>NC_057359.1:72866883-73169105 GCF_016509475.1 Prionailurus bengalensis | reverse complement strand
AGTCTAATGCATGATTTGGTCTGATGCACAAATGATGATAAAAATGAATGATTACTCATAAGTGGTTCTGGAACAACAGAAAACAGAAAAACACAACAGTGGTTTTCACCACCTGAAAAAAGTACGGTCCTCCCATGTCACATCAAAACAAATGCTTCTTTATGTTTTCATAAAAAATTTTAAATGTTTATTTTTGAGAGAGAGAGAGGGTGAAGAGCAGAGAGAGAGGGAGACAGAGGATCTGAGACGGGCTTTGCACGAGAGCCCAGTGTGGGACTCGAACTCACAAACCGCAGGATCATAACCTGAACTGAAGTCGGACACTTAACCGACTGAGCAACCCAGGCACTCCAGAACAAATGCTTTTTAAATATACAAAAATGAAGGGTAACTTCATTTGCAGATATGGAGTTTTTACAAACCAATAAAAACAACATAAAACGAAGAGGCGAGTCATAAAAGAAATGCCAAAGTCCAATAAAGTCATGGGAAGATATTCCGCCTCATTAAAGACATGAAAACTTACTGTACAAAAATGAACTCAAAATGGATAAAAAACTAAAAGGTATGAGCTACATACCTTTTAGTACATAAAATTTTAGAAGCATTTAGCATATAAAAAAGATTGTAGCATGTAAAATTTTTAAAAGAAAACACAGGTGTAAATCTTCATGACCTAGGATTAGGCGATTATTTCTTAGATAAGACACCTTTAAGCACAAACAGTGAAAGAATAAACAGATAAATAACTAAAAAACGTTTGCACTTCCAAAAGACACCATCAGAAAAGTAAAGAAAGGGGCACCTGGATGGCTCAGTCAGTTAAGCACCCAACTTCGGCTCAGGTCATGATCTCACAGTTCATGAGTTCAAGGCCCACGTCGGGCTCTGTGCTGACAGCTCGGAGCCTGGAGCCTGCTTTGCATTCTGTGTCTCCCTCTCTCGCCTCCCCTCCCCTGCCCATGCTCTGTCTGTCTGTCTCTCTCTCTCTCAAAAATAAATAATAAACATTTTTAAAAAGTTAAAAAAAAGTAAAGAGACAACTCATTCACCAGTAAAACTTTTTGCAAATTGTTATCTCTAATGAGGGATTTGTGTCTAGATTATATAAAGAACTAATACAACTCAATAACAAAAAGATAACCCAATTTTAAAATGGGTAAAGGATCTTAAAGATATTTCTCCAGGGAAGACGACCAATGGCCAAGAAGTACGTAAAAAACATTCAGCCGTCAGGGAAATGCAAATCGAAACCACAAGGAGATACCACTTCACACCTGCTAGGAGGGTTATAATCAAAGAGGCAGATAATAACAGTGTTGAGGAAGATGTGGAGAAACTGGAACCTTCATACACTGCTGGTGGGAACGCAAAATGATGCAGCCATTTTGGAAGACAGCCTGGCAGTTTCTTACAAGATTAAATATACAGTTACATATGATTCAGCAATGACACTCCCAGGTATACACCCAAGAAAAATGAGACCACACAAAAACCTGCACACGAATGTTCACAGCCAATAAGCGGAAATAACTCTAACATCCATCAAATGTGAGCAGGTAGACTAAAAGTGACAGGTCCATACAATGTAATATTATTCGAAAATAAAAAGTAATGAAGTCCTGACAAGTCCCTCAACACAGATTAGCCTTGAAAACATTATGCAGAGTGAGAAAAATCTAGTCACAAAAGACGATATACTGTACGACTCTACTTTATACAAAAGTCCAGAATAGACAAATTTATAGAGACAGAGAGATTAGTGGTTGCCAGGTGCTGGAAAAGACAAGTTTAGGAGTTACAAGCAAGGAGAGGAAGGTTTCTTTTGGGATGATGAAAAGGCTCTAAGGTTGATCATGCTAGTGGTTGCACAACTCTGTAGACTAAATATATTAAATATTGATATACAAATATGCTAAATACTAACACTAAATATACTAAAAGCCCTTGACTTGTATATTTTAAATGGGCAAATTGTATGGTGTATGAATTATATCTTAATAAACCCGTTTTTTAGATTAAAAAAATGAAAATATAAACAATAGTTATGTTGCATGTCTACTAGGTCTCTATTTGACAACAAACTTTCTAGGCAGGGTCCCTTGCCCATCTTATAACCCCTGACCTCCCCCACAGTACTTACCAGGCCTAGTAAAAGACTAACACAAAGTCGATGCTTAATAACAGACACTTTCGAGTCAAGTTGCTGGAGGATGACTTCTGAAGGGGAAAAACAAGAATTTGTTTCCAGTTCGACTTTCATGTTTGAGTTACAGATGCCTTCCTATATTATATCTCTCTCCACCCCAAACACGTACCAAGAATTTATGAATAAATTTATGTCTCCATTTGCTTCTAGAGTACTTTCCTACTCATTGTTTCTACCCTGACCACAGGAAACCATACTCAAAGATACTCATTCCCCAGGCATTCTGGAGACTTCCATCCTCTTTCAGTTCTGGCTTCAGGGTCGATGCATGAGTGCTACCAGCAGGTGTCTCTGTCTAACCAAACTTCAAATACACTAGCTGCCAGCAGGTGGAGCATAATTCCCCCTCAGGCACAGTGTGAGCTAAACATAAAGAATGACTGACTTCCTTCCAAACAGTACAGCATGGAACAGGAGAGAAAAAAGAGTAACCGGATAGTGGAGAAACCTGACAAGCACTACGTCAAATAAGGTGATCGAGGTTAATATCAACAGTGATAAATATTGCTGATAGCATGTACCTTTCGTATGATGTGATGAGAACGGCACTTCCCCTGCCCCCAGCAAAACACATTACCCTAAGTTTAATCATGAGGAAAACATCAGACAAATCTCAAATGAGGGACATTCCACAAAACGCCTGACAGTTTTGAGTATTGTCAAAGCCATAGAAAATAAAGAAAGCCTGAGAAAGTATCACAACCAAGAAGAACCTACGGAGCTATGACAGCTAAAAGGAAGGTGGCATCCTAGATGGGATCCTGGAACCGATAAAGGACATTAGGCAAAACTGAGGAAATCTGAATAAAGGACTTTTAGTCAGTAATCATGAATCCTTATTGGTTCGTTAATTGTGACAAATGTGCCACACTAATGTAAAACGTTAGGCAAAGGCAGGTGTGGGCTATATGAGAATTCACTACACTACCTTCGCAATCATTCTGGAAATCTAAAACTGTTGTCGAATACAAAGTCTATGAAAAAAATGATTCACAGCTGCCAGTTTTGCCCAATTACGATTCTATTTTAAGTAACAGTTCCAACTGCTTAAAAATGAGTTTCTTCCCCTGAGAAAGAATGCAGTCCCCGGCAAACTCCATCATTTCTATCACGGCATATTCAGCCTCTTCGAACCATGGCGGGAAAGCACTGGAAGATGCATGCGCAACACGAAAACTGGCAGTGCTAAGAAGTTATTCAACCAAGGGTTTCACTGAAAGATAAAGCCCCTCTGAAGAGTTTTATGACCCAAATTGCGCTCAAGTCCCCAAAGACCCAAGAAACATCTGGGGTCTAAATGGTTGTTATTTCTACTGGGGGAAAAAAAGTAGTCAGAAAAGTACTCAATATGTATGTTGATTTAAGCAGTCTTTTAAATTTTATTTGCTCTAGTTCTGTTTTTTTTTAATGGGTAGATATGAGTAATAGATAAATATTATGCTGCTGCTGTAAACGGAGTTAGGTGGCTTGGGGTCTGTTTTTGAAATGAAAAACTAGGATTGAACGGCGCCGTGCTAGATTCCTGCTCCCTGAACTACCCGTGTGTCTAACGAGAGCCCAGCTGGCTGTCATGCGAGGCATCACCTGGTGGCAGCTGCCCAAACCTCAAGAACGTATGTCTGGAAAGGTAGTAAAACAGACAGTCTTTCAGTGGCAGCAAATCAGAATTAGGACTCTTTATACCTCAAAAAACTGTCATAATGAAAGTGAAAATCTACCCCAGCCTACTCAAGAAACCAGCATGAGGACAGCAAACCGGAAGCCAAAACCCCGAACGTGATACATTGGACAGCATCTGTGAAAACGTTTCATGTACGTTTGGTGGGAGAATGTGGTATAAAAGGTAAGACAGAATCTGCCCTGAATTTAAGGGGTGAGGGCTGAGTAAACATCCTCAGGAAGGACAACGAAGGAAAAGAGAGGAACCAGCTGTAATGACTTAGTACCTACGGGAATGAGATGAGTCGGCTGGGATTCCTCCAGTTTGTTCCTCAGCCAGTCAAAATCCTGGTATCTTCGACGAACAGAATATTCTGGCAGGTCAAACTCTACCCGTGTACTCTGCAAATAAGAAGGGTGGAACAAAGTAAGTCGAAGGGAATGGTACCATGTCTTGGCAGAAAGGAAGGAAAAAAGCTCTCTTTGAGAAACCAAACTGGGCAAGAACACACTTTCCTTCCACCAAAGCCCCAGCCAAAAGGCAGCAATTACCAACACAAAATGAGGAGTCCAGGCCCCCAGGGCCCGGCTCAAAAGTCCAGGATCTAGAATGAAAATGTCGAGGCTTTTGTTTTTGTTTTTTTTCCCCCTACCCTTAGGAAATGGAACTCCACTATCCCTCAGAATGTGTTTAGAAACATTTGATTCATTTCCTCCAGGCTTAACTTTGAGGATTTCTTTTAGCAGAATAATTCTGAGGATATTGCTACTGAATCCCAATCCATGTTTTCTGTTAAAAGAAATGAAGTCTCCACCTTCTGCTGAATATGCTGACAAGTTTTATCAAAGGCTGAGGGAAGACAAGCAGACAGAAAGAGCTAAGGGCACACCTGCTCGTTCAAGAGCCAGATTGGATGGAAATAGAAAACGTCTTGTTTCATGTGCCATATTCTGCGAAAACCATAACCTTGGAACTATATTGTATTTTAGATGATTAGAAAAAAAAAACTAGAAAGGAATGCCAAGATGTCATTGTACTGCAGAAAAATATTCATCTCATCTCTGTTCTTGTTAATTTTTCTGAAATTGCGATTGCAGCACTCTGGTAATGAAAACCAGTGCTAAATAAAATGAAATTAATTTATACCAAAACAAGATTTTTACACGTTAGTTTGCCCAGACTAAAACCGTGTCTCAGCTAAAGCATTTTCCCCTATGAGGGTATAGACTGTATACCACAGTCATAGCTCTCAGAAATGAAAGGTCAAAAATAAAAATGGCTCAAGCTACATTTTATAAATTTACTCTTTCAGGCCGGAAGTCTGTTTTAATCCATGACCCTAAGAAAATCTTAAAAACATATGAACAAGAGTTAGCCATCAAAGAAAAAGCTGGGAACAGCGTTGGCATTGAAAATTATGATTTCACCCTCCCCAAAAGCCGTGCTCACACAGTCCGAGCAAAATTGTGAAATTAAAGGATTCGGTCTTGGACTGAACCCCAATTAACTCTTTCTGTAGCTTTTCCCCTTTCCAAAGTCCCATTCACAACTTTCCCCTATGATGGAGGGTACAGGTGGGAAGAGGTGAGGAAATTCATTCAACCTGAGTGTTTGTGATTTATTAGAAGACTCCCCGAGTGAATCAGCATTGTGGAATTGGGGAGGAAAAAAAAAAAAGAATGCTTGAATTAGAAGAAAAAAAAATCACTGCTGATGAATTTTCAGGCATGAGGCTGATGGAAATTTGAAGGGTAGGTAGGCTGACACTCCTTCCAAGGCTGGGTGAGGAAAGGCCTGGGCAGGAGCATTCCTAGCACCTACCAGATTCCTGAGACGCCACTAAGCCCCCCAGAGCCTAGGTTTCCTCAACAGTAAGAAGAGGGTTGGAAGGGACATTCTTCAAATCCCCCACCAGGCCCCATCTGAGGACTTGCCGACGATGGGCCCATAAAAGGTGGATTGTGATGTGTGGCAAATGCAACCTGTTTTCACTGTAAATGCAGTGATGGAGGAGTCTACTTTTTGCCTTCCTAAACGTTACATGTTATCAACCAATCACTTCTCTTTATTATGCTTTTGAAAATCCTCTTCATAAATTGTAGTTTATGTAACGTGTCTAACTTTGAAATCAGTATTTGGTAACTATAAAAAGCAGTATGATAAAACACAAGTTTTGTTTCCGCTGTAAACAAGCTCACTGTCGGGGAACTGGCTTTTTTTTTCCCCCTTCGACTTATTCAGGTTAGACATACTTATTTTAAAACTTCAGGAAAAATAAAAGAAGAAAAAATAAAGATCGGTCATAAACTCTCTTAAATTAAGAGGGAAAAAAAAACCCATGATTAGTATTATGGTTTATATCTTTCCATATTTTTTCTATGCATATCCATTCATTCACTCATATTTTCTAAGTCTCTAACAATTCTTAGATATCTTTCTGTTAGCAAGTTCAAATCTAAGAATCTCTTAAATTCCTAAAGACAGAATTACTGGAGAAAAGAGTACGTGTAGTTTTAACTGACAAACTGCTTCCAGAAATATATCAGCTTATATTCTTAACTGCATATTCTCCTCAACCAGTGGTTGTCTTTAATGGACTTACAACTGAAAAACAGTACATCATCTTTGTTTTCTTTTGTTTGTTTTATTTTTTTTAACATATATTTATTATTGAGAGACAGAGAGACACAGAGTGTGAGCAGGGGAGGGGTAGAGAGGGGGAGACACAGAATCTGAAGCAGGCTCCAGGCTCTGAGCCGTCAGCACAGAGCCCGACGCGGGGCTCGAACTCACAAACCGTGAGATCATGACCTGAGCTGACGTCAGACGCTCAACCAACTGAGTCACCCAGGTGCCCCTGTTTTCTTTTGTTTTTAATGACTATTGGAGTCGAACATCCTTTGAAATAATTGTTGGCTATAGATTTTCTTTGTGAGGAGTTTCTTTTTTTAAATTGTCAGTCAGGTCTTTTTCACTTGTGTAAGTTCTTTATAGCAAAGGGTTTTTCTGATACAGAATTTTAGAATTCAGCCATTATTCCCCTTTATGGTGGCTACAGTTTGGTGTCATGAATAAGAATGCTGTCCCCATTGCAAGCTTTTAAAAATATTAACCTGTGTTCTCTCCTTTATTTATGGTTTATTTATTTTTGTTTTTAATTCCTACCATTCTACTTCTAGGAATCTACCATTAGAAAATACTTTTTAAACGGTAGCAAAGATATTTGTATAATGATGTTCACTGCAGTACTATTTAAAATAGCAAAGGAATGGAGCACTCAGGTGGCTCAGTTAAGTGTCTGACTCTTGATCTTGGCTCAGATCATGATCTTATGGTTCGTGAGGTGATGACACAGAGCCTGCTTGAGATTCTGTCTCTCATTCTCTCTGCCCCTCATCTGCTTGTGCGCACTCTCTCTCAAAATAAATAAATGAACTTTAAAATACAGTAAAATAAAATAGGAAAGGAATCAAAACAACCTAAATGTCCAACAATAAAAACAGTTAAGTTATAGGATATTTATTCTATGATTATCAGTAATCATGTCTGTAAGACATCTTTAACATCAAATATGCTTCAATATAGTTTTTTTTGAGAGAGAGAGAGAGCGTGAGAAGAAGAGGGACAAGGAGAGAGAGAGAGAATCTTAAGCAGGCTCCACATTCAGCATGGAGCCCGACGCGGGGCTCTATCTCATGACCGTGAGATCATGACCTGAGCCGAAATCAAGAGTCAGATCCTTAACTGGCTAACCACCCAGGCACCCCTGCTTCAGTATAGTTTGAAGAAAAAAACACCAAGATTCAAAATTAATTGCACATACATTATGATTTCATTTGTATTAAAAATATGGATATAGGGGCGCCTGGGTGGCGCAGTCGGTTAAGCATCCGACTTCAGCCAGGTCACGATCTCGAGGTCCGTGAGTTCCAGCCCCGCGTCGGGCTCTGGGCTGATGGCTCGGAGTCTGGAGCCTGTTTCCGATTCTGTGTCTCCCTCTCTCTCTGCCCCTCCCCCGTTCATGCTCTGTCTCTCTCTGTCCCAAAAATAAATAAAAAACGTTGAAAAAAAATTTTTTTTTAAATTAAAAAAAAAATATATGGATATAAAAGGTTAGAAAAAATCTAGAACTCATAATGACAACTGTCCTTTTTATACTCATCCTTATTAGGTGCCTCGTTAGCAAACTAGGTAGTGTGTCTCATATATCCATCCTTGTTTCCAAATCTTCTACCATTCTCATATAATACTTTCTTTTTATAAATTTTTTTTAATGTTTATTTATTTTTGAGACAGAGAGAGACAGAGAGAGACAGAGAGCATGAACAGGGGAGGGGCAGAGAGAGAGGGAGACACAGAATCTGAAGCAGGCTCCAGGCTCCGAGCTGTCAGCACAGAGCCCGATGAGGGGCTAGAACTCATGGACTGTAAGATCATGACCTGAGCTGAAATCAGATGCTTAACCGACTGAGCCATTCAGGTGCCCCAATTCTCATATACTTTCATAATCACACGCAAAAAATAAAGCTCCTTTATGGATATAATGGCTTAAATAAAGGAGTAAAAATTTGATGCTTTGGAAAGCAATAAGGTAAACAAAAACTATCATGAAGCAGAAGGATATCCATGATACTTTACTTTTATCACAGTTTGTTCTAGAAAAGATATATGATACATGAAATATGATTAAATGACATAAATTAGAAGTAGGTGAGAAAGATCAAGGGAAAAAAAAACAAGGACAGAGAGAAAAACTAGAGCCACAAATGAGGCTAGGCACACTCACCGTGGAATTCTGCACACCTGCTAAAACTGGGCCACAGACACTACTGTGGATTTCTGGAGAGAAACCCAGTCAGTTTTGAGACTCAGAGTGCTCCTAAAATATGCAGGCCAATAAAAACTCCAACCAGGAGCATGTAGTAAAATTTTCCTCTGTGAAATTCAGGGTCTAACTTGGTAAGGAAAATAAAGTAAAAAGGGTTTTTTTGCTCTATTTTCTAGTAACAATAAAAAAGAGAAAAGGGCACACCCACAGTTCCATAATCAGAGACAACCACTATACTGTTTTGTGTCTCTCCAAAATCTAGAATGCCCCACAAGATCACAAGGTCATGGGTACTCACCTAAAGTCAGATCTACAAATAGGTAACAGAGTGCAAGAGTTGTACTGAAGAATATTCACTTTTGCCATCATTCTATGTGAATATCTCCAGGCATCCCTGCCAACTTGTGGTCTTTTGTGTGTGTGTGTGTGTTTTGTTTTTGTTTTGCAAATGCAACACTTTAGAAGACCTAGCACAGATCCACAGGGCAATCAATCCCCCCACCCCGCAGAGCATCTGTCCATTGGGCCTCATCTTACCACAAAAGAACTCTTATTCCTCAGGAGCTGATGTGCCTAACTACTGTGGCCTGGAGCCCTTCCAGAGAATTCCCATTCAATCCAAAATTTACAACCAGTGTACTCTAGAGACATTTGGTCTTCATCAGAAATGTCATCTGTCCAAGCCATAGCCGGATCCCCGTCCCTTCCCTGCAAAGGGACCTCTTCCCTTGTCAAATATTAGCCAGCTAATCTCATTCTGCTTCAAAACCCTGCTACCCTAAGAGAATACCTGAGAATCACGACCAGGGAGGCTTCTGGTCTCTCCTCACGCTCCTCGGGGCTTCCTTTCTCAGAGCTTCATTTTACACCAAGCCCTTCTGGAACACCCATTCGATAATTAAATTCCTGTCCTTCTTCCACTTATTCGGATTCTGAAAGCTGGCTCTCCTCTGGGACTACAGCCTCCCTCCTGTCCCATCAGGTAGAACGCTGCTCATTTTCTCACATCTCACAAACTCCACGCCACCCCCCAAGACCAAGAGGTGCTGTTGCTATCCCCTTCACTCCACACTGCTCCCCAGCCCCTTGAAAACCCTTCAGAGGCTCAGGCCATCAAGGTATGTGTCTCTATACCTCTCACACCTGTCGTCTGCTGACACCCATCCTTTTCCTGATTCCCAGAAGACTCTAGTGCCTAGCTCTCGGGCTTCCTTTCCAAAGCCCTTCCAGAGTCTGGGTGCCCCTGAGATCCAGGTGGTTCATGCACACAACACCCACCTGTGAGCCACCAGCGTCTCCTTCCACTCCCATCAGGCTTTGTCACCTGGCAGAAGTTCAGACCTCCCTCTAGCCAACCAGCACCTCCTGTATTTCAGACTCTTCCATTTTCCGACACCCTTGGTTCTGCAGCCTCTTGGAACCTACAATTCCTTGACATTCTGTCCAATCCCATATTTACTTCCTTTCTTATTCAGCATCAATTCCATAACCTATCCCCTTTTATTTGCCAATATCCTAAATATCCCTTTCCTAGTGTCCATTCACACGACTTTGGCAAAAATGCAACCGTGCACTTCCTGCTTTACTAGACCCAGGTGTGTGAGCACGCTCCTGGAGGAAAAGCAACATCAGGCAAACACACTAACTGACACAATAAAATCTACGACTGGACCCTCAACACTGCCAAGTAGTCTCATACTTCCTTGGTCAGCTCTTTCTCTCTCATTTTCCACATCAGTTAACGAGAAGCCTGTAGAAGTCTTGAAAACTTCTCAGCCTTACTTCCAAACCTCCCCTTCCTTCTTAGCAGAAGACCTCGAGGGAAAACTGCAGCTAGAAGCACAGAGCCCTCAACTTGCTGCCACAAAAACCAAACAGGACAAAAATTCCCTTCCTCCTCTAGAAACAATGGAAAAAGTATACCTCCCCCAAAAGAGGCCACTGATTCCATCCACTTCTGCTCAGGCTATTCGCCCTCTCTGCTCTGTGGCTTCCATCCTCCCCTCCAAACTTCACCTGAATGTCTCCCCTAGCAACCCTGGGCTCTGGGCACTTACACAGGTCATGTCCATCCTTAAAACCAAACAAAAAGCGCCCCCCTCCCTTCAAGTCCACACCTCCTCCAGCTCCTGTTCTCACTTCACCTGCAAACTACCAACACTCGTGTCTTTCTTCTCACTCACTCGAACCCACTGCCAACTGGGTTCTGCCCCACGACCCCAGGGCAATTGCGCTCACCACCGTCACGGATAGCCCTCTTGTCATCAAATCTAATGCCCGCTTTGCAATCCTTGTGTATCCTTGATCTCTAAGTGGCACCTAGCCTGAGAAGAGCCAGTTGAGGCACAAGACTTGGTGCTTACTAAGGAGATGGGGTAAGAGACAAGAGGAGGACAGCTCCTAAAGGAAGCTGAAGGCTCCTGTCTATTTCCACTTCATCAGTTTCAACAGCCAGGCCAGGTAGTAGACGGTGCACAGTGCTGGGGAAGTGGGTGGAGCCATCCCTCTCTGGAAAATCATGCCTTGTGGAAGTACAGCATAGACAGATCTGGATTCAAGTTCTAGCTCCATCACACATCAGCTGCATGTCTTTGAGTAATTTTCTTAATATGTCTGTGTCTCCGTTTCCTCATCCACAAAGGAAAAACACCACCTATACCTGCTTCAGTGAGCGGTATACAGAGGATTAACTGACGATATATTTAAAGCACTTAGCACGAAATAAATGGCAGCTCACCCATATAGCAGAGCACTGCTGTCGTCTTAGAAGTGACAGCATGACGGTGTGCTTACTGGCATTTGCTAGCAGAGAAAGATGTCGCACCACATGCAGTGAATGGGCAGCCTGCAGAATACTCATTTTTGTATGTGGATAGAGACAAATTGCTCCGAAATTTAGAAATGATTATCTCCGGCTGGTGAGCTTATAGATGCTCTTTTATTTTATTGTTTTAGCTTACTTGAATTTCCTAGTTTCTCTACAACAAGCACGTATTACTTAGATAAAATAAAAGGTTTCTGTTACAAAAAAAGCACAGCACCAGCACATGGTAAGTGCTCAGTCATTAGTTACTATGATGATGATACTTTCTAAAAGCCTGCAGAGAAGAGCCAGGGTCTGTCTGCTTGCCTTGAAAATGCCCAGGCTGGGGCGCCTGGGAGGCTCAGTCGGTTGAGCGTCCGACTTCGGCCCAGGTCACGATCTCGCGGTCCGTGGGTTCAAACCCCGCATCGGGCTCTGTGCTGACAGCTTGGAGCCCAGAGCCTGTTTCAGATTCTGTGTCTCCCTCTCTCTCTGACCCTCCCCTGTTCATGCTCTGTCTCTCTCTGTCTCAAAAATAAATAAACATTAAAAAAAAAAATTAAAAAAAAAAAAGAAAATGCCCAGGCTGGCTCCCCACCACTGGAGAGGGAAGGTGCCCATGACTTGGGTTGGGGTAGAGAAGGGCTCTGCCTGCATTGGCTCTCAGTCCTAGGCTCATTTTATCTCAAGCAAAAGCAGCTCTCTACTTTGTCCAGCTTTGGTCATCAGGAATCTGAAGTAGGACAGGGGAGTCAAAGCTCAAAGTAATAAAGTATTTGTACAACCTCGTCCTCTGACCACTATCTCTGCTAGAAAACCACAGCAGAAGTGGGGGTCCCAGGGCAAGACCAGTGTGTGAGACCCTGTGTTCCTGTTTATAATCCTCCTCTCATCCCCACACATCACAGGGTGCGTGGCTACGTAGTGATATGTGTAGATACGCTTTAATGCAACATTCAGAAAGAAGGTCCCAAATGCACCACCAAGACATTAACCCTGGTGTCATTACCTGAACCAGAAAAAGAAAAGGACTCTGGTTTGAGACAGAATTGACAGTAAGAAGTAAAACTTAATTCTGCAATGAGCTCACCCAGAGGTGGGAGCATCACAGAGAAGTGAAAATGTGGAATTAGAACTTGGAAAAGTTCTGACTTACAGGGAATCAAATAACCCCACAAAGAAGGGACAGAGACAAGAACACCGAGGAAAGGGGGTAAGGAAGGACGGAAACAGACGGGCACAGGGGAGAGCGGTGGCCAGCAGCAGGCGCCTGAGCCTGTGACTCAGTGAACAGAGGTCCCGCAGTACTAGCATTCTGGGAGGTCCGCTGCAGGGCAGAGGAGTCAAGGAGGGTGGGAAGTGGTAAGGCTGGCGAGCACTGCTGTGCCAGTGAGGCGGTCACCTCGTCATTCAGCTGTTTTAGAGCATAAATTTCAGAAAAACAGGTTTTGCATTTCGCTGACTACAGAGTAAAAAATAAGTTGGCCCTGGGGCAAAAAACAGAAATAATTCACGGGAAGACGGGTATCAACCTAGGACCTCTGACGACCTAACATCCATCTAAGCATCTAGATCACTGCCTGAGAAATAACAGGCACCCGGGGTCAACGGTGACAGGGGAAGATTGCGTGGATGCATGTACATGTGCACACATACGTGGACAAATTTTCGAATGCGAACCAGGTGCAGAAAGGACAGGGCAGTAATAGCAAAGAAACGTCTGACAAAGGCTGAGATGTCCATAGGGAAAAGATACTCTATAATCATTGCATAAATAGAGATTAAAAAACTAAGCTCTGTCTATATTCATATGAACATGGAAAGGTCTTCAAAAATATTGTAGAGGGGGAAGTTAGAAAACAATATTGCAGTGAAATCTGAATTATATATATTTTAACTATATATGCACATATGTAAACACAAAAAAAGACTGGGAAGGATGTATACCAAATTTCAACAATGGCAGCATTTAGCGAGAACAACTTAAGTGACAAGGGCTAAGTGAGACTTGTATTTGGTCTTTATCATCATTTACTTTATTTTTCAAAATAAAGTATTTATAGTACTTGTACAATTTTTTAAATGTTTTCGTTTATTTATTTTGAAAGAGAGAGTGTGCAAGCCTGGGAGGAGAAGAGAGAGAATCCCAAGCAGGTTCCATGCTGTCAGCACAGAGCCCGACATGGGGCTCAAACTCACGAACTGTGAGATTACAACCTGAGCCGAAACCAAGAGTTGGAGGCTTAAAAGACTGAAACAGTGCTCCAGTACTCGCATCATTTTTTAAATATAGCACTGTCAGGGGCGCCTGGGTGGCTCAGTCGGTTGAGGATCCGACTTCGGCTCAGGTCACGATTTCGCGGTCCGTGAGTTCGAGCCCCGCGTCAGGCTCTGTGCTGACAGCTCAGAGCCTGGAGCCTGCTTCCGATTCTGTGTCTCCCTCTCTCTCTGCCCCTCCCCCGTTCATGCTCTGTCTCTCGCTGTCTCAAAAATAAATAAATGTTAAAAAAAAATTTTTTTAATATAGCACTGTCATCCAATAAAAGATCAAATCTGAGTGTACTTTACTCTCTGCCTTCCCCCCCCCCAAAGAATTTAGACAAGTGCAGAACCTACTAAATTTTCAAAATAAAAACTTAATTCAGGGGCACCTGGGGGGCTTAGTCGGTTAAGCCTTGATTTCGGCTCAGATCATGATCTCACGGTTCATGGGATCCAGCCCCACATCAGGCTCTGTGTTGACAGTGCAGAACCTGCTTGGGATTCTCTCTCCCTCTGTCTGCCCCTCCCTTGCTCACACATACACACTCTCTCTCTCTAAAAATAAGTAAACCTTAAAATATTTTTAAAAATCATTTATTTTCTACAATGAAAAAGAGAAAAGGCACAGAAGAGAGGATGTTCATAAACACTTCTCCTAATACCATTCACAAAGCCACCTTCAATCTGTTATAACTTCTACAAATATCTGTAAATCCTTCTTCATCATGTGGCCTGTGGCGGCAGGGGAATACCAACAAACAGGATGGTTTCCTGAACAAAGTACTTTCTTTATTCAAAAATATAAAGTGATGACTCCTGAGATAGGTTGAAACTGTAATTAAGTCTTGGTCTACTGTACTGGGAAACAAATGACTCCATTTTCGGGTTTGTTTCTTTTTTAATGTATCCTTTTATAATAAGCTGGTAACTGAGTAAAACCAGTTAGAAGTATACGTTTATGTATTGATATATATATATATAGCGATCAAGTATATTTTCTCCTAATAGTGTAAATATTGTTATTCTTCCTCTGGATCAGTGCTTCTCAACCAGGAGTAATGTTGTCCCCAGGGAATACTTGGCAATGTCTGGAGACATTTTTAGTTGTCTCCACTGGAGGTTGGAGGTGGGTACTACAGGCATCTAGTGGGTAGAGACCAGGCATGCTGGGAAACATCCTACAATGCATAGGACACCCCCTCACACACACAACAAAGAATTATTCAGTCCAAAACATCAATACTGCCAAGGATAAGAAACACTGCTTGAAACCTAAAATTGTACTGCTACTTAAAATATTGAAAAAACAATTGAAAAAGTAAAGATACATTAAAGTTATCTTTTATAAGTAGAATTAGCTTAAGGGTATGGATTTGAAAATAAAAATATGGGATTGATAGTACTAAAAATTCAACTTAGAATCCTGGTTACCTACTTTGTAACAGTGAACAAGTTAAAGTCTCTGCCTCAGTTTCCTCATCTCTAAAATTATAACTAGAAGATCTACCTTTTAGGGTTGCTGTGAACATTAAGCCAGACAATCTCAGGACCCTGTCCACTACCCACCTAGCACACAGCAAAAATGCAATAAATATTTGTTCCTAATCTTCTCTTCTTCCCCTCCCCCTATGATCCATTTCAAATACACCAAATTACAACCATGGTCTTGCCACAGATTTCGAATGATACAGCAACTCATAAATTTCAATAGTAATGTGATATTATTAACGTTAAATAATATCATGACCGAAAATTGGTGAAAGCAGAGGGATTAAATGTTTTATTTGAAAGACCGCAGTCACAATTTCTCCTTCGTTTTAAGATTAAAAATTCACATATAATCCTTTTAATCTGAATACATCTACTCTGTATCAAAAAGCCACATCCACCATTGAATGAAGGTGAATCGAGTGGTACAAAGGGAAGGAAGAAAGCAAGAACCATGAAGGTAGGCCTCCAATTCATTAAGACCATTCAACAGGGGTGGAAGGTAATGACAGGACCTACTTTGGTGGTGATCCTATACGTAATGTAGGTCTCCATGGTACAGACATGCTTCTTGGGGTCATCAACTGTGACAAAGAGATCTCTGGTCTCACCATCAATGTCATCATCAAGCTGAAGTCTGTTGAGAAGGGAAGATGAAGAAGCTGGACTCGAAGTACCTGCTGGGGTACCACCGTTGGGCAAAATGAGATCCTGAAAGAGGAGAAGAGTCACCTTACAAATTAAATGAAAACACACATCTGGAGAACATCAGCAAAAGTGGCTGCTTTAACCAAACCAAGAAACATCTCTAAACATAAAAGTAATGTTCAAAGAAACTGATCCTTTCTTTACTTAACATTTATTTATTTATTTATTTATTTATTTATTCATTTATTTATTTATTTATTTATTTATTATTTTGAGAGAGAGCACACGAGTGGGGGAGGGGCAGAGAGGGAAGAGAGAATCCCAAGCAGGCTCTGCACTGTCAGCGCAGAGCCCGATGTGGGGCTCAAACTCACGAACCGCCACATCATAACCAAGAGTCAGACGCTTAACCAATTGAGCCACCCAGGTGCCCTTTATTTAACATCTTTTAAGTGAACAGGTCTTCTGTGACTAATAGAAACAAACTGTGGCAGTACTCTACACCAAATTCATGCCAATTCATTTTCCAGCAAGCACTGGAGGAACCACCAGAAGCAAACAGTTGAGGGACAGAGAACATAACAGCCCCACCATCGTCAGACTTTGACAGAGAAAGAATGCCATGCACACACCGCAAGAGCATTCTCCTTTTCCCCTTTCTCAAGATCACCTGGGCCCAGGTAGACATTAACACATTGGAACCCTCTTAAATACTTAGCACATTTAAAAACTCAATCAGCCATCACAAAGAGACCACTAAACATCATGTGCCTCCTGAAAGCAGTTCCCACCACCACCTAAAAAGTATACTTGCCAAAATATTGAATCTGAATCCTGAATAAATCTCTAGACACAACATCAACTTGTAGGAAATATAGAGGAATGAGGGAGATATTAAACCATACTATAAATATGAAATCAGAAAAACCCATGCTGTATGAAATTAAAGAGAACCAAAGACCGAGCTTCTTCAATAAATAAACTGCAAGGAGACAGAAAGACAGAAGGAGCACCTAGAGATGTAAAGCGATCTGAGAGACCTATTGACAACTGCAGTGGATCCTGATTAAAACAAAACGTTAGGGGCACCTGGGTGGCTCAGTTGGTTGAGCATCTGACTTCGGCTCAGGTCATGATCTTATGGTTCGTGGGTTCGAGCCCCGCATCAGACTCTGTGCTGACAGCTCGGAGTCTGGAGCCTGTTTCAGATTCTGTGTCTCCTTCTCCCTCTGCCCCTCCCTGGCTCGCTTTCTCTCTCTCTAAAATAATAAACATTTAAAAAGTGTTAACAGATTTGGTGATATTCAGGGAAATGTAAATACTGATCAGTTATTTGATGGAATTTAGAAATGTATTAGGTGTGATAACAAAAGTATTATGATTTTACAAAGACTTCATCTCTTAGAAATATATAGAAAAATATTCATGGATGAAATGATAGGATATGCGGTATTTGCTTCAAAATAATTAAGAATAGGTAGACGGAGATATAGATGATACAAGATGCCCCAAGGTTGATAACTATAGAAGCCAGTATCTGTAGGTTTCTCCTCTTTTGTATATGTATAAATTTGTCCACAACATACAAGTTTTCAAATGGGGGGAGGGGTACAAATGACAGAAAAGAAAGAGATGGAAAATTTTTTAAATTATGGACCTCTTTTTAGGCCTCAGTGGGAAGCCACTTGATTAAATCATGTTCCTGCAATATCCAAAAAAGGTAGTCAGTCTTACCTCTTTTGGTTTTTAGGTTTAATAACAGACAAAGCCCTGTCTAGCAGTAGATGTGAGCATCTATATGTCACTTTGGAGTCATCAGAAGGCAAAGACTAAGGAATACAATAAGAGACATGACACCATGGAAAAGACCTTGGAAACACTGTTGTCCTGTTGGTCATTAGATCACAAGTTGGAGATGGGGAGATGCTTTACCTTGAATTCTCTCTTCTTGTCTGCAGGTTGGATATGACTTAGCCCCCAGATAAGAGGACACAGAGGAAATGAGAGGTCAACCTAGCAGTCACATCCATGGGCTCTAGCTGGAAAGAGGGCTGTGACAAGGTGGAGTCTGGAGTCAAGGGCAATGTCACCCAACTCAATGGATGATGGAAAGTAAACAGATAAGGCACCTTCCTTTGTCTCCATTTCTAGAGTGCAGATAATTTAATCACATGCATGATTACACAATGTCAAAAATATTTTTTGTGATTGTTAAAAAAATTCCATATTCACAGAAGACCCCACTCTCCACTTCTCGTCAGCCCAAGGGCTTGTCAGCTGGGAAGGCGAACCCTACAGTAGCTGCCCTCAGTGTGGACGTGACTGTAGAACCTTAGCTACAGCAGCATCAGCTCATCTGACTGCCCTGTCAGCATACAGACAGGGCATGCAGTGGCCATACCCCAGCGTCTAGGGATCTGAGAAGATACCTTCTCTGGAGCTCTGCGATAATAACCATCGTGCCTCCATCATTTCAGTAAATATTTAAACACTGACCTCAGGCACGGCCCGCACCAGGCATTGCAGGGGCCCACCCTTACTTACGTTTCATCAACACTAGCACACTGGGCCTCAGAATGGCTCTGCCGATGGCTAAGCATTGCACAAGAGAAACAAAGAACTCAAAATCTTTAGACAGATAAGCCAACATGGGCTCTGACAGCAGCTTTCCACCATCTGGCCTAGACAGATCTTACCGGCCTTGTTTCTCACGACTTCAGTTCTGGAACCCACCGTGCTGTTTCGTGCTCCTCACCTTTGCTTGCAAAGCTACCCCTCTTTTTTATGTAGTGGTCTCCAAGTATCTCACTTGAATCTGTTCAAATGCACCCTCCTCTTGGAATCCTCCGTTGATCCACCCCCTAGCAGAAATTAGTTACTCCTTCTCAGTACTTTGAAGATACTACCACTGAAGCAGTTTTCAGGGTTTTGGGGTTTTTTTAAGTTTGTTTTATTTATTTTGAAAGAGAAAGAGCACACAGCAGGTGCAGAGAGAGAGGGAAAGAGAGAATTCCAAGCAAGTTTGCACTGTCAGCGCAGAGCCCGATGCGGGGCTCAAAGTCAAGAACCATGAGACACGACCTAAGCCGGAATCAAGAATTGGACGCTTAACGACTGAGCCACCCAGGCGCCCCAGCAGTTTTCAGTTTTAATCATTTATTTACATATGTAACATCTACAAACACTGTGAGTCCCCAACAACTGTGACTGTTGTCTTGTTCACCTCTGTGTGTGTGTGTGTGTGTGTGTGTGTGTGTGTGTGTGTACACATCTGTTTGCAGGTGTCCCAGTGACTCCAAGCCAACTTCCCTGACCTTTGCTCTGGGACCTCTGCCAATAACTTTCCCAAAGCAGCCCACACAAAGGTCTGAGATGTCTTGGCCAGACAGTGGGAAGTTAACTTGTTCTCAAGTCAGTTGGTCGGGGTGGGGGTGGGGGTGGGGGAGGGAGAGTCAGTCAAACAGACCTTATCACACTGAAGACTTTTTCCTCCCAGGACTACGTGACCAGGGAAACACTCATACCCTTACTATCAGGTGTTTCACGGAGTATTATGTAAGCACATATGAATAGTCGACGACCTACAAATGTCTATAATTTCCTAAAATGGGAGCCCCCAGCTCAGCTTTCAATGGCACATGTGCACACAGTGTTTCCACATTCTTTATATATACATACACTATACATATATATATATATATACACACACATATATATAAGACTATATATATAATCTTTATACACACACACACACACACACACATATACAGAGAGAGAGAGAGAGAGAGAGAGAGAGAGAGAGAGAACACACATGCGCAAGTGCAGGGGAGGGGCAGAGAGAGAGGGAGAGAATCCCAAGCAGGCTCTGCACTGTCAGCACAGAGCCTGATGTGGGGCTCAAACTCACCAAACAGGAGATCACGACCTGAGCTGAAGTCAGATGCTTAACCAACTGAGCCACCCAGGCGCCCCTGTGTCCACATTCTTATTTCATTACAGCTCATGTCAGCCTTGTGATGGTTAGCAAGACAGATATACTGTCTCTGCCAAGAAGGAGGCAACTCAAAAAGGTTAGGTCATGTGTCCAAATGAAGCTAGTCATTGCTATGCTAAGAGCTGAACGTAGGTTTCTAGTTCTGAGTTCAAGGTTCTTATCAAGCTGAACGCCTTTTGTGTGGCTTTTTCCAACCCAACAACATCCCTCATGTCCACCATCTGGCCATAAATCCTTCTGGGTAAATATGAAGCTTCTGTTTTCAAAGCCAGTCAAGGAAAGCTAACACTTCCCTTAGGGTCTTAATACAAGTTACGCCCTCAAATGACTCCCCCTCAAGATATGGTCCCCATGAGAAGCAAATGGGAAAATATGAAAATCAAGGGGCGCCTGGGTGGCTCAGTTGGTTGGGCCTCAGACTTCAGCTCAGGTCATGACCTCACGCCCTGAGGGTTCGAGCCCCGTGTTGGGCTCTGTGCTGATATAACTAGGAGCCTGGAGCCTGCTTTGGATTCTGTGTCTCCCTCTCTCTGTCCCCATCCTGCTCACACTCTGTCTCTCAAAAATAAATAAACATTAGAAAAAATATTTTACATTTTTTTAATGTTTTTATTTATTTTTGAAGGAGAGACAGAGACAGAGCATGAGCAGGGGAGGAACAGATAAAGAGGGAGACACAGAATCCAAAGCAGGCTCCAGGCTCTGAGCTGTCAGCACAGAGCCCGATGCGGGGCTCGAACCCACAAACTATGAGATCATGACCTGAGCCGAAGTCGGACGCTCAACTGACTGAGCCACCCAGTCGCCTCAGAAAAAATATTTTAACAAAAATATGAGAATCTAGGAAGAGAGGACAGTCCAGTACTCTAGCAGCAGGCATGCAACAGTGAGAGACCTAAATTCTCGAGCAGGTGCTATGGGACAGCAGCACGTTTCTGACCAACATGAACCATGGAATGTGAGAAGTGGCAGAATCCTTGGCTCAATGCAAAAGGCTTCTGGTTCATTCTTGCTGCCCTAGGGTCAGGCTTCCATACTGCAGCCAGGCAGCTCTTTGAGAAGTGTTAATCAGAGCATGTCACTCCCCTGCTCAAAACTCTCAAAGACACCCACTCACACTCAGAATCAAATCCAACCTCCCTCCCATAACCTATGAGGGCCAATGTGACCTCACCATTCCCCCTGACCTCATCCTCAACGTTCTTCCCCTGCTTCACCATGTTCCAGATGCACAGGTCTCGGCTCACCTAGACCTGAGTGCTTCCATGTATGCTGCTCACTGTACCTGGACCAGTCCTCTCCCCTCACATTCCCACGTGGCTGGCTCTTCTCTTCAAATAGGTTCCTGCTAGGGGCGCCAGGCTCAGTTGGTTAAGTGTCCAACTTCAGCTTGGGTCGTGGTCCCATGGCCTATGGGTTCGAACCCTGTGTCAGGCTCTGTGCTGATGGCTTAGAGCCTGGAGCCTGCTTCAAATTCTGTGTCTCCCTCTCTCTCTAGCTTTCTCCCACTTGTTCTCTCTCTCTCTCTCAAAAATAAATAAACATTTAAAAAATTAAAAAAAAAAAATAGGTTCCTGCCCAAATGACACCTTCTCAGCCCACAAAAATCTAAAAATACCCCTGCACCCCTCTATCACTTCCCAGAGCCTTCCCTGCCTTTATTTTAGTCACAGACTCTCACCATCTGAAAAGTTATTATGTATTGACTGACGGTCTGACAAGAGGAGAGACTTTGTCATATTTTCTTCTCCTCTACATAGTAGGCACTCAACATATATCTGATAAATGAATGAGTCTTAGAAATGATCCAACTCAATCCCTTGCCAGTAGAAGGGACTCAATAAAGGTCTGTCAAATGACAATGACACCGAGCCTGGCAATGACTGGGCAGTTCTGAACCCCAGTTCAGAGTAGACTCCGGCAAGTTTCTTAACCTCTCTATGCCCTAATCTCCTCGTTTATAAAATGGGTATAATGGGATTGAATTAGCTAGTACATGAAGCAGATGGAATAGTGCCTGGAACACAGTGGGTGCTACAACACTAGTAATAGACTAAAACACAAAAAACAACAAAAAAAGCCAAATCAACTTGCCTGCAAGTATTCTTGCATCCCCCCGTAGACTATGGGGCTGGGCTCACAACAGACACTTAACAAATGCTGCTGAAAATAAAAACTGTATGGGGAGTCATCGCTGGTGCCTCAAATACACTTTCCTTAATGATTTTCCTGTAGCTACAGTAACTCTTGTGAAAATTACAACATATAAATAAATGAAAACACCTCGTTGTTCCCAAATATTAATTCTCACCTAACGCAGGTTTCAGTTATAAGTGGATTTCTTCTCCCCCTCTACCCCTTTTTACCTAGGAAGAGAAATACGTACATGAGCTGCTACAGAAACCCCTCTGGTTCAAAGAATTTCAGTTACCAGATCCACTATCGTGGTCAGCCAGGCAGAAGACAGATTATTAAATTAACATAAATCACTGGCAAAACTCTATATTACATTATACACGTGGTTTATGAAAAGAAAGTGGTATACATTAGGAGTCAATATGGATTTGATTTTTAGAAAGTCATGCTTATGGGAAAAAAAAAGGAGAAAAAGACAGAGACAAACCAAGAAAGAGACTCTTAACTATAGAGAACAAACTGATGGTTACCAGAGGGGGTGGGGGGTGGGGAGTGTGTGAAATAGGTGATGGGGATGAAGGAGAGCACTTGTGATGAGCACCAGGTGACTAAAATAAAAACTAAAAAAAAAAAAAAAAAGTCCTGCTTAAACACTCGAAGCTCTCTTTTTGATACTATGAGAGGGAAGTGGGCAACATGATCTAGTTTCAGGAGAGCTTGATGTAAGGCGTCCTCACACTGAAGGGGAGAGTGCTCATAATGTACCTGACTCGTCTCTATTTACCTGCCTCCTGCCAGGCACACAGGAGATGCCTGAAGAATGAATAGGTCTACAGAGACTGAACAGAACACTCCTGATTGTTGACTTTGTCGTAAAGTTAAATTTAAGCCCACTTTGGAGAACACAATCAAAGGGAAACTCTCAAAAATGTTCTGTTCAAGGATGTTCATAGCAGAGCAAAGAACACGGAGTGAACCCTGGAAAAATCCCAAAGGCTCGATAACCAGGAAATGATCGTGTTTATACTAATAGGAATGTTACACACTCATTTAAAGATTATAAAACTAGACTCCTAGATAAACTCTGTGAGCTGAGCACAGACACACCCTGCTCTCTCCCTCTTTCCATTCTCCAGATACTCACTTAACAAGCTACAGAAGGGAAGAGAAACAGCAGTGAGGGGAAAAAAAGAAAAAGAAAAAGAAAAGCAGTGACTAGAATTGGACCAGACTGGAAACCAGGCAAGAATGGCATCCAAATGCTAAAACCTCCAAAGGTTTTCTACGGGATATAATTGGGACACAAGTGAGGAAAAGAACTAAGAGGTATCTTTAACCCATGTCCCTGAAGTCACTCAAGGTTATCAAGGTTTCCTAAGAAGTAGAAAATGCCCTGAAGCCCTCACCTACACTCTAATTTGAAAGTGCAAACTTCTGGGGGGATGGGCAAGTGGGAGGGCCAACAGCGGGGCAAAGGAGGACCACCAGAGTATCTGGCTGCTGTGGACAAGGGGATGCCAAGCACAGGCAGATACACCGTGTAAGGACCACCAGCAAAGGGTGTCTGCCCACACACACTGCTTCCTCTCACCATGAAGGGTAGAGATGCCAATGCAAGCCAAGAGCCAAAGGAACATGAAGGCAGCTGGCCAGCTGCCCTGGGCAGATCCAACCAACCACAGAAACCGCAAACTGAAGGAGCTGGGCTCCACCGAGATGGGGAGAAAACCCAAAACAAGAAGGAAGCCAGGCTATGCTGGATCCAGATGCAGAGAGAAATGAGGCCAAGTTTCCCTGAGTGACTATCCAGGACCCTGGCTTTCTTCCTTCTGACTCTTCCCCACTGATAGATCACGCAACTGATCTGGCAACTGATAACCTAAGATCTGAGAAGACAATTCTAACATCATGGGGAAAAAGGGGGGATCCATTAATTCACTTGTTCTGATAGGTGGCAAATGGCAGGCCTGCATTACCTCATTAGACACAGGAAAACCTAAAAATATATCCAGACTATCTTCGCTCATCATTCAGACCCAAGAAGAATTTAGGAAGTCTGATCAATATACAGTGGTGGGGTAGGGAGAGGAAGAGGCAGTAACTATTACCTCTTCGCATGATTATAAATTACAAGGATAGGGGCGCCTGAGTGGCTCGGTCGGTTAAGCGTCCAATTTCAGCTCAGGTCACGATCTCGCGGTCCGTGAGTTCGAGCCCCGCGTCGGGCTCTGGGCTGATGGCTCAGAGCCTGGAGCCTGCTTCCGATTCTGTGTCTCCCTCTCTCTCTGCCCCTCCCCCGTTCATGCCCTGTCTCTCTCTGTCTCAAAAATAAATAAACGTTAAAAAAAATTTTTTTAATAAAAAAATTAAAAAATAAATTACAAGGATATGCTGTGAAAAACTATGCCAATGAACTTGCAAGTCTAGATGAGATAGATACCTTTGCAGGAAAATACATGGCCAAAATGAAATTTAGTTGAGGTAGAAAATCTAAATAACCACAGAACTGCTGTCACAGAACTTTTACTGAAAGGTAAGCTAAGCCCCATGGTTGTACAGCTCATCTCCACCGAAACTCAAGGAGCAAGTTCTGTTTCATCCAATTACTCTAAGACACATACTTTTAAAAAATGGAGAGGGGTACCTGGGTGGCTAAGTCATTTAAAGCATCTAACTCTTGATTTTGGCTCAGGTCATGATATCACAGCTCATGGAATCAAGCCCCTCATGCTGTCAGCATGGAGCCTGCTTGGGATCCTCTCTTTCCCCCTCTCTCTTTCCCTCCCCTGCTCGTGCTCTCTCCCTCTCTCTCAAAATAAATAAATATTGGGGGACCTGGGTGGCTCAGTCGGTTAAGCGTCCGACTTCAGCTCAGGTCATCATCTCACAGTTTGTGGGTTCGAGCCCCGCGTCAGGCTCTGTGCTGACAGTTCAGAGCCTGGAGCCTGCTTTGGATTCTGTGTCTCCCTCCCTGTACCCCTTCCCACTTCTGAAATAAGTAAACATTAATAAAATTAAAAATAAATAACTTTAAAATTTTTTAAAGAAATAATAAACCTTTTAAATCATTTTATAAGGATTAACTATATCTGATATCAAAATACCAGTACAGAAAAGGAAATTAGATAGAAGTGTAAACATGTCAATAAAGTAACAGCAAGTGGTATATTAAAAGAATTTTTAGGGGCACCTGGGTGGCTCAGTCAGTTGAGCATCTAACTTTGGCTCGGGTCATGATCTCATAGATTGTGAGTTTGAGTCCCGTGTCAGGCTCACTGCTGTCAGTGCAGAGCCTGCTTTATATCCTCTGTTCCTCTCTCTCTCTTTGCCCCTTTCCCCTCATGCTCTCTCAAAAATAAATAAACATTTTTAAAAAAAGAATTTTTAAAAAGAAGAATATATCAGGGCGCCTCGGTGGCTCAGCTGGTTAAGCATCTGACTCTTGATTTTGGTTCAGGTCATGATCTCACATTCATGAGATAGAGCCTCATGTTGGGCTCTGTGCTGTGAATGGAGTCTGCTTGGGATTCTCTCTCTCTCCCTGTCTCTCTACCTCTCCCTTGCTCACATGCTCTCAATCTCTCTCAAAATAAATAAATGTTTTTAAAAATAAACTAAAATAGGGGCACCTGGGTGGCTCAGTCGGCTAAGCATCCGACTTCAGCTCAGGTCATGATCTCACAGTTCGTGGGTTCGAGCCCTGCGTCAGGCTCTGTGCTGACAGCTCGGAGCCTGGAGCCTGTTTCAGATTCTGTGTCTCCCTCTCTCTCTGACCCTCCCCCGTTCATGCTCTCTCTCTCTCTGTCTCAAAAATAAATAAAACGTTAAAAAAAATTAAAAATAAACTAAAATAAATAAAACTCAATTAAAACAAGCATATTCACATACAAAAATTTTTTTAAAAAAGAAGAATATATCAGGATCAAGTCAAATATATTCTAGGAAATCAAGAGTAATTTAACATTAGGAAATCTATTAATGTAATTTATTATATTAACTGATCACATAATCATTGTTGAATATAATCATGTCCTTATTGGTATCACTCATTGGTAATGAATTGGTATCAGCCATTCCAATAAAATCTCAAAGTAAAATTAAGAAATAAAAGTAAAGTTCAAACGTAAAGCAAACAAGCTCAAAGTAAAAGCAAACAAGTGAAACTTCTTTGCAGTTGAATTTCTGTACACTGATAATGAAGTAGCAGGAAAGAGAAATTAAGGAAATAATACCATTTACGATTGCATCAAAAATAATAAAATACCTAGGAATAAACTTAACGAAGGAGGTAAAAGACTTATAATCTGAAAACCATAAAACATTGATGAAAGAAACTGAAGATGACACACATAAAAAATATTCCATGTCCATGGACTGGGAGAACAAATACTGTCAAAATGTCCACACCACCCAAACAACCTACATATCTAATACAATCTCTATCAAAATAACAATAGCATTTCTCACAGAACTAGAACAAATAAGCCTAAAATTTGTATGGAACCACAAAGACTCCAAATAGCCAAAGCGATCTTGAAGAAGAACAAAGCTGGAGGTATCACAATCCCAGATTTGAGGTTGTACAACAAAGCCATAGTAATCAAAATGGTATGGTAGCGGCACAAAAACAGACACATCAGTGGATCAAAATCTACAGTCCAGAAACAAACCCATAATTATATGGTCAATTAATCTACGACAAAGGAGTCAAGAACACGCAATGGGAAAAAGACAGCTTCTTCAACAAACGGTGTTGGAAAAACTGGACAGCTACATACAAAAGAACAAAACTGGACCATTTTCTTACACCATACACAAAAAATAAACTCAAGATGGATTAATGTGAGACCTAAAACCATAAAATTCCTAGAAGAAAAACATTGGCAGTAATCTCTTTGACATAATCTCTGTTTGGCCAACAGACACATGAAAAGATGTTCAATGTCACTCATCATTGGGGAAATGCAAACAAAACCATAATGAGATAATCACTTCACACCTGACAGAATGGCTCAACTCAAGAACACAGGAAACAACAAGCGTTGGGAGGATGTGGAGAAAAAGGAACTGTTGCATTCTTAATGAGAATGCAAACTGGTGTAGCCACTGTGGAAACCAGTAGGGAGGGTCCTCAAAAAATTAAAAAAAGAATTACCATATGACCCAGTAATTCCACTACTAGGTATTTACCAAAGAAATATGAAAACACTAAATTTTAAAAGATATTTGCACCCTACTGTTTATAGCAGCGTTATTTACAACAGCCAAGATATGGAAGCAACCCAAGTCTACCCACAGATGAAGAGATAAAGAAGATGTGGTGTAGGGGCACTTGCATGGCTCTGAGGGTTAAGCATATGACTGTCTATATCAGCTCAGGTCATGATCTTGCTGTCATGGGATTGAGCCCAGCGTCAGGCTCCGTCTGCTAAGTGCAGAGCCTGCTTAGGACTACCTCTCTCCCTATCTCTCTGCCCTTCCCCTGCCTATGCGCTCTCTTGCTCTCTCTCCCAAAATAAATATTAAAAAAAAAAGATTATATATATATATATATATATACACACATATATATATATATATATGTATATATATATAATGGAATATCAGCCATAAAAAATAATGAAATCTTGCCATTTGGAACAACATGGATGGATCTTGAGGGTACAATGTCAAGTGAAATAAGTCAGTCAGAAAAAGACAAATAGCATATGATTTCACTCATATGTGGAATTTAAGAAAGAAAAAAAGAAAAAAAAGGGAAACAAAAACCAGACTCTTAAATACAGAGAAAAAACTGGTGGTTGCCAGAGAGGAGGTGAAAGAGGGATGGGTGAAACAGGTGAAGGGATTAAGAGTACTCTTATCATGATGAGCACTGAGTAATGTATGGAATTGTTGGATCATTATATTATATGCCTGAAACTAATATAACACTGTATGCTAATTATACTGGAATTAAAAAAAAAAATTTAGTGTTTATTTATTTTTGAGAGAGATAGACAGAGCATGAGCGGGGGAGGGGCAGAGAGAGGGAGACATAGAATCTGAAGCAGGCTCCAGGCTCTGAGCTGTCAGCCCAGAGCCTGATGCAAAGCTCGAACCCATGAACCGCGAGATCATGACCTGAGCTGAAGCCAGCACTTAACCTACTGAGCCACCCAGGCACCCCTAATTATACTAGAATTTTTAAAACAAATACATAAAATTTGTTTAAGAAACAAAAACAATACTGGTTCCACCACAGATTTTTCCAGGAACCAGGCTGGATATGATGAGACTTTTAAAGAGAATGCGGAGGGGTAGGGGAGAAACAAAAAATAAATAAATAAAGCTCCTAAATATTTTTAAGAGTTTATATCAGAAAACATCAACAATGAACCTTGAAAACATTCCGTGAAAGAAGCCAGACATCAAAGACCACACATATCATTCCATTCATGGGAAATGTCCAAAACAGACAAATCCTTAGAGATAGAAAACAGATTTTTGGTGGCCAGGGGCTTGAGGGAAGGGAGAACAGGGAATCGGATGTTTGATGAGTATAGGACTTCTTTTGAGGGTCACAAAAATATTCTGGAATTAGACAGTAATGATGTGTGCACAATGCTGTGAATACACTAAAAACCACTCAACTGTATACTTTAAGATGGTGATTTTAGGGTACATGAATCAGATCTCAATAATATTTGGAAAGCAACAAACAATACGAAACATTAAAGGCCTGTCTACTAAATTCAGAAACAAGATTCTGATACCTAATATTACCCCATTATTCAAATTGTTCTGGAGACTCTAGCTAATGCAATGATGCACATACACTAAAGCTCCA
Organism: Prionailurus bengalensis; assembly: GCF_016509475.1. NCBI lineage: Eukaryota > Metazoa > Chordata > Mammalia > Carnivora > Felidae > Prionailurus > Prionailurus bengalensis. The sequence continues at coordinate 73,140,248 of NC_057359.1, read as the reverse complement.
TGTATTGAAGTATTTAAAAAGAATACTTAAGAATACTTAAGCTCAGTTGGTTAAGCGACCGACTTCAGCTCAGGTCATGATCCCACAGTTTGTCAGTTCAAGCCCCGTGTCGGGCTCTGTGCTGACAGCTCAGAGCCTTGAGCCTACTTCAGATTCTATGTCTCCCCCTCTCTCTACCCCTCCCCTGCTCACGCTCTGTGTCTCTCTGTCTCTCAATAACAAATAAACGTTTAAAAAAAATTTTTTTTTAAAGACTTAAAAACATGCAGTGATCCATCATATCACTCCCTGGCAAGAGGTCAGTTTCCCCCAAAATTATATGAAATTTTAATAACCATAACAGAAAATGTATTTAAAACATTTTAAAATGATCAATCTGAATTGCTATAAAGTACTGAACTAAACAGTGTTCAGGGACAAAGGAGAGGACATGAACTATATGGTAGATGGCATTATCATTTGCAGTTATTAACTTCCTTCCTTTAAGAGGACTGTACGGGGCGTCTGGGTGGCTCAGTCAGTTAAGTGTCCAACTTCAGCTCAGATCATGATCTCATAGCCCGTGAGTTCGAGCCCCGCATCAGGCTCTGTGCTCAGAGCCTGGAGCCTGCTTTGGATTCTGCGTGTCCCTCTCTCTCTGCCCCTCCCCTGCTCATACTCTGTCTCTCTCTGTCTCTAAATAAAAACATTAAAAAAATTAAAAAAAAAAAAAAGAGGACTATACATTCTTACCATTGCCAGGTGACTGCCCACAGGGAGGGCACATCTCCACCCCAATGCCTTCTGGTTTGGCTATGTGACTTGCTCCGACCAATGGCACATGAGCAAATGTGACACACATACCAGATGGGAGCAGACACTATTAGAGCCGCTGCATGTTTCCACCAGCTCTCTTGTTCTCTCTCCTCTGCCCTGAAGCTGGCATGACCCAACTGGGGCTGCTCCTTCAGAATGGAATACTTGTGGACAAGAGCCATAGTGACTGACTCATACCCACCGACACATACCGTAACCTAGAAATTAATAATGTTTGCTGCAAACCTTTGAATTTTTGGAGTTACTACCACAGCAAGGCTGACTAATACATATAATTATACAAATTCCTATATATTTTTTTAAATCTAGATATGGAATAGTGAGATGAACAATATGAAACTTTTAAGATGTAGAAACATATCTTTTTTTTTTTTTTTCTCATAGAGTTATTCAAATACATCTTAACTCTATTTCCTAAGTTCCAGGACCCTACTTGCTTACTAGCAGGAAGGTCAGTCCTCCTTCCTTCCTACTCTCTGCCCTGGAAACCCTATCACAAATATACTCCAAAACCTCAAGGTTGCTTGCACAAGTATCTCCAAGTTCCCAAGACCCACAAGTCTGCAGTTTCTAGGTTGGCATCTTCCCTGAACATCTTACCTTTTCTAGCTTTGGATTCTTGACAGTTTCTTTTTCTTCCTTTCTTTCCTTTCCTTTCCTTCCTTCCTTCCTTCCTTCCTTCCTTCCTTCCTTCCTCCCTCCCTCCCTCCCTCCCTCCCTTCCTTCTTTCCTTCCTTCCTTCCTTCCTTCCTTCCTTCCTTCCTTCCTTCCTTTTCTTCTTTTATTTTAGAGAAGGGGGGAAGGACAGAGTGGCACAGAGAGAGAGAATCTTAAGCAGGCTCTCAGAGCCTGACTCAGGCTTCAATACCACAACCCTGGGATCATGACCTGAGCTCAGACCAAGAGTCAGGGGTGCCTGGGTGGCTCAGTTGGTTAAGCATCTGACTTCGGCTCAGGTCATAATCTCATGGCTCGTGGGTTCACACCCCACATCAGGCTCCTATACTGATAGCTTAGAGCCTGGAGCCTGCTTCGAATTCTGTGTGTCTCTCTCTCTGACCCTCCCCTGCTTGCACCCTGTCTCTGTCTCTCTCTCTCTCTCTCTCAAAAATAAATAAACATTAAAAAAAAAAAAGTCAGATGCTCAACCAACGGAGCCATCCAGACGCCCCTGGACCTGGACCATTTCTTATGAGGTAAAGACTCTTCTTCAGACATGGGTTAAGAAACTACCTGTTACAGGGTGCCAGGGTGGCTCAGTCAGTTAAGCATGGGACTCTTGATTTCTGCTCACATTATGATCTCACGGTCTTGAGATCAAGCCCTGTGCCAGGCTCAGCACTGGGTACGGAGCCTGCTTGGGATTCTCTCCCCCCTCCCTCTGCCCCTCCCCTGCTTGAGTGTGTGCACTCTTGAAAGGTAGGAAAGAAGGAAGGAAGGAAGGAAGGAAGGAAGGAAGGAAGGAAGGAAGGAAGGAAGGAAGGAAAGAAGGAAGGAAGGAAAGGAGGGAGGGAGGGAGGGGGGGAGGGAGGGAGGGAGAAAAGAAAGAAAGAAAGAAAGAAAGAAAGAAAGAAAGAAAGAAAGAAGAAAAAGAAATCACCTGTTTCAAAGCTTTATTTGTAGATTAATAAAGCTGTTTAGAAACTGAAAATATTTGCCTAGATTTTCTATCAGAAAACCTGCCCTTCAAGTAAAATCCACCGACTGGCTTCATGCAAAAGAAGGCCTCCAACGAGAACACAGTGAAGCCCAAATGAAGGAGCACAGGTCTACATTCTTTGGCTAAGATTCCAATGCTTTTTCTAAAAATCTCCAGACTAATAACCACTTCTCCAGACATTCTTGTGATTCTTAGGAGCAAGGGTTTTTCTCCCATCCTCAGATGAATTTAAACATGACCCCTTTTCATTCCAAGGAGGAAACTCCGTTCAACCACATATTGAACACCTAACACACATTAGCTCAAGTGCTGATGCAGAGCTACCACACAAACACAAAAGGGCCACCAAACACTTTAAAAGTGTTTCGAGGACTCAATCCAGCTGGGTGAAGGGGCATGAGAACCTCTATAGGTGCAAGGCAATATGAGTCCTAATGCAAACAAAGGAGGGGGACAAAGGATGTTGGGGCAACGTGAGAAGGAGAACAGTGAATTTACCCACAGGCAAAACAAAGGTGTGGGAGACCAAGCTGAGAAATCACAACCCTTGAAGGAGGAGAGGTATTTTCAAAAGTCTGTCCCTAACTGAATGGTTACTATGACTCATAACACAAAGGTTTTGCCTCTATTGCTAGCCAGGTATGTGCAGGCCATCTGGAGGACTCAAAAACCCAGGAAGGCAGCTTTCTAAAAGTGTGGGTTAAACTGACTGGGTGGCTCAGTCAGTTAAGCGTCTGACTCTTGATCTTGGCTCAGGTCTTGATATCGGGGTGGTGAGTTCAAGCCCTGTGTTGGGTTCCATGTTGGGCATGAAGCCTACTTAAAATAATAATAATAATAATAATAATAATAATAATAATAATAAATAAAATCAAAATGTGGATTAAATCTCCCCAAAAAGCACATATTCAAAGAAAAATGTGAAAACCTGCTCTTTTTTGCCCATCTTGACCTACTCTATCAATTAAAAGCTAGGTAAAGACATTCCCCCACTGACGTTTCTGCATCAAATTACACAAGGGTCTGGGGCATAGAACCCCTCAGAGACCATCCAAGTTGTCTGAGTCAGATATAAGAAAAGCCTTAGAAGTGGCATGCAAGAGGTCACGTAAGTGGAAATGCTAGGAATCCAGCTCTTTGGTCTCTATTCTAGGGTCGTGCTACACAACCTAGATGCTTCCTCCTTGTATCTTACATAAGAAGGTGAGTGATGTAGACAAGCAGAAAAAAGATCAATTGAGAAAAACTTACATTATGATTGGTAATCAACAGAGGATCAGTGACATTTCATAAAGATCAGGAAGTTAATCTACTGTGATACTGTCTAAGGTCCTCCTTTATACGTTCTTCCTACCCAAACCCACTCCTTCCACTTTGATCTGTAACAAAAGAAGCAAAGAAGGAAGATCTGGGCTTAGAGTCCAAATGACCGGGCTTGCATTCTGGCTTTGCTCCTTGCCAGGCCTGGGGTAAGGCACCCAATCTCTCTGAGCCCCCATGTCTCCATCTAGACATGGAGGGTGTACATATTAAAGAAAAACCATAACGTGCCTAGAAGAACCCCTCAATAAATGTTGGTTCTTTCTCATCCTTCGTGAATATCTCTTAACTGTACCATTCATTCATCTTACAAAACCTGGGTCTAGGGGCACCTGGCTGGCTCAGTCGGCAGAGTTGTGGGTTCAAGCCCCATGCTGGGTGTACAGATTACGTAAGAATAGAATCTTTAAAAACCAAAACAAAAACCTGGTTCTGATTTTCACATTTTCGTGCTACCATGTGACACAGTACTACACATCTGGATGCGCTCCGTATTCGATGGAACAAGTTAAAATTTAAAGAAGGGGCATTTTTGGTTTTCAGAACAAGGACTTGGAGGAAACAATATACTATACATAGCTGAATATGTACTAGGTGGCCAAATACTTGTTGATTAACCGTCTTTCCGGACCAAACATTTTCAAAGGCAACAACCTTTCAAGTGAGAAGCAGAACAAGGCAGGACTCAACTACCAACAGCAAGTGCCAGGGGGCTACTGTGCAGTCCTCGCTTACCGCCCGCACCCCTCGGCTATGCTTAAAAAGCCTAGCACACTGGGGCTCCTGGCTGGCTCAGCCAGTGAGGCATGTGATTCTTGATCTCGGGGTTGTGTGTTCGAGCCCCATGTTGGGTGTAGAGAGGACTTAAAAAATAAAATCTTTAAAGAAAAAAAAAAGCCTTGCACATTTAGTAAAACTAAAAGTGTCCTTGCCTCAAAAATTACTTCAAGTATACCATTCCTCTCTAACAGGGACTCTTTCTCAGGAATTCATAAGCACCGCATGCCAAAAATTTATGTGCAAATTTCTGTGTGTGCACATGGGAATTTGAATCCTCCTTCAGAGAGAACCTACCATTTTTAGAGTCCCCAAAATACCCACGGGGAAATAATAAGCACTGTGGATTCTAAACTCCTTAAATTAAAAAGAGGAAACAGAAGTACATTTCAACTTCCATGAGCTCCCCAACTTCAAACTGCCATCTTGTAAAGTACCCTCACATGCCATGACTTGTGACCCATATACCCTACTTTTGGGGGTGGAGATATTCTTAAACCCTCAACCCAAACCTAAAACTAATCTGAGACGAGAATTTGTTAAATTAGAAAGAATTATGTGACTATATTCAAATAGGTCACGCTTGCTGAAAGAATGTTTTTTAAAAAAGATGTTTATTTATACTTGAGAGAGACACAGAATGTGAGCAGGGGAGGGGCAGAGAGAGAGAGAGAGAGACACACACAGAATCCGAAGCAGGCTCCAGGCTCTGAGCTGTCCGCACCAAGCCTGACGCAGGGCTCGAACTCACGAGTTGTGAGATCGTGACCTGAGCCGAGGTCAGACACTTAACAGACTGAGCTGCTCAGGCGCCCCCCCCAAAAAAGTTTTTACCTCATTGTTTTTCTCCTTGTACAGGATGCATACATAGTATTCTCTCAATACGACTTTTGTGGCATTCAGCACTGTCGTTTTGATTCAGGAATCTGCACTTTACCACAAAGGAGCTAAAAACTTTTTCTGTGGAACTCTTCAAAGCCTGAGAAAAGGTTTCCCCACAGCATCCCTTTGAGAAGGCTTAAGTGTGTCCGGCCCTTACCCCAAAGTGCAAATGCATTTCCAGACTTGAGATCCACCTGGCTGCTCCAGATCTAATTCCCACATTCCTGCTGACGTGACTCACACCGGATGTGAGGGATTTCTTTTAATTCCCAAGGTTAATTGATTCACTGGCATAGAAAAAGGCACTCAATAACTGAGAGTCTGATCACAGTCTAAACAGTAAAAGAAAAAGCAGGAATAGAACATCCTAAACCAAAACAGCTCAAAAGAGTTTTGCAACTAAGTAACCAGACAAGGAAAGCAGAAAAATGACAGGAAAGAGGGGCATCCAAGAAGAGGGCTTTACCAAGGTCAACTGGCCCTCTTATGTGGGTGTTCCCAGCTCAGAGGCAGAAATAAGCCCTCCAGGTAGCAGCAGGGGGACAGAAACAGAGGAAGGAAAAAAGTCAAGGAAAGAATGAGGAAAAACATCTCATGACCTTATGAGCCTACAACGAGGACAAAATGTCGGATGTGGGTGGTTCCCATGTGGCAGCGTGGCAATGGCTGTGGGATATCCATCTACACAGAGAGGCAGGGAGGCCTGTCCTGAAGCCAATATGCAAGAGATCAATAAACAGCAACGATTTCTCAAGACGTCTTTCTTTACTCTTCACACATGCTAGGGAAGAACGTCAACTGTCCGAAGTGAAGATTGCTATTTTTTTAGCTAAGGTTGCTGGCCAGGGAAGGGAGGGGTGCTGATAGATTAAAGGAGAGCACACTTTCTTCAAAGCCACTCCTTAGGTATAGCTGTTGTCTGACAAAACTTAGCTAAAGATCATATTCCTCTTTTGCACATAATTAAATGCTTTAAGCATCCTTCTTCAAATCGTAAAAAAAAAACCAAAAAACTTGATTGTCTCTATGAGATAGCAGACAGAATGGGGCAAAATAAAGATCACTTACTCTTTATTCTATAGACCAAAAGAGAGATGTTTTCCAACACATGGGGGATTCAAGTAGCCTAAGTACCACGGCACTGTACTCCACCATGAATCAGAGGATATAGAAAGAAAAGTCTATTCATTCATGTATCTGTCCAAATAAACACAGAGTTCTCACTAAGAGCCAGGTACTACCTAGATGCAGGGGAAAGCAAGTCGGGAAGGGATTTACTTAAGGAATCAGTGTTAGGGCGGAGCATGGGGTGCGGCACAGGCCCAGGACAAACAACAATGGGATATAATGTGATCAATGCAGAACTACGGAGAAACCCCACCGTGCTCCAGTCTTAGGGAAAGCCACGGTAACTCTGCCTGCTGAGGAAGGCTTCAGAGAGGACAGTCTGCCTGGGCTTCGTAGGATGGTGGGAGTCTTGGCTTAAAACTCCAGCTCTCCTGGGGCACCTGGGTGGTTCAGTCAGTTAAGCGACTTCGGCTCGGGTCATGAGCTCATGGTTCGTGAGTTTGAGCCCCACATCAGGCTTGCTGCTGTCAGCCTGGAGCCTGCTGCTGATCCTCTGTCTCCCTCTCTCTGCCCCTCCCCAGTTTGCACTCTCTCTCTCTCTCTCTCAAAAATAAACAAACATGTTAAAAAAAAAAAAAAAAAAAAACTCCAGCTCTCCTAATAGCTATGTGGCTGCAAGAAAACCACTTAAATTCACCAGTGTTTGCTGGAAAATGGCAAGACCACCCTGTCCGGGTGGCTAGGCTGTCTGGAGAGGCTTGAACATGTCTGTATAAACAGTGAAGAGCCACTTAATGGAAGAGAAAGGCGTTCTGGCATGGAACTTGCCACGGGGTGAGGTGCAAAGACACAGCTGGGGAACATCATCGTGGACAGGACGTGGTCATGAGCCGTCCAGGGGGAGCCGCAGGTAGGAAACAGGGCCTGGAAGGCAGATTGGCTCCAGACTCTGAGGGATCTTAAATACCATGCTTAAGAATTTGAGGTACACCCTGTAGGCAATGGCTAAGCGTTTAAGCAGAAACGTGGCAATCGAACGTTAAGTTTTACAAAAAAGATCTTGGAAAAAGCACAAGGATTAAGAAGGGAAAGAAAGAAGAGATCAGGGAGGAATCAGTTCAGCAGCTGCTGTAATTGCCCAGACACACTCGCCCTTCCGAATGGTACTTGAACCAGGTGTAGATGCCCATGGAAAGGAAAGGACAGATGAGAAGCCAACGCTAAGGTTGGATGGCCAGGGAGATACTCTGAGGAATGTTTCCTAGGCAGAAAAATCAGTCTGGCCACACTAGGGGGGGCCGGGGGTAGGGGGCAGGGTGTCATGTTTCAAACACACGTAAATTACAGAGGATTAGAAACTGCTGCAGTTCTAGCAAAATCAAGGAAACCCAAGTTCAACAGCCCTGCGTGCTGCCCTTAAATCCTCAGAGCCCAACCTTAGGTCAAGAGGGCAAGTCCTGTCAAAATGACTGTTCAGCAAAGACTCAGACCAAGGTCACCAGGTACCTGACATTCCTACCCACATGGGAGCTGCCTCCCTGGGTGGATTCCTCCCACTCACCTCCGGTCACCTGCTTCAGTGATACCTGATCCAAGTCAGTTTTCCACTGTCGCAAGCCAGCACCCCTCACTGCAGGAACTCCCACGGGGAGCCTTACGCCATTGTCTGTTTAAGGAGGCCAGATGGACAAACAGCCCACAGGCTGTCATCATGGCCCAGCTCTGACACCTGGCCAGAGGGACACCTCGGGTCATCTGAACCAACCCTAGGCAGATGGCAAAAGGTGGCCAACTGAGCACCATGGAAGCCTGGGCTACGAGTTGACCCAGACACAAAACACAGCCCCCAAATAGAAAGCAAACTCTTAGGGCTAAGAAAGATGACAGGACTTGGAGACACAGCCACCTACACAAATACCTCTAAGTCAAATGCAGGGAAGGTAAAGAAATGAAATTTAAGCTCAAACTCTCTGCCAGGCACTATGCAAGCTTTAACCCTTAAAATAACTCATTTAACCTTTAAAATAACGCAGGGGTGGGGTAAGGAGAAGGACGTGAGCTTTATTATCCCTGTTTTCCTATAAGAGAACAGATCCAGGGAGGTTACAGGATGGGCCCAAGATCACTCAGCCAGGAAAAGGCAGAGGCACAGCTCCAAGAGTCCACAGCAGAGGCTAACAGCCCTCCACTACCCACCCCCGTGTCATAGATTTCATTAAATAGGCACCTACTGGACAAGAGACCCCCACTACCACCACATGTGCCTTCGCATCTGCACCAGCACCTGGTGGTAAGCAATCCTTCGTAGGTCGTTTCTTAAAAATAATTCCTGATCCGCCAGCGTCAGAGAAATAAATGAAGCTACTTCTCTCAAAGGACTTTAAGAGCCAGCCAGCTTCAGAGAGAGCCAACACAAAGGAACAAAACCCACTAACAAACAGCTCCATCTGCCTGTCAGTGATCTCCATGGACTCCAGAAAAATAAAACAAGACTCCACCACAGCTTCTGCACTTAGAAATACACCTGAGTGATTAGATACCATTGTGCATGGGCACATCTGGCTTGAACATTCAGTGTTAATGCAGGGAGTAAGGGCTTCTCATCCCCAGAGAACTCTGGGGTAACATAGACCCTGCCCAAATAGCTTGATGATTCACCCTGTCATTCCTGAAATTGGCAGAACGGATCTGAGTTAACACATGGTAACCATGGAACTTCAAATAATGAAAGAAGAAAAGATTATTCAATAAATACTGATGGAGAATTTGGTTAGCCATTTAGAAAACAATTAAGTTATATCCTTCTCCAATACCGAGAGCAAAAATAAATATCAGGAGTAAATATCATAAAAAGTAATAATATATGATGATTTAGGGTACTTTGTGTTTTGTTTTGTTTTGGCTTTTTTTGAGAGAGTTTAAGAGTGAAAGAGAGAGAGCATTTGCTGGGGGGACCGAGAAGGGGGCAGAGGGAGAGAAAGAGAGAATCTTAAGCTCGGCAGAGCCTAATGTGGGGCTCAGTGCCACGATCCCGGGATCATGACCTGAGCCAAAATCAAGAGTCAGATGTGCTCAAGGGGTGCCTGGGTGGCTCAGTCGGTTAAACTTCTGCCTTTGGCTCAGGTCATGATCTCAAGGCCTGTGAGTTCAAGCCCCACATTGGGCTCTGTGCTGACAGCTCAGAGCCCAGAGCCTGCTTTGGATTCTGGGTCTCCCTCACTCTCTCTCTCTCTCCCCATCCCCTGCTTTCACTCTCCCTCTCTCTCAAAAATAAATAAACATTTTTTTATTAAAAAAAAAAGAGAGAGACGCTCAACTGACTGAGGCACCCAGGTGCCCTATATATGACAATTTATATCGGGTTCAGCAAACTTGTTTTGTGAAGGGCCAGATAGTAAATGTTTCCAGCTTTGCAGGTCATACAGTGTCTGTTGCAATATCTCAAGTCTGCTGTCGTAGTCCAAAAGCAGCCATAGACAGTAGGTAAATGAATGAGTGTGGCTATTTTCCAGGATAATTTTTCTTGGGGGGTGCTCAGGTGGCTCAGTCGGTTGAGCGTCCGACTTTGGCTCAGGTCATGGTCTCGCGGTCCCTGAGTTTGAGCCCTGCATCGAGCTCTGTGCTGTCAGTTCAGAGCCTGGAGCCTGCTTGGGATTCTGTGTCTCCCTCTCTCTCTGCCCCTCCCCCACTCACTCTCTATCTCTCAAAAAATGAATAAATGTTAAAAAAATTTTTTTTGACTTGGACACTGAATTTTGAATTTCACTAATTTCCACATATCATGAAATACATATTTTCCCCCAGCCATTTAAAAATGTGAAAACAACTTTTAAGACTGATGGTGTCAGGGGTGAGGGATAGGGGAGGACTATAAAAGGCCAGCGGGAGGGAGCCTTGTAGTAATGAAACAGTCTGTATCTTGATTGCGGTGGTCCTGGTTGGAAATACCTACACATGTGGCAGAAGTGCACAGAACGAAATATATACATGCACCCACACACAAATGAGTACATGTAAAACTGGGGAATGTGAATGAGTTCTGTGGATTATACCAACGTTAATTTCCTGGTATTACTAAGATATTTGTGGAGGAAACTGGTTAAAGGGCACCTGGGACTTCCTTAGACATTTTTGGTAACTTCCCATGACTCTATAATTATTTCAAAAAAAAAAAAAAAAAGTTCTTAACTCATGGGCTGTACAAAAACAGGTGGCTGGCCAGATCTTACCTCTTAGCCTTAGTCTGATGATTCGCGACTTACATGAAGAGTACATATAATCCTATGTATTATATAGGATAGGGGCTTTCTATTTCTATTATATAGGGAGGGGCTTTCTAAGCCCAAAACCAAAAGCAGAATCCGTGAAGGAAAAGACTACGAGATGAACATATTTTTTTCTCTACATCAAAAACACACAACTAGTAAAAATGAAAAGATAGTAGCAAACTGGGAAAAGAATGTGAGCATATATAAACATAAGTTGTTTGCTTTAACATATTAAAGGTTTTGAAAATCAACTTAAAAAAACAGCCTGATGCAAAAACGGACAAATGGATGTAAACATGACCAATAACAATAATTACTCTGTATCAACAGCAAACAAAACAAAAATGAAAACTAGATATTTTTCCCATCGAATTGGCAAAGATTAAAAAAATTTTACCTCTGGATAAAACAAATAATCCAGTTAAAAAATGGGCAGAGGACCTAAACGGGCATTTTTCCAAAGAAGACATACAGATGGCCAACAGACATACGAAAAGATGCTCAACATCACTCATCATCGGGGAAATGCAAATCAAAACCACAATGAGATACCACCTCACACCTGTCAGAATGGCTTAAATCAAAAAAAAGAAAAAAAACAAAACCCACAAGAAATAACAAGTGCTGGCAGGGATGTAGAGAAAAAGAAACACTCGCACTGTTGGTGGGAATGTAAACTGACACAGCCACTGTGGAAAACACTGGGGAGGTTCCTCAAAAAATTGAAAGTAGAAATACCATATGATCCAGAAATTCCACTACTTGGTATTTACCCCAAAAATATGAAAACACTAATTCAAAAAGATATACACACCATGTTTACTGCAGCATCATTTACAATAGCATTTATAAGACATAGAAGCAACCCAAATGTCCATCCATAGATGAATGATAAAGAAAATATGATATGTATATACAATGGAATATTATTCAGCCATAAAAAGAATGAGATCTTGCCATTTGTGGCAACACGGATGGACCTAGAGAGTATTATGCTAAGTGAAACAAGGCAGACAAAGACAAATATCATATGATTTCACTTACATGTGGTATCTAGGAAACAAAACAAATAAACAAACAAAAAGCAGAAACAGATCCATAAATACAGAAAACAAATTGATGGTTATCAGAAGGGAGGGGTGGGGCATGGGTAACATGAGTGAAGGGGAGTGGGAGATACAGCTTCCAGTTAAGAGATGAGTAAGTCACAGGGGAAAGGTACAGCATAGGAAAAATAGTCAGTGGTATTGTAATGGTGTTGTGTGGTGACAGATGGTGGCTAAACTTCTGGTAAGCATAGCATAATGTATAAACTTGTTAAATCACCATGCTGTATTCTTGAAACTAATGTAACATTGTGTGTCAACTATAGTTGGATAAAACGTGTGTGTGTGTGTGTGTGTGTGTGTTTATGTATCAGAAAAAAATATATATATATATCCGTATGTGTGTATATATATATATATATATATATATAGGTACGTATATACATATATATATACGTACATGTATATATCCGTATATATACATGTACGTATATGTATAAATAGTCATCAACAAAAAAAAACCCTAAAAAAATCTTTTAAAAATCTTCTAAAGCCACACTGTTTCTCCCATACCGCACTAAAAAAATACTTAGGACACCTACAAAATAAAATGTCTTTTTCAAAGCTCTGTTCAGAGTCAAAAGAGCAAGGAAGGCTTTTGTAAACAAGAAGAGAGAGCATGGGCTGAATGACAATACTCGGTTTAGGGGAATCTGTGACAGGTTGAACTGCCTTAGCTACAGAGAAAATGTTGACAACAGAACCGATGTCCCCTTCTTTAACCTTCAGCCATGCCTCAGTGTCACTGATACTCACGCCAAGGACAAAAGTGCAGGAGACATCACCCACATCCATTTGTCTTCAATGTCCCAAGTGCTTTTCCTCTGTCAGTTGTGACTATTGGCAGACGGTAATCTTGATAGCCAGTGTATTTCATCTCACTATGGAAATTCAAGCCCCAGGAAAGTACACAGCCCTCAAAATCACCCAAGAAAGCAAAGGACACAAACGGCAGTTGGCCAAATGCTGTGCTGAAGCAGTGTGAGAACATTTTTAATGCTATGCACATCTCAGACAGAAGCATGGTGTGGGTATGTCCTGGGATGCCTTCTTCCTTCTTGTCCACCTAGCCAATGCCCATGTGTGCTTCAAGACTCGGATCCAAAAAAATCCCTGGTAAGATGTGTTCTTTCTCAACCGACCTCTCCATCCACAGTCCGCCAGCACTTTCCCAGTATGGGTTACATATCTCTCACAATGCGGTCAACGGGCCCCTGGGCCTCGCCCTTTCATAACACTTGTCTTTCGCACTATCATCGCCTGTTTACCTACCTGTTCCTGCCACAGAACCCTAAGGTGTGAGGACTATGGACCTGGTATCAGTTATCTTGGTACCTCAGCATGGTGCCTGTGGCAATTCATATCCCACATGCTTATCTGCAGCGTGAGGCGGCTGCTTCCCCATCAAGAGCTGGAGTCCATCAACCCACCCTGTTCCATCTACGTGGACCCTATGCTTGCTCTGACCGAAAGAACAGCGCAGGAGTGATGCTGCATTCCCTGTCTCTTGGAATGCTCATTCTTGGGACATGTCCTCCAGGAACCCGTCTACCACACTTGAGCAGCCCAAGCCACGTAGAGATGTCACTCTAGTCAACTGCTAGCCACAAGTGTATTATCTTAGGCATCCAGTCCGGCTGAACCCTCAGATGACCACATGAGAGACTTCCAGCAGGAACCACATAGCTGAGGACAGGCCACTCACAGAACAGCAAGAGATAAGAATAAATTTGTGTTTTAACCTACTTCATTTTGGGGTTGTTTGTTAAGCAGCAGTGCATAACCAGGATAATATCTGCATGGTACACAGGAGGTACAAAATGAAAGAACAGTTAAATCAGCTCCGACATAATATATGCCACAGAGCAAACAATTTAGTAGCTGCCGCTATCATTAAAAATTGGTGGATACACTTTGCATCCGTTTTACAGTCTCCTTTGAGTCCTTGCTCTGTAACATGGTTGTTTTAGAGCTGCTAACTTTTCTTGTTGTTTTTTCTATCGCTCAACTTTTGAAGGCCATACCTCTGTTTTTACATTTTTCAAATTGAAAACATTTACAACTTATTTTGTCACCATAATTAATCTTGTTAATTTCCGTAGGTTAATTCTTGTTCTGAAACCCAATAAAGATCATTATGGCCTTAAAAAAAAAAAAAAAAAAAAAATTGGTGGATAGAGAATAAACAAGGAGAGAAACTGGTTAAAGGGCCTATTACACCCCTGCCAGTAGAAAGCAATGAGGAACACTAAGTCCACAATGGTGGTGGCTGAGCCCTGTATTTGCTGCTCGTGTCACTCAGATCCCAAGGAAATGACAAAAGAAACATAAAAATAAGAATGAATTCATTTAGGGGGTGTCTGGGTAGTTTAGCCGGTTAGGCATCCGACTCTTGATCTCAGCTCACGTCTCAATCTCAGGGTCATGAGTGCAAGCCCCACGATGGGCTCTGGGCTGGGCATGGACCCTATGTAAAAATAATAAGTAAAAAAAATTTTTTTTAAAGAATAAATCCATTTAAAAAGCCATAAAACAGGGAGGTATGCCATCAGTCAAAAAAAAAATTTTGAGGGGCTTCTGTAAAAGGTACAGCAGACAGGATCAAACCTACAGAAAAATCAAACTTAGCCAGAGTCGAGAAACCAAAACCAAAATGGGCCACAGTGGGAACCGGGGGATACAGTAAGAGATGGGACTAGCTGCACGGGGCCTGGGGAAGACAACCCAATTCAGAAATGACAGCGACTCATAGCAGGAGCAGGCCCTGAGATGGTTAGGGGGGGATGATGAAGCGCAACTTGAATAAAGAAAGGAGGAGGCATACTTTGGGATCAGCTGTGAAATTCTCCATCTGTAGGGCAACTCTGGCCCCACTTCCTCAATTAAGAGTAGTCCCTCTAGGGGCGCCTGGGTGGCTCAGTTGGTTGAGTGTCTGACTTTGGCTCGGGTCATGAGCTCACGGTTTATGGGTTCGAGCCCCGCGTCGGGCGCTGTGCTGATAGGTTGGAGCCTGGAGCCTGCGTCGGATTCTGTGTCTCCGTCTCTCTCTGCCCCTCCCCCGCTCGTGCTCTCTCTCTCTCTCCCTCTCTCAGAAGTGAATAACATTAAAAAAAAAAAAAAAGAGTAGTCCATCTAGCCTATTGTCCTTTATCAGCCACACACCCTGACAGGAAGGCCACCAAGAGTAATTCCAAGTGTCTCTTCTCTATCCTCTCCTTACCTCATTCCTTACCTCCCCACCCAATCACTGCAGTCAGGACAAAGGCCATAGAGTCTCTGTGCACTGCTTGTGCATACATATGGACATGTTTATACACACACACACACACACACACATATGACCACACAAATACACACCCCAGTGGCAGCACAAGAACAAAGTCTCATTGTGTGAGGCAACAGCATGTGCCTCTCCAAGAAGATAGAAGCAGCAGGCCCCCCATGTGCAGACCAGAAACTCCACTCCAGTCTACAGGAGGTCAGTTCCTGCCCTAAGTCAACATCCTCATCTTGGACATCACATTCTGAGAGCAGGTCCAAAAACGAGAGCTAAAACAAATGGAAGCGAGATTAAATTTAAATAGAGAAGTAGAAATATTGGAAGGGAATGAAATAAAAAATGAATCCATCATTCAGAAGATCAAATCAAAGAATCCTCCCAAAAGACTGAAAATATAAATGAGAGAATGAGCCAAGAAAAAATGAAGTCCCAAAAAGGAAAGACTAAAATCCAGACGGTCCTTTTCCCTGAAAAGGGGAATGAAGAATGAAAAGGACATAGACAAAGCAGTAAAATTGAAAGGGCTTCAAGGGGAAATACCTAAGAAAAATACACCTCTAAATAGCAGCAGGCTGGTGAAATTTCTAAACTTAGGAAGGAAAAATCTAGAAATATGTGGAAGATTAGGTAAAGAAGAAAAAGAATCACCAGCACAGACTTCTTATCTGGGAGTGTTAAGTGCTAAACCCACTGAAAAAATGGAACGCTATGCCATCATTGAAAGAGGAGCAAGATAGGGGAAGAAAGAACTTTATGTCCCAACATGGAACAATCTCCAAGATCTATGGCTAAGCTTAAAGCAAGATACAAAACACTGCTAAAGTATGCTACTATTTGAGTTTTTATTTACTTTTTTAATTTTTAAAAAATGTTTATTTTTGAGAGAGAGAGAGAGAGAGAGAGAGAGAGAGAGAGAGAGAGAGAGAGAAGAGGGGCAGAGAAAGAGGGAGGCAGAGGATCCGAAGCAGGCTCTGCACTGACGG
This sequence comes from Prionailurus bengalensis, assembly GCF_016509475.1. Taxonomy (NCBI): domain Eukaryota; kingdom Metazoa; phylum Chordata; class Mammalia; order Carnivora; family Felidae; genus Prionailurus; species Prionailurus bengalensis. The sequence continues at coordinate 73,124,088 of NC_057359.1, read as the reverse complement.
CAGAGAGCCCCATGTGGGGCTCAAACTCAAGAACCGTGAGATCATGACCTGAGCTGAAGTCGGAGGCTTAACTGACTTAGCCACCCACGCACCCCTACCATTTGAGTTTTTAAAAAAGATTCGATGTATGCATTTTTATATTTAAACGTAACATAGGTCTCTAGAAAGTTTCTCCAGAAACTGGTAACATTAGTTGCCTCTGCCGAGGGGAACCAGCTGCCAGAGGAAGGGAGGTGATGGGCAAAAGGGACACTTTACCACCAGATAAAATTTTGTTATCTTCTGTATTTTCTGCCATTTGGATGCATTGCCTACACACAAGAAAATCTCAGTTTCAATCTCTCTCTTTTGCTCTCTCTCCCTCTCTTACACACACACACACACACACACACACACACACATATACACACATAAATTTAAAGTAAAAATACAAACCACAGAGTAGAAGAAAATATAATACATGTATCTGACAAAGACTTGTATCCAGAATATATCAAGAGCTCAGTAAGAATATATATGTAGTGGGTAAGTGCACACACACACATATACACACAGGAATGTTATTCAGCCTTCAAAAAGAAAATCCTGCCATTTGCAATAACATGAATAAACTTGGAGGACATTATGCTAAATGAATTAAGCCTGACACATAAGGACAAATACTACATGATCCCACTTATATGAGAAATCTAAAACAGTCTATCTCACAGAAGCAAAGACTGGAAGGGAGATCGCCAGGGGATGGGGGAGGGGAAAATAGGGAGGTATTAGTCAAAGGGTACAAAGTTACAATTACACAAAGTGAATAAATTCTAGAGATCTAAAGTACAGCTTAGTTGCCTACAGTTAACAATACTGTATAGTATACTTAAAATTTTGCTAAGAGCAGGGCGCCAGGGTGGCTCAGTCAGTTAAGTGTCCAACTCTTGATCTCACCTCAGGTCATGATCTCAGGGTCATGAGTTCAAGCCCTGAGCTGGGCTCCGTGTTGGGTGTCAAACCTACTTTAAAAAAATTTTGCTAAGAGGGTAGACCTTATGTTAAGTTTTCTTGTTACAAATAGTAATAATAGTATTAATAATACAAAGAGGGTGGGAGAAAACTTGGAGGTGATGGGTATGTTTCTTTTTTAGTAGTTTTATTATGTTTTATGTATTTTGAGAGAGAGAGAGAGAGAGAGTGCGTGTGAATAGGGGAGGGGCAGAGAGAGAGAGGTAGAGAGAGAGAGGGAGCCTAAAAAGGCTCCTCACTTTCCGCGCAGAGCCTAACTCAGAGCTCAAACTCACAAACCATGAAGTCATGACCTGAGCCAAAATCAAGAGTCAGATGCTTAACAGACTGAGCCACCCAGGCAACCCTTTATTGTGTCTTTCTAAAAATTTGTCCATTCCATCTGAGTTATTAGCATAGAATTGTTCACAATATTTCTTTATAATCCTTTTTTATTTCTGTTAGTTCAATAGTAAAGACTACTCTTTCATTTCTCATTTTAGTAACTTGAATCTTCTCTTTTTCTTGGTCAATCCTGCTAAAAGTCTGTCAATTTTGTTGATTTTTTTCCCACATAACCAATATTTCGGTCCCATTAATTTTCTGGTTTTTTTCTACCCTCTAGCCATTCCATTGGTTTCCACTCTAATCTTTGTTATTTCCTTCCTCTGCTTGCTTTAGGTTAGTTTGCTCTTCTTTTCCAAGTACAGTGGCTAAATTTTTAATAGCCCCAAACTAGAAACAACCTACATGTCCATTAATGAATGAATAAATTGTGGTACATTCACCCAGTGGCATACTGACCATAATAAAAACAAGCTACACGTATAACGATATGATGAAGATCATTATGTTGAGTAAAAGAAGCCAGACACAGGAAAGTATATATTTTATGTTTCCAAATATACAAAAGCCTAGAAAATGTAAACTAACAATAGTGACAGAAAGCAAATCAGTGGTCACCTGGGGCTAAGACTGGAGGAAGGGATGGACTATGAAGGGGCAGAAGAAAACCTGTGTAGATGATGTTCTGTATCTTGAACGTGCTGACAGCTCAGAGCCTGGAGCCTGCTTTGGATTTTGTGTCTCCCTCTCTCTCTGCCCCTCCCCCACTTGCGCTCTGTCTCTCTCTCTCTCTCTCAAAAAATAAATAAACATTACAAAAAAAATTTTTTTAAGCAGGCAATGGAGCAACTTCTATTTGTGTCTGAAGGGGAAAAACGCAGCCAAATTACCACTCAGAAAAGAGTAACGTATATTCTTCAGGTGTTGTCATATAATGTATATCATCCAAGGTTTCTCTTTTAACTTCAGACATAATGTAGCATACTGAAAAATAAATCAGAGTAAAGCCTTGCTCAAGAAAGAACACATTAGTTTTTAATGGAGAGCTGATGTTACTGTGAGGTTTGATGCAATTAAGAAATGAATTAATAAAATAGAAGAGGCATTAATTAAAAAAAAAAAGATCTATCACAATCAGGAACTCAAATTCAGGATAATTTCAATAAAACGTTGAAGGGGAAGTAAAAGCAAGCCCAAAGTCTTTCCTGTTCTGAAGAAAATTATAGTTACTAATTAAATCTTGCCTATAGTAGAAAAATATAAACATTGGTCAAAGAGAAACAGGAAATAGAACTTGGGGGAAAATAAAATTGAACAAAGCATACCTGATCAATCCAACCAAAGTCAAGAAATGGAGAAAAGGGAGGGAAAAAAGGACAGAATAAACAGAAAATAATAAATCTAAAACACCATGTAAAACATTATAGCAAACTTGCACGCCTGAGTGGCTCAGTCAGTTAAGCATCCGACTCTTGGTTTCAGCTCAGGTCATAATGTCATGGTTTGTCATGCCTCTCACACTGGGCTCTGTGCTGATACCATGGAGCCTGCTTGAGATTCTCTCTCTCCCTCTCTCTCTCTGCCTGTTCCCTGCTCGTGCTCTCTCTCTCTCAAAATAAATAAAGCTAAAAAAAAAAAATTAGCAAACTGAACGCAAACCAAGTAAAATTCACCCTAAGTATAAATGTAAATAAGGTTCAGTATTAAGAATCAATTAATTATATTAATTCATGCAGAAAAATCAAATTACCATTTCCATAAATGCTAAGAAGGCATTAAATCCAAATTCCACTCCTGATTTTTTTTAAATAGTAAGTTAGGAATTTAAAAAACTATTAATTTGATAAGAAACCAACAGCAAACGTTTATCTAGTGAGAAAATACTTAGTACATTCCCTTCAACAAGTAACAACATAAGCATGCCCTCACTATTTAGAGTATCCATTGGTCCTGACCGATGCAATAAAATGGGGGGGAAAATCTTATTTGAAAGGAAGCATTGAATTGCAAAATATATTAATCCCTTTTTTTTTCTAAGTAGACAACTGAAAAATGATTTGAAAGGTATTATGAATTCAGTAAGGTGGCTAGATGCAAGATAAAATTACAAAAATCAATAGCTTTCCTACATACTGGCAATAAGCTAGAAGAGAACAGCAACAATTTTGATTTTAAACCTTTATCTTTTAATTTTGGGGTAGGGGAAGAGAAACAGGAACCTGAAAAGCCCTGAAATGCATTAGACTATCCCAAGAGGATTTGGCTATAAGCACCTAGAACAGTGCCAGGCACTAGATAAATATTTGATGAATAAGTGAATGGAATATGAACTTCCTGATTAAGTCTGGTTCTTCTCGTCTATTTCCTTTGGGAGGGAATTCTCTTTTCATACCAAACGAAATAAAACTTTCTTCTCAAGGTATATAGCTCACATATCAAAAAGATTCCTCTTTTGCTTTTCAGCATCATGTTGAATGAGCCAAGAGTGATTCACTTAGTCAAACAAAATAAAAATCAAATAAAAAGAGGAAATGAAAACGTCTACCATAATCAGATCATGGTAATAATCAGATCAATTGTAATGTAATAGAACATAATTGCGAATATTTATTGTAGGCTATTTATTTGTTAAAGGTATCTACAATTTGGCCTTGGAGTCATACTTTATAAAAAATAATCCTAGCAAGGACTCAAGATTTTCTTTACCACAATTTAGATACTCTTCTGAAGAAATGGGTCTATTTTTTCTGTTGTTTTGTAAAAATCCTTCATCATACAACCTTGCGGTAATAGAAAGCATTTTCCATTTCTTTCATCTTTTATTTTCTGAATATTCACACCACAAGATGCACCTATCCTTACCATCAATATCTATCAATAGGCAAAGAATACTCTTTATAGTCGTCTAAAACATGTTGCTCATATCAGTAATGAAAATCAGCTATGAGAATAGTTTTGGGGACCCATAATGCATAATCTCATTAAGTTAGCAGAAAACCTTATGTGGTTCGCACTATTATTATTCCCATTTTATTGACAGGAAAACAGAAGTTCAGGGCAGGTAAGTTACTTGCTAGCAGTAAGTGACTGTATTAGGATTCCCTTGACTAACTCCAAAGGCTCCATTCTTTCTACTTAGCTGCACCTGCTTTGAACCTACATTACTCTAACATCTCCAATGTAAATTCTAAATTTCTTTACATAGAGTACCTCCTTGCTTTGGAAACAGGGGTAGCAAATAAACTTTATCCACTCAGCTACTGGTAATAATATTTCTCATGATTAACAGATCCTCTTATCCACTTACTGCAAAATCATAAACCTATAGATAGATGTTTTCTTGATTCACATATAAATCAACAGCAAGACTTTTCCCTCAGCCTTATCATAATTTAACGACAAAGAAAGTTTAAAATGAACAGTATTGTGTTTTTGTTTGTTTTAAATTAAGCAGCAAACACACCAAGGTCAACACTTGAAAACATACTCATATATATGATACCGAAGCTGATCTTTGTAAAATGTAAACATTGCTTCCATAATTTATAATCTTGGGACGCCCTAATACATCTTTAATAAATGTGACCCTTTCCACTCAACACTTAGCACTGGACACAGCAAGGTCCAAGAGAATAAGAGTGATTTAAGAAAAACAAAACAAATAAGGACAACAACAAAGGCAGTGGCTACCTTGTTCTTCAGAGTCAGCTGAAAGTGGAGATGTGACCATTTTGCTCAAACCATGGCATTTGAGACACACTTAGAAATCTGTAGCTGTGCATGTTAGCCCCAAATTTGGATTTCATTCTGTCTGAAAGCCTACACAGTCTAGTCTATCCATACTGTGTAAGACAATTTCTAGGTTACTCAGAAAGTTTCACAGACCTAAATAATGAGCCATGTCTCCCCAGGAGTATTGGTTACACCAAGAGAATTAAGTCAACTCAATTGTACCACCTAACAAAGAGATGTCAGTCTCATCACTCACATAACCACCTCTCAGTACCACTTTTTCCATTTACACTTGTTTGAAAGTGGGCCATCCCTCTCTCTAGGAAGCTACAATGTCACCAAGATAAAGACTGTGATCAGGGAAACTGGGAAGTACAAGAGCTCCCATCACTGGACTGAAAACACAACATCCCTTCCTCTTCCACTGAGACAGGCAATGGCCAGGGAAGCCCTTCTGGCAGGAGGGACAGAGGCAAGAGAGTGAAATGGGGGTCCAGGAAAGTCTGGACAGCCAGTGAAACAACAGTTGACCTGGACCAGGAAAGAAAAGACTTTCTTAACTCAGGAAAAAAAGGTAGCTCAAAAAACTGACTGGCCATCAGGAGAAAAGGGTAAAGATCACTCTGAGCTACTCTTCACCTGTATTTGATCAGAACAGATGAAAAACTACCAGAAAAGCATTATCTCTTTTATCCCTTCAGTTAACAGCTTAGCCTTATCCCTTTTAGGTGTTGAGTAGTTACGGTTCAGTTTTCAAGCAGTGACAACATCCACATCTACTCAACAGAGCTACCAGTGACAGTTTCATTTTCTGTGTTTGTCTGAAATTGGATCTGGGTTAGTCAGGGGTTGGTTAGTCAGATTTTTCCTTTTTAATCAGTATCAACTATTACTAACCAAATTAGAAAGAGAGTAGGAGGCTTCTTTCTACTTTGGTCAAATAGCCTCCACGGGAGGATGACTACACTCTCAAAGGGTCAGAACATGACCCTCTGAGAGGTAATGTTGCATCCTTCCAAGGCTAGTATGCACATTCACACCTACACTCATACACACACACGAACGATAGTAGACTACACAGTGTGTGTGTACCTTTTCTTTCTTTCCTTTTTTTTTACTTAAAATATCTTGCCATTGTTGCATATCAGTGTATATAAGGCTGCCTTATTTATTCCCTTTAACACTGCATTTTGTAAATTAACACAGTTTACAAATAGCTCCCTACTGATGCATATTTGGGCTCTTTCTTATTGCCTAATATCAGAAATAATATTGCAACAAATACCCTTATAAACACATCATTTAGCACATGTCCATTAACTGAGTCAACAAACATGTGAGTACCCACCCCATCCTACGCTTTGCTCACGCCCTAAAATTCTAACAATCAGCAAATCAGATAGAGTCCCTGCTCTCAAGGAGCTTAGAGCACAGTGTAGGAGATATACATGTCTGACAGCAAACTCCCACTGGGCGAATGAGAGGAACTGATCTCAACCTTGGCTATAAATTAGAATTACGTACAAAACCCTTTTTTTTAATGTTTATTTATTTTTGAAAGAGAAGAGTGTGTGTGCATGTGCACACACACACACGAGTGGGGGAGGGGCAGAGAAAGAGGGGGACAGAGGATCCAAAGCAGGCTCTGTGCTATCAGCACAGAACCCAACGTAGGGCTTGAACTCATGAACCATGAGATCATGACTTGAGCTGAAGTTGGATGCTTAACCGACTGACCCACCCACCCAGGTGCCCCAAAAACCATTTTTAACAATATTGGTCTTGGGGCACCTGGGTGGCTCAGTCGGTCAAGCAACCAACTCTTGATTTTGGCTCAGGTCATGATCTCAAGGTGGGTTTGAGCCCGAGGCAGGGCTCTGTGCTGACAGCGTGGAGCCTACTCAGGATTCTCTCTCTCCCTCTCTCTCTGTGTCCCTCCCCCACTTGCATACTCTCTCAGCATACTGTCACTCATGCTTACTCAAAATTAATAAACATTTAAAAAACAAACCAAAAAACCCACAAAAACAAACAAAAAACAATACTGGTCTCTGGGCCATCCGAGATTCATTAGATCCAAATTTCTTGAGGTGAGGCCCAAACATCAGCATCATCTAAGAAGTCCTCTGATGATATGAATGTTTAGTCAAGCCTGATAACCTTATTCTAAGACAGTGCCTCTCAATTTGTAATGTGCATACAAATAACTAAGGGATCATGTCAAAATGCAGATTCTGAGTCAGTAAGTCTTAAATTAGGCCTGAGATTCTGCATCTCCAATGAGCTCCCAGCTAATGTCAATGCCACTGGTCCACAGACCACACTTTGAGTAGCAAGGTTCCACAGTAATAGTAAGAGACACAAACACAGTGGAGACAAGCGTGGCAAGGGTGGGCAAGTGAGAATTCCCACAACATGCCAGGCAGCTCATGAGTGAAACCATTTGGCAGGGACATAACGCCCTAGGAGAGGATCAGAGAGAGAAACAGGTACCAAACACAGAAGGCCAGGGCTTGCACCATCACTGTGTAAGCAATGGGAGGTCGCCGCACGGCTTCAGAGATGGGAAATGACACAACAACGCAGTATTTTTAGGAAGGTGAATTCAGGCTACAGTGGTCAGAAAAGAGTAGGCTGAGTAAAAGCAGGAAAATGAGATAAGATAATCATACATCTTAATTAGGATGTTGACTAGGACAATAGAAATGAAAACAGATATTAAAAAAAGACAGCAATGCTGCGTACAGGAAAGAGATACTTAAGAGGTGAGGCCAAGAAAGGTATGGTTTTAAGTACTCTTGCCACAGAGTGATTTTAAGGTGCTGAAAACAAGAATCCTAAAAATACTTGGGAAGATGACTTTGTAGCTAGACCAGAAGATTTGGGAATCCTAAACCCTGATGTGGTAGTGAAGTCCATCCAGAGATGGTACGGGAGGATAGCGACGGGCAGGGACCGTGACTGGGTGGACCCACAGTTGGAGTCGGAAGGAAAAAGAGAGGGGATTCAGAGAGGCAGGGGTAGACCAGGGAAGGACCAAGAGAGGACAGAACCAATTCATTCGGTACATATTTATTAAGCATCTGCTAAGTGCCAGGCATCACGCTAGGGAAATAACAGCAGTGAACGGAATGAGACCCTGAGAAAAAAAAGAGAGTGAAGAAAAAAAGGGGGGGAGGTTGGTTAACATCATGAGTCACAGAAAATGGGCACTCAACCAGTGGTCTGGAAACCTGGGTCCTAACCTCAGTTCTGCCATGAGCTAGCTGGGTGACCCTGGTCTGACCAATCGCTTCTCTCTCAGGGCCACAATTTCAAGTGAAAAAAGACGGTCCTGGGTGGATGCCCTGCAGGGCCTCTGCAGCTCTAACTGCCTGGGACTCCACATCAGGAAAACAGCCTTTGCGGGTCTCTGCAGTAGCAAGCGGTAGGGGCAGACCTGGACCACAGACCTGGACACCGAGGCAAGAGGAGGCAGATGGCGAGGCAGATGGGAGAGGTGCGCAAAGACCGCTCATCCGAGGAGCCTGGCGGTGATGGGGAGAGTGAAGGCAGAAGCCAGCAAGCCTTGGGAAACTTCCTTAACAAGGGAGACTGGCATGGTGAGGACGAAGGCTGAAAAAGCTAGAAAGTGAAATGAGAGAAGAGACAGGAGCTAAGTAAGACACAGGAGAGATTGGTTTCATTCCCCACCCCTTCAGAGGAAATGCAACATGCAGTGCCTCGTATAATGCCTAATGTGCGTAAGTCCTCAGAAACCAGGGAGGGGGCTTGGGGAAGGATGCCAATTCTCTAGCAGTGATGGTGGTTAAGAAGAATGGGCTCTGAAGTCAGATAAAATTTGTTTTAAGATTTTTAAAGTCTTAAATCTCTATCCCCAACATGGGGCTGTAACTCACAGCCCTAAGATCAAGAATCCCACACTCTTCATACTGAGCCAGCCAGGCGCCCAGACAGACCCAAGTTCCCAGCCCCACCTCTCCTCTAGCTCTGTGACTTGGAACAAGTTACTTCTCCTCTCTACATTTTCCTGGCTGTCAAAGGGGACCAAGACAGTAGCTATAGCATAGGGGAATGCACAGAGATGATACAGCAAGGCTCCCAACCAAAGTTAGCGTGCTGTAAATGTTAGCAGCGATTATAAGCATACCCTGTTGTTATCTCTGGGTGAAGGTGGAGATAACGGAGGGAACATATATGCTGGGCACCCTCTATGGGAAAGAGGCCAGAGCAAAGGGAAAAGAAAGTAGAAGCAAGGGTTAGAAAAATGAAAAACAGTCTCAAGCACACATTAAACATGAAAGGCTGGGCATGGGGGGAGATCACATTGTTTTTCTAGAAACAGGGAATGCTAGAATGTTGACAGGGGATGCAGTAGAGTATTCCAGGCAAGCGCCACCATCAACCCAGACTGGAGAAGCAAGCCCCAGGAAGCAGGCCTCATCACAAGCACACCCAAGGAATCCAATAGTCCTGACCTACAGCACTAAAATGGTAAGCGGTAATTTTAACAGGACCTGGAAACCTCTAAAGGAGATAGTCAGGGCCGGCTCCATGGCCGTATGACCTGTGCTCCCACAGGACTCTGTACTCAGAACGGTTCTGCACTGGGTTTAATGCTCTGCTGTCACCATCTTGAATTCTTTAAAAAAATTTTAACAAGGGGACAAGCATTTTAATTTTGCACTGGGTCCCACAAATTACTTAGCCAATCTTGGATACACTAGTAAAGAACATTCACCGTATTGACATGTGCATAATAAAATCTAAGCGCTGAAAAATCATAATTTCCCATTTCTATCAGACCGGAAAACAATTATTCAGATTCTCACTGAAATCCCAACATTGACCATTAAAAAGATAAAACCTGTAATAGGTAACCCAATGCCTCCTTCATTTTTTTTTTAAAGTTTGTTTATTTATGGGGCACCTGGGTGGCTCAGTCAGTTAAGTGTCTGACTTCAGCTCAGGTCATGATCTCATGGTTTGTGAGTTTGAACCCCGCATTGGGCTCTGCACTGACAGCTTAGAGCCTGGAGCCTGCTTCAGATTCTGTGTCTCCCTCTCCCTCTCTGACCCTCCCCTGCTCATGCTCTGTCTCTCTCTCTGTCTCTCTCTCTGTCTCTCTCTCTCTCTCTCTCTCTCAAAGATAAACATTAAAAAATTTTTTAAATAATACAATAAAATAAAATAAAGTTTAATTATTTTGAGAGACAGAGAAAGCACAAGTGGGGGACGAGCAGAGACAGAGGGAGAGAAAAAAAATCCCAAGCAGAGCCCAATGCGGAGCTCGAACCCATGAACCATGAGATCAGGACTTGAACCGAAGTCAAATGCTTAACCAACTGAGCCACTCAGGTGCCCCAATGCCTCCTTCAAACATGCTTTACTCTAGAATTTCTTCAACTCAAAAAATCACTCTGACTACCCTTGTGGCATTCCATGTATACCCCTATCATCATCTTAAACTGCCACGCTTCACTTGTGTCTCTTCTGCCTCCTTTCCTGGGCCTTGACTGCCTAAAGGTAAGGTCATCTTGTTCATCTAGGTATCCCCCAGGTATGACACACAATAGGCCCAAATAAGGCTCCGAGAAACGAACAAAAAGTCCAAGTGCCCTTCACAACTGCTGATACAAGTCACGAAATAAACAAGATTTGCTTGACCAGACAGTGCAGAGAAAGGCTGCTATGTTGCACTTTTTCAGCATAGTTGCTGATGCCAGCAGAATGACCACACACCCAGTTCCTCAGATCACACATCTGCCCTAATGAAATAGCCCTAAAGAAGGCCTAGGCTTCCATGTTTGCAATAAAACAGTTTTCCACAAACATGTTTATTCTAATTATAGACGTGTCCCAGACTAATGCCATTTCCAGAATTGAGATATCTTCATTCCCAAGGAACATGCCTTACATAGCGCACAGAACAGAGAAGTCACTCAAATGCTTGTAGAATAAATTCATCTTAGAACTTCAACTATGAATATGATTTATTGATTTTAGTAAGAAATTGGCTTTAAAAATATATATATACCCTCAATGGGGAAAGGACAGCCTTTTCAACAAATTATGCTGAGAAAACTGGAAATCCACATGTAAAAGAATAAAGTGGGACCCTGATTTTACACCATATACAAAAATTAATAGATTAAAATGGATTAAAGACCCAAACCTAAGACCCCAAACTATAGAAATCCTAGAAGAAACGTAGGAGAAAATCTTCATGACATTGGATTTAGCAATGATTTCTTGGCTATGACACTAAAAACACAGGCAACAAAAGCAAAAATAGACAAGTGGGATTATAGCAAACTTTATTTTTTTTAATGTTTACTTATTTTTGAGAGAGAGACAGAGTACGAGCAGGGGAGGGGCAGAGAGAGAGAGGGAGACACAGAGTCTGAAGCAGGTTCCAGGCTCTGAGCTGTCAGCACAGAGCCTGACACAGGGCTTGAACTCATAAACCGTGAGATCATGACCTGAGTCAAAGTCTGACGCTTAACCAACTGAGCCACCCAGGCACCCCAGATTACAGAAAACTTAAAAAAATTGTGCCAAAGACACAAAGGCAATTTGTGGAATGGGAGAAAATACTTACAAATCATGTATCTGATCAGGGTTAATATCCAGAATATAAAAAGAACTCATATAAATCAACAATAAAAAGTCAAATAATCCAATATAAAAGTGAGCAAAGGACTTGAACAGCCATTTCTCCAAAGAAGATACGCAAATGGCCAGAAAGCATATGAAAAGATGCCGAGCAGCACTAACCATCAGAGAAATACAAATCAAACACAAGTTCACATCCATTAGGATGCCTACTATCAAAATAACAAGTGTTGATGAGGATGTAGAGAAATTGGAACCTTTGTGCACTTTTGGCGGGGGGGGGACTGTAAAATGGTGCATCTGCTATGGAAAACAGTATGAAAGTACCTTAAAAATTAAAAACACAATTACCATATGATCCAGCAATCCCACTTCTGGCTTTGTATTTAAAAAAAAAAAAAATGAAACCAGGATCTCAAAGAGATATTTATACATCCATGTCCACTGCAGAATTATTTACAAGAGCCAAGGTAGAAGCAAACTAAATGTCCACCAGAAGATGAATGGATAAAGAAACGTGACAGACCCATACAATGTAATGTTATTCAGTCTTTAGAAAGAAGAAAATCCTGTCACATGCTACAACATGGATGAACCTGGAGGATCTTATTCTAAGGAAACAAGCCAGTCACAAAAAGATAAATACTACACAATTCTATCTATATAAGGTGTCTAAGGGAGAGGTATCAAACTCATCAAGACAGAAAATAGAATGGTGGTTACTGGGAGTTGGGAGAGGGGGGAGATGGGAGTGTCTGCTAATGGGTATGATGAGGTATCTTTGGGGTGATGAATATTCTGGAATTAGAAAGTGGTGACAGTTGCACAGCCTTGTGAGTATATTAAACCACCACACTGTGTGTTTTTTAAAAAGTGGGTTTTATAGTCTGTGAATTATATCTCAGTTTTTCTTTTGAAAAGCATTTACACCTTAGGAAATCTACAGTTTTACTTTTTGACCTGTTTCTCTCAAAATTTGTTTTATTCTTGCCACGATGATTCAGCCAGTCGCTAAAGCTTCTGACTCGAGAGTCTCCCTTGTAAGTAGTCTTTTACTGTTTGCCCAGTACATCTCCTAGCTGCTCGGGGACCTTGTAGCTGGAGTGAGAGCTGACTTTCAGACTCTTTCCCCCCACAGTCGGACCTCTGGGCCAAGTCTGGCTCATCACAGTACTTCAGGCCGCTGGCCCAGCAGATTGGTCTCAGACTGGGGGTGTAACGCAAGCCAGGTCTCCCTGAGATTTTTCCCTGTGTGAGAGATTCACTCCCCCTCTGGAGGCACAGCTGTAGACTGTGAGGGACGGGAGCTGCCAGTTGCCCCATTTCCCTCCCTCACAGATAAAGCTGCTCTGAGAGCCTGAAACGGACCCTTGGGAACATTCGGACCCAATTCCAGCTCATTTCTGTGGTTCAAGTGAGCCCGTCCACAGGCTGACCTTTTAGCTTATTAAGTTAGTGAGAGCTGGCTTTCTCTCATTTGCAAACAAAACTCCTGAGTAATACACTCCTTGAGATCAGTGAGTCAAAACTCCACTTAAACTGTCTCCTCCCCCAACCCTCTGCTGCCACAGTCTTCTCCCTGGACTACCAGCCTCTTGAGTCGACCGATCCTATCCCAGCTGGAGCTCAGTCACAGTGACCTAACAAGCATGGCCCTGCACTTTCCCTGCTTAAAATACGACTGGCCTCCCCATCGCTCAGGATAAAGCCCTTCCTGTTTGCCATTATAGCCGGCCAGCTGCCCACTACCTACCTCTCGAGCCGCACTACTCAGCAGCCCTCTCACGGGCCACTCATGCAACCAGACGCTGCCAAGCTTTGGCACACGCTAGCTTTTCCGCCCAGGTTACTGTCCCTTCCTCTGTCCATTTGTAAAAGAACTACTTCTCCATTCGTCACCTCAAACACCATCTCCTTTAGAAAAGCCACCATCCCCCTAAGCATCCCTGCGTCTTACGTCCATCATAACCATAGTCAAGACTGTCAGTCCCCACCCGTATCTCCTGGCCCTGACCAGTTCAGTGCCCACTGGCCTGACTTCCAAGGGCCAGCACCTGCTTTTCCCGGCCTGACTGCCTCCCCTACTTTGCCCACCCACGGAGCAGACTGGAAAGTGCTTGGGGATTAAATGCCCAAACACCCCATCCATGGAGCGCTCAACCAACGACTGACAAGGTTACTGTCTGAAGACCCAGCTGCCTCACCCGGGTTGTGGGTAACGGAGGCGTGTGTTCGGTACAGGCTCCAAGGCTTCCCAGGGTAACACCCAGCCGGGCTCAGTGGAAACCGGCTTGGTAGCTTACCTTTTACTGGTGCCTTCTGTTCCCTGTCTCACTTTCCTTTACCTCGCAAATAAACTACTGGCAGTTAAATCCTTTCTCAGGGTCAGCTTCTAAGGCAATACAAACATCGGGCATTTACGCGGTATTTACCGTGTGCCAGACACTATTCTAAACACCCAACCTTCAGGACACCCCCGTAAAATAACCCAAAATTTACCTAGGGGGACACTGAGGCATTACAAGGTTAAGAATTGTGCCCCAGGCCTCAGAGCTAGTAAATACATTTAGCATTTTTCACATTCTGTTGCAACCATCTCTTCTCCACTGGACCAAGAACCTCTCGAGGGAGGTTCCTACTTTTTTCATCTTTCTCAACGTCCTCAGCATCTAGCAGAGCTAGGCAGGCAGGCACGTGCTCGATAGATAAAGGTTTTTTAAAGTGCCTGCACTCTGCTACCCAAACACGCTGTTTCTCTTGCCTCTGTGTCTTTTCTCAAACGGGAGTCCTGAAACACCGTTTCTCATATCCCTCTTGCCCTTTTCTTTTTTTTTTTTTTTTAAGTTTATTTATTTATTTTGAGGGGAGAAGTAGGCAGAGAGAGAGGGAGAGAAAGAATTCCAAGCAGACTCTGCACTGTCAGCACAGAGCCCGAAGCGGGGCTTGAACCCACAAACCGTGAGCTCATGACCTGAGTCGAAGCCAAGAGTCAGAAGCTCAACCGACTGAGCCACCCAGGTGCCCCTTCTCTTGCCCTCGTCCACACACCCCCCTCCCAGGCCACCCCCGCCACCACCACAGAACAGTAATTCTTGATTACTGCTCTGGCGGCCAAAATAAGGAATTCTGTGGGGCAAGGCTGACACCAGACAGCATATGACCCCTCTAGTATCTAGTAAACAAACCCCATTGCTCACACATGAATCAGCGCACCTTCGCCAAGCTGTTATTTCTGCATTTTCATACAAGACATCTGTCTTCTTCCCTGTAACCCTCACTAACAATGTTCAAGTCTCCCCTATCCTACACCCTTCCCTTCACCCTGTGTTCCCCTCCAGCCACCACCCTTCTTATTACCAAACTACCACAACCCCCTGCCTTGCATTTGATTGTCGGTCTCCACGTCACCTTCTGCATCGTCCACTGCCGTCTCTACTTGGATCTACTGGGGTTACGTGTCTATGTAATGAAGAAGAGCTTTCCAGAAGCAGCGTTTGTGCTAAGGCTTTCAAAGGTGGGGTTCAGACAACCCCTGTCTTGACTCCTGACCTCAAACTGCACCCTAGTCATCTCTCCACTTCCTGCTCATGCTTGCTCCCCAGTCCGTGTGCCCCTCTCCGGGAGGGCACCAGTCACCCCCACTGCACCAAAACAAGCCATTCTTAATGTCCTACTCTTTCCTCTTGCAGGCAACGGCCCCAACCTAAATCCCCGGCTAGCACTCCCACGACATCTTTCTCTGCCAGTCACTCCCCGTCCCAAGTGCTGACCGCACGTTCGCCCTCTCGAAAACCCTCCAGGGTTGGCTACTGCCTAAGAAATAAAAGCTAAGGGGTGGCCTGGGTGGCTCGGTCGGTTAAACATCCAGCTCTTGATTTTTGCTCAGATGGCTCAGGTCACGATCTCCCGGATCGTGAGTCCGAGCCCCGCGTCTTCGGCTACCTCCTGACCGGTTTCCCTGCCTCCTCTCTCACTAATCCCCACTCTAGACCCTCAAAACCCATCCCAACACATGACTAGACTCAACCCAATTCCAGCGGGCACAGGTCTTTCTCATCTCAGGAGCTTTGCTCCAGCTACTCCCTCAGCCCGTGACGCTTTGCCCACCTAGACCAAAAAGGCTCCCCAAACTCCAAGGACCTCGTGAAGACACCACCTCCGCCACCATAGCTGATGCGTAGGCATACGCCCTGATGGCGGGGCTGACCAACAGGAACAGAGCACCGTAGCTGATGCACAGGACATCACCACAGAGCCCAACGCCGGGCTCAAACCCATGAACTGCGAGATCCGACCGAGCTGAAGCCGGACGCTCAACCAACTGAGCCACCCAGGCGCCCCTCGGTCAACATTTTTCTGAAGTGTCAAGTGACAAACACAACTCAAAACAGTGTCAGTAAAAGGGAATCCGTGACCTTCTGGAACCAAGAGGCAGTGCTAGCTTCAGGCATTGCCAGCACAGGCGGATCCAGGACTCAGGTGGTCTTCAGGGCCTTTCCCCCTCTTTCTCTCCCAGCTCCACTTTCCTCTCTGGCCTCATTCTTCAGCGGGCACTCTCCACACTGCAGCAAACAGAGGTTCACGGGCTACCAGAAAGAGATGCTCTTTCCACCAGCACCCATCTGAGCAAAGACCCAAGAAAGACTGTTTGGCTCTGCTAGAGTCTCATGTCCACCAAGGAAGATATTTTGGTCAATGGAAGATACTGATGAAAGACCAGAGAGGCCAGTGTGTTTCCCCCTGCCCCCGACACCCCGAAACACTTTCCCTCTGGTTCAGATAAGCATCCCTGGCAGCAGCTGCTTCTCTCCAGGGTTATCCCCCTCTGTGGACCCCACTCTTGTTGAGCAGCCCTGCCACAGCTCTAGTTCCCACAGAAGCTCCTAGATTCTACACCACCTCCTCCCACTGACCCTCCAGCGCTGACAGTGACAGCAGTTTCCTTGCGGTTGCTTCTCTCCGGGTTAATCTCACCATCTTCTTGACTTCTCACGTTTTTCATCACTGATGTGATTAATTCCCTGGATTATAGGCTCTCAGCTGGAAACACCTAAGGGGCCTTTCACCCTGACCTGACCACGACTGACACAGACATTGACAGAGAATGGGCAGAAACGCACAAGAAAATACGGAGAGTATAATACCTGGGGATAACCACCATCAGCACCTCACATTTATTAAAGGCTCACTACTTATCAGGCACTACTCTAGGCATGAACTCCCCAGATCTTCCTATCAACCTTGTGATACAGGTACTTCTGTTGTCCCCTTTTTACAGATGACGACACGGAGGCTCAGAGAGGTTCACAAAGACTGAAGACGGGCGGGGCTGGGATTTGACAAGCTGGCTCTGGAGTGCCAAGCAAAGAGTATTTCAAGTAAGAGGGTACTCAACAGCGCAAGTGCAACCTGCCAAGAGGTCAGGATGGATAGGGACCGTGAAGCACCTACTGGATTTTGCGAGAAGGAAGTCACAAGGGGACTCGGCTAGTGAAGTCAGAAACCCGACAGCGGCAGGCTGAGGAGTTAGGAAGAGTAGCAGACCTTACTTTCAAAAAGTCTGTCTGTGAAGAGCAGTCACAAAACAGACCACGAAACGGGGAAAGAAAACAAAAGGCATCACGGCAAAGTTGTCTTTACTCCTGGTTTAAGAAGCAACGGTGACCTGAAGATGTTTATTAATGTTTATTTGTTTTTAAGAGAGAGAGAGAGAGAGAGAGAGAACACGAGCCAGGGAGGGGCAGAGAGAGAGGGAGACACAGAATCCGAAGCAGGCTCCAGGCTCAGAGCTGTCAGCACGGAGCCGGACGCGGTGCTTGAACTCACGCGGTGCTTGAGATCATCGCTGGTGCTGAAGTCCGAGGCTTAACCGACTGAGCCATCCAGGCGCCCTGAGTATGTTTATTGATAGAATGAGCCAGGTGAGAGGGAATGTGAAGACACAGAAATGGGTGAGGATGATGAACGGAGAGAAGTCTCAGAGAGGCCAGAGGGGGCGGGCCATACAGTCCAGGGGTGCCTTAGAATCCCTTCTACAGCGACTGGGGCAACCAAGAAACAATGGCTACGGATTCACATCATTTCACAGTCTGGAAAAAGGAAGTTCTTTTATGGTGGCTTCTGTCTTCTCATCAGCAGAATGGGAGGGTAGAATGGGGGGAGGGGGAGGTGTGAGGAACAGAGAAAAGCATCAGATCAGCCATGGCACAGAACGGGAGCCTCTATGGAAAGAAAGGAGTGCCCAGCACCACTGAGGCCCCAGTTGTGGTTAAAACCAGTGAATTTACACTGGCAGCAATTCTCAAGGTGCAGGAAAAGATCTGAAGCAATGGAATGATCCAGACTGGGTATAAAAGGAGGAGAGAAGGGAGTCGAAGAAAGGAAGTGGAGGGAGCAACTGATGAGATGAGCCACCCCATCTAAAGGAGGGAGGTGAGGGACACCTGGCTGGCTCAGTCAGAAGAGCAGGTGACTCCTTATCTCAGGGTCATGAGTTCAAGCTCCATGTGGGATGTAGAGATTACTTAAATAAAAAATAAAAATACAAAATAAAGAAGGGAGGGAAGTACAAGTGGTCAGAGAACAGGTGCAGGCAGTAATGACTAACTGAGGGGACGGTAAGGCAAGAGAAGATATCTGATGGCATTATCTCTGAGCCCGAACCGTTCTGGGCATTATAGCGCAAGGCTGTGGCCAGGGAGAGGGCAACTGAATTAAAAAAGAGGTAAAGGTGTGTGCAGATTCAAGTCAAGAAGCTGATAGTTTTGTAGCTTTGAACAGAGTCACCGTGAGGTGAGGGCATGACTTGAGAAGACAGTGACTTGGGGTCTAGAGATTTTAATGAAGAAGCGTGAAAGGCCGGCAAGTTAGAAATGACAGGGAAGAAAAAGGTCGTGGAAGGCCTATAACGGACATTTGTTTCTGCTTGCCTCACATTCCTTTGTTCCTCCTTCTGTTAGCAGCCTCCTGATCCTGCTTTGGTAACCACCTCCATCCTCCCCAGGCACGCGTGGGGCTTCTAAAATACTCGTAATATTCTTGTGGGTGCCTGGCTGGCTCCGTTGGTAGAGTGTGCAACTCTTGATCTCAGGGTTGTGAGTTCGAGCCCCACATTAGGTTACTTAAAAATTAAAATCTTTAATTACTTAAAATTAAAGTAATTTAATTTTAGAATTAATTTAATTTAAAGAAATTTAAAGTAATAAAAATTACTTAAAAATAAAATCTTTAAAAATAAATAAATAAGGGGCACCTGAGTGGCTCGGTCAGTTAAGCATCCTACTTCAGCTCAGGTCATGATCTCACAGTCCATGAGTTCAAGCCCCATGTCAGACTCTGTGCTGACAGCTCGGAGCCTGGAGCCTGCTTCAGATTCTGTCTCCCTCTCTCTCTGTACCACCCCGCTCCCCCACTCATGCTTTGTCTCTCAAAAATAAATAAATTTAAAAAAATTTTTTTTAATAAATAAATAAAATAAAATACTAGTAATATTCTCTTAATCTGGGGGGTAGGAACATGAGTGTTTGTTGTTCTTTAAACCTTGGAGATACATTTTATTCTTCAAACCATATGGATACATTTTATATACTTTGCATGTACATTTCACAGTTCAAACAAACAGACCTACCAAAAACTTCCCTTCTCCTCTCTCCAAAGATGAGGACCTGGTGCAGGTCTGGGCATCCGACTTACAGAGCTTGGTTTCGGCACTTACCCGATTTAGGCCCATGAGACAGCAGCCCAGGGCTTTTGCTGGAGCGCTCAGCAAAGAGGTGCTCTCTTTCTGCTGAAGTTGTGAAGCTTATTTGTAGAAGGTATCCCTTCACTAGCTTGAGAATAAAACTAACACAGAAGAAAGCAAAGCCAAGAGATGGGGTGACAGATTCCCAATATCATTTGAATACCTAGTTCCAGCCACTCCTGAAACCAAAATACCTGGGCTTTTCAAAAACATAAGCCAGGAGGCTTTTTTTTCCCCCCCCTTCGGCCAGTTTGCACTTGGTTTATGTCCTTTTAACTAAAAGGAAATGAATTCAGTGGAAGAGCCATATAAAGGATTCTCAATTCAACAGCCTGTGTGAGCCTTTTCAACATATAAGTCAAATCATGTCCCTCCTTCTGCTGGAGACACTGCAATGGCACTCAAAGTAAAGGCCTGTTCTCAGGGTGACCTATGAGGCCCTACACAATCCGGACCCTTCCCCTCTCTGCTGTCGGCCAACTCTCCACCGTTCACTCCGCCCCAGCCACACTGGCTTCTGGGCTCTTCCAGTCCACACTAGGCAGATGCCTTCAAGACTTTGCTTTGGCTGTTCCTTCCACCTAGAAGGACACTCCTCCAGCTTTCCACTCACTAATTCCATCCCTCATCTCCTCCAAGTCTCTACTCAAATCTCAAGTTCTCAGTAAAGCCTCTCCAAATCCCCCTCCCACAGCCAGTGATCCTGACTCCCCTCATCCTACTTTTTCTCCCTCCCATAGCATTTTTTATATAACATAGTATATAGTCACAAAAAGTACCCCATGAGGGCAGCGGTATTCACTGGTTGACTCATCTCAAGTTCCTGGAACAGTGCCTATCTCATAGTAGGTCCTCAAATACGTGAATGAACAAATAAAATGACATGAGCCTCCAGGGAGCAGAGCTTGGTTTATAAAAGGCAGTGGAGGGGCACCTGGGTGGCTCAGTTGGCTAAGCGTCCAACTTCAGCTCAGGTCATGATCTCACGGTTCATGAGTCTGAGCCCCGCATCAGGCTCTGTGCTGACAGCTCAGAAAGAGCCTGGAGCCTGCTTCGGATTCTGTGTCTGCCTCTCTCTCTCTGCCCCGACCCCACTTATGCTCTGTCTCTCTCTCAAAAATAAATAAATGTTTAAAAAAATTTTTTAAATTAAAAAAAAGGGCAGTGGAGAGAAAGGAAACTGACCTCCATCTCCTGATCCTGATATAAGTGGAGTACAGGAGGAAAAGACAGCTCCATTTTGAAGACTTTGGCAGAAGCAGTAACCTAAGAGGGCAGGAAGTAGGCAGAAGAGTTCAGTGAAGAGGTTGAGGATGTGGGAAGGGTTGTTAACCACAGCTGGGGCTTGAGCGGGCTTGGTGTTAAGTTCTGGGAGGCACGCAGGAGTTGGAGGCTGAGTCAGGGGAGAAGTAGCCCAGAGTGGTTTGCAGATGAAAGTAAAAAAGCGAGGCAGGTCAAGTGGTTTATTTACATTTTAGGAGGAGATGAAGGATGTGGGGATAGAAGGCCTGGTGAGTTCAGCTGGCATGAAAAGAATTCACGCAACCCTGGGAAGATAGGAAGGATTCTCCCGTAACTCCAAGGTTTGGATGATTTTCAAAGGCAGTGGATGAAAAGGGCATATTTGGTTGCTGCTCCTTCTCAAGCAAGCATCCCAGATGCCACTCAGTAGCGTCTGCTGGACCGAGACACAAGACTTCCCTGTGCTTGGCAACATCCTGGGCCCACAGAAAGCAATTCTCCTCCGCATAATACAATAACCCTGCACCACGAGCAGCCTGTCAAACCCTCGTTCTCCAATCCCAGAACTGACTCTGAACCAGGCATCCAGGGTCACAATGCACTGTCCAAAAAGGCAAGAAAACAGGTTTCTTTTCAAAGACCGATCACAGCACTCAGCTTTCCTACCTGTCCTCCAATGACCCGCATGCTGCCTGGGCAAGAGAAAGCAGGGCAAAGAGAAGCCTTCCTTCCACTGGTCCTGACTCACCTCTGTTGCATGCTAGCTTCTCTCTACAGAAATTTCTCCAGAGTTGCTAGAACATACATGCATGCCAAGATTCAAGGAAAATATTACTTCCAGTCAGAGAAAGAAATTACATTACTTAGCCTCCAAGGAAAAGTGGCTTACTATAAATCAGGCCCTTGGGAGTGATGTCATTTTGATGCTTCTTACAGCTGTATGGAGACTTATTAAATATTCAATAATTAATAATAATGGCTTCAAGACTGTCTTCTCCTAGAACTGGAAGCCAGGAGTAATTAGACTTGGGCCTGACTTCCTGCCCACCAACAAGACCTTGGTGGTACAGGGCATTTGTCCTCCCAGTATTTATTAGTAAAATGCCCATATTTCTGAGACAAGTGTCCTCCAAGAGTGGATCGCTAAGCAAATGTTTAAAATAGCCATTAGTGGGGGCACCTAGCTGCCCCAGTAAAAAAGAGCCATGTGACTCTTGATCTCAAGGTCATGAGTTCAAGCCCTACGTTGGGTATCGCAATTAGTAAATAATAATAAATTTTAAAAACCTTTAAAATAAATAACTAAAATAGCCATCAGTGTCATCCAGCATTCAAGATAGCCAAATAATCCCTGTCTCCTGATATATTTTTTAAAGATTTTATTTATTTTTTTTATTTGAGAGAGGCATAGAAAGAGAGAATGTGAGGCGTGTGCACACATGGGGGCAAGACAGAGGCAGAGGGAGAGAGAGAATCCCAAACAGACCCCACGCCCAGCACAGAGCCGGACACAGGACTTGATCCCACAACCCTGGGGTCATGACCCGAGCCAAAACCCAAAGTCAGATGCTCAACGGACTGAGTCACCCAGGGACCCCTACCTCCTACATTTATACCCTCTTCCCACTTTGTACTAGCAGTGTGACCAATAGAATACGGCAGAATTATGTCACTTCCAAGATTAGATCATACAAGAGTATAGCTTGAGTCTTGGGATCACTTGCTCTCTTGGACCACTTTCTCTGGGGGAAAACTAGCTGCCATGGCAAGCCGCCCTATAAAGAGGAACTAAGGCCTGTCAACAGCCAAGTGAATGAGCCTGGAAGCTGATCCTCCCCCAACCCAATCTTCAGATGACCCCAGCCCTGGTCAACGCCTTGACTGCTACCTCAAAAGAGACCGGAGTCAGAACCACCCAGCTCAGCTGCTCCTGGATGACATGACACTATTGACCCACACAAACTATCTGCGGGTGCTAAATTTTGGTGTAATTTGTTACACAGCAATAATTCACTATCCTGAGAAGGAAATCAGAAGGTTTAACTTCGTATCCTACATGCACACATGCATGCAGGAACAATTTGTCTTTAAGAGAGCAACAAATTATTCTTTCAGTCATTTGACAATTACTTATTGAACGTCAAATATGGGCAAGGTAGTTCCAAGCAACATAACTCTTCATACAGTTTGTCATCTATAAAATAAAGAGAAATAATCACAAGGAACCCCCTCCCCCACAACACACACCTCAACCTGCTCAATTCATTGGTTTAATTAGCTTTTTAAGTCTTTTTGCTCCTAATGCTCTACTCCCCACTCCTGGCTTTCATAAACTCTTTCAGGAAGGTACATCAAGTCCCCCTCCATAGCCATTTTGAGTGCTCAGTGCACTAATACTCATTTTTATTGTATCACATGCCCTCCCATCTACGGGGGAAAGAGGTCCCCTCTGATTGCATTTAACATTGGGACAAGGAGGAATTCATTCAGTATTTTACTGGGAGGAGGGAGTCCTGATCACAAGTGTTGAGAACAATTCTAATTTCTGCATATCGGTGAGTAGGTGGCCACAGCAGCGCTGAGAGAATCACAGCTCAAGTCCTGGTCACAGCTGAAATGGCCATGGGGCAGGGGGTCATGGGGATGCCGCCCCTCGCCCTTCACCGTACTCTGCTGTCTCTCAAAGCAGCAGGATTATTATGCCGCTGTAAGAATATCAGGAGCTTCCTTCTGCACAAAGAAGGTCAAAGGGCGAGCTTTCCTTCCATCAACCACAAAAAACGGGCCTCTGACAAAACTAAACAGTGTGGAAGGCCGTGAGAGGTGAAAGAAAGAGCCCCAGACAGAAAACCACAGCGAGACTCTCCCCACCCGCCGGCCGGGGTCTGAGTCAGGTGACTCCTCGGGGCACACAGCAAACCTAAACAAAGATCACTCCCCACATGACAGAGCGTGAGGAAGACGACTCGGGCAGCAAGACCAACACTGCCGCTCCCACCAGGGAAAACCATTAACTCCTGCTTCTTTACAGTGCCAGAAAAGTAGGGGAGCTACAAGTCACCCGGCAGCTCAGCCTTCGCGGATGCACCGGGAGGAACTCGGGACCCCATCCCAGGGCACACGCGCCGGGCACTGCACACCCGCCACTGGCCGCACCACGCGGCCAGGACCCCTCCCCTCCAGCTGTCACCCGCGCTCGCGACCCGTCACGGCGGGGCATGCCCGCCCCCTCCTGCCGCCCCCCCCCCCCTGCGGCTACGACCCCGCGGGGGCGGCCGGGAGGGACGATTTTCCGATGGCTCTCGGGAGCCAGGGAACGCCCGCCCCCGGGCAGGGGCGCCAGGGTGGGCGCGGCCCGGGGCCCGGAGGGAGAGCTCCGGGTCCACCATCCCCCGCGAGAGCGAAACGCGCCTCCGGGTCCCCAGCCCCGCGCGCCCCACCTTGTCGCCGAAGCTGCGGGCCATCAGCAGGTCCGGGCTGGGCGTGCTGTCGCCGCCCACGGCCTCCTCGCTGCTGGAGCCGGCCAGCGGGTGCGGCATGTCGAGCAGGGAGTGGGGCCCGGTGGACGGCAGGCCCTTGGGGGGCCCGCCCGACATGGCGCGCACGGCTCGGGACGCGCCGCCGCCGCTTCCTCCTGTGCCCGCCGCGGCGGGCTTCCCCGGCGCCCGCGGCCAGGCCCCGCTCGGCCGCGGTCGGTCGGAGGCCCTGCACCGGCCGGGCTGAGAACCACCCCCGCCGCCGCCGCCGCCGCCCGCCGGCTCGTGTCTACCCGCGAGGCTCCGGGCCCGGCTGCGCTGGGCTGGGCTGCTCCGCGCCGCGCGCCCCCGCTCCGCGCCCGAGCCCGCCGCGGTTCGCTCGCACCTTGGCCGGGGGCGCCCAGCCAGCTCCGCCACGCCGCCCAGCCCGCTCGCGGCCCCGCCCCCGCGGCGCCTCGGCCTGCCCGGGAGGAGGGGAGGGAGGAGGGGAGGAGGGAAGGAGGGAGGACGATGAGGCGCGCCCGAAGCTCCGCCCCCGCCCGCCGCCCGCAGGAAGTGCGCCCTGAGCCCTCGGCCGCTGTCCTCCGCGTGGCCACCCTTGCCTCCAAGAGGCTACCCTGTGGAGGCTGCGCGCGGCCCCCGGACAAATATTTAACGGAAATCAGAGGTGGAAAAAGACGTTGGAGCATCCTGTTCCATTCCGCCCGCGTTTACTGAGGCGCCCGCGGCAGGCATGCGGGGGGCTGGGGGCTTTGGGGCCCGCACGGGAGTCGGGATCGCCTGGCCTCGAAGATAACCCAAAATGGAAGGAATCACGCCGCATATTATAGGAATGGCATAAAAGACTGTGAGGCGCAAAGGAGCTGGAGGACACGGGGTGGGAAACCTAGAAGGGAATTCAAGGAGGCCGTGTGAGGGTTCTGACCAAGCGCGCCTAGAGATCCCCAGGCCCTCTCGGTGAACCTCAGAGGAGGGAGCATCAGAAAGGGAGGGAGTGCTACGAATGATGTAGGACCCAGACTCACACCTTGACCCAACTGTGCCTTTTGAGAGAACCCAATTTTTCATGCGTTTGTGCTTCCTTTCTAGGCCTTTGGCTGGGCTGAATTCTCGTTTTTATTTGCTAGCAGAGTGGAGATAGTCAAGGCGTTACTTGACCCGTTTGGGGTGGAAGTTCACCGACTTTAACCACCTTACCTGTCTCCGCATTTTCTTAGGGCCAGGTCAGTAGGGGGCATCAGTCTGCGCAAGAATAGATGGCTTCTAGCAAAGGAATGGGTAGGGAGTATTTTTGCCTATGGATTTCCAACCTCTTTAGGTTTGTCCAGTTTCATCTGACAAATCTTTAAGATTTTATTTTATTTTTTAAGTTTATTTTGAGAGAGAGAGAGAGAGCGAGAGAGCACGCGGGCGAGTGGGGGAGGGGCGGAGAGAGAGGGAGAGAGAGAAACCCAGGCAGGCTGCATCCACTCTTGTCAGCACAGAGCCTCAGGCCTCCAAATTCATGAAACTGAGATCATGACCTGAGCGGAAATCAAGAGTCAGATGCTCAACCGACTGAGCCACCCAGGCGCCCCTCACCTGACAGATCTTGAAGTTGGGATTCACTGTGGTCTCCACCATGCCTTTATGAAGAAACAAGTGATCCTTCAGCTGGAGGAGAATGCAAAGAATTGAAGCTGAGCTAAAATATCACTCAGAGACTCGCTGAGCTTCAAAGACCTTATTTCCCCTGGGGTAATTCGCTGAGCCTTAGCCCTCAAGTTACCAGCTTTTCTCTCCCCCACATGGGTCTGCCTTGTTTGGGGACAATAGGACACGGAGGGCACTGGGAACAACTTTAAATTCTGCTTCTTGTCTACCTCCCAGGAATGCCAACGTCTGGTCCTCCTGGAGATGGGTAAAATTAATACTTTTATATTCAAGGGCTGCTTACAATGACTACAGACCCTATTAACTGTTCTTATAACATCAAAGTATGTAGCACGGATATAACTAGAAATGAATGTTCTATAGATGTATAATATAGGTGATTTTTACAGAATAGTGTTATTTATTTTAACAACCAGGCCACCTTAACATAATAGAGATCTTATTTTACGAAGACTCCACATAGCTTTCTCCTCAGGTCACCAGGAAAGAGTGAAAAGAGAGCCACATTTGGATTCCTGCTTCGTCACTACAAGTGGGTGACCATGATCAAGTTTCCTAACCTTAATGAACCTGTTTCCTAACCTAGAAAGGAGGGAGCGCATAATAATAGTTACCTTGGTGGTGGCTGTGAAATAGCATATTCTGCAGGTAACGTTCCTAGCAAAATGCTGATGCAGAACAGACACTCCCTAAATGTTCATTCCCTTCCTTTCCCCCTCTATCCGGTTTTCTCTACTATTGTTACAAAACAATAATTATAGAGTTTTCATAACTGAACATGCTGCACTCCAAACTCCTCTGTTTGCTTCGTTTGGGTCAGAGTACCATTTTTCTGTGCTCCTCCCAAAAACAAAAAATAAAACCCAGAAAACCAGAGTTCCTAAAAGGCCATACGAAAGAGTTTATTTATTTTCCAGTTTCCTGGTTGGTCAATGGCATCTGGCCACAATGATCCACTGGGTAGTCATCAAAACTAAAGAAAGTGAACTTCCATGGAAAACATTTTGGTATAAAGTTTCCACCATTCAAATTTAGCCCAGAACTGCCTATTCATACTCACCACTTCCTGTTGTATTTTAGTATTCCTTGTGGTGGGAAACTGCCATTGAAATAACGTTAAGTGTCCTACAGTATGTGACTGTGCTACTAAAAGTTTTCAGAGCAACATGGTGGGAAGGAGGAAATGTGAAGTTTTTATATCTGAGCGGAAGGTTCTCGTCTTTGCTGGAGTTTATGGAGGGAAGCTTGGATCTCTAGGGCTGAGTTCTGAGGAAGAACACACTGGATATTATATGTACGTGGGAGCACAGGGTAGATGCCACCAACCCAAGAACACAGGATGGAGCCTTCCGGCATCCAAAGGGAATCTTAGGCACTTAAGCTGGCACCTTTCATGAGACAGGGTCTTGGACCCCAGAATTTTTTAAGTTTGCCAAGCCGGAATCCTGTAAACCTTACCAGCAAGTCTATCTGGGCTTTACACGAGCACCCAGACCTCAGAAACAAAGCAGAGTCGCAACAAAGCATTCTCTCTTTCTCTCCCCTGGTACAGCATGTGCTTAGGCCTTATTCATGTTTGTGTTAGCTGCTTATCCTCTCCTGGTTTTTAATACAATCGTAGCTTTATTTTATACGGCATCCCAAACCCTGCCTCAAAATAACACCACCACTTCTGAAGTGGATGGCTGATGAGGACAAAGGGGGTTTTCAAAGAGCATTCAGAATGACATGTAGAAAGCCACAGAAGCCTGTCTCAAACAAGAGGGCAACTGAGAAGACACTATCGCCAACACAGGCAAAATTGTATGGACAATCTAATTCAGCCAGTGATGTCCCAAGAAAAAGAAAAAGCCAGCAGGTCCACTTGAGGCCAGGATCTGAAGAGTTTTGTAAACAAGAAATTGGACCTTGCCCCAGAACCAGCAGAGAGGCTTGTGGCTAAATCATAGGATCATTTTGTATTTCCATATCGAGACTCCTGGCCCCCAAAGCACTGAGACCTTCTGCAGTAGATAATGCAACCCAGGCCATGGAGCTGGTGCCTCAGATCCACCTGTGAATTTGTTAAAATGAAAATTTTTAGGCCCTATCCAAGAGATTCTGATTCTGCGTGGGCCTGGAATCAACATTTTTAAACAAGTCTCTCGGTGATACTGATGCTGATCTGTAAACTGCACTTTGAGAAACACTGTTCTCTGAGCTCCACCCATTTCTCTAAACCATAAGCTGACATTCCAAACCACCTTTTGTAAACAGCATTTTAAGTGCTTACTTTGGAGAAATTTCCTGTTTGCTGAGAAGTTTCTTAAAAGACAAATTTCTTTTGCAAAATTCTATTACAGGGAACTTTTGCCCTAAACTTTAATGGTTCTTTTTATGGAGCATCTACCAGGTGCTTAAAATTTTGGAGAAGAAGCTCGGTGAACTAAACTGTCTGTTGAGAGATTCATTTCATAGCTCTGCCTGTGGAATGCCTCACAACAGAGTGGGTATTTTTCAAAGCACCCAAAAAGGCCATTCTTTGGATGGCCTTGCAAGCTCCTGGTAACTGGGCTTCGTCTGGCCATAGAAAGGTAATTCACCACCTTCACAAGGGATACCTGCTACCTGGCTTTCTTCACAGGCAGGCTCTGGAGGGTGTGGGTTTGTACATATTCTTTTTTGGTGGCTACCCATTAGAGAGGGTGAGCTGGAGAAGATACAGAGCTGACAAATACTGGAAGCCCAGGCATTGAGCCTCATTAGTAGTGAATCTTTAGATAAGGTGGAAAACCTACTTACTGGCTGTGTACCTACTTACATGATAGTGTTTGGTTCCATTGCTAGGAATGATCCTTACAAGGCATCTAGAAGGTAAACATTCAGATATCCTATGACCCAGTAGTTCTACTCCCAGAACACAACAGAAATGCATGAGTATATTCATCAAAAATGGATTTGCGAATCTCTACAGCAGCAGCATTTGTAATAGCCAAAACTAAAAATAATTTATGCAACCGTCAACAGTGGTATAGTCACACGAATGGAATGTTACACAGCAATGACAGTGGAGGAACAACATGGTGAGTGAATCGCACAAATACAATTTTTTTCTTTTTTTTAAATGTTTATTTTTATTTTATTTATTTACTTCTTTATTTATTTTTTTAATTTATTTTTAAGAGAGAGAGAGAGCAAGCAGTGGAGGGGCAGAGAGAGAGGGAAACAGAATTCCAAGCAGGCTCCATGCTGTTAGCACAGAGCCTGACATGGGGCTTGAACTCATGAACTGTGAGATCATGACCTGAGCTGAAACCCAGAGTCAGATGTTTAACCAACTGAGACACCCAGGCACCCCACAAATACAATTTTTTAAAAAATGTTTATTTTGAGAGAGAGAGAGCGCACACGCATGCATGTGCATGTGTGCACAGAGAAGGGGCAGAGGGAGAGGGAGGGAGAGGATCCCAAGCAGGCTATGCTATCAGTGCATAGCCTGACACAAGGCTCAATCCCACCAACTGCAAGATCATGACTTGAGCAGAAATCAAGAATAGGATGCTTAACCAACTGAGCCACCCAGGCACCCCACAAACACAATTTTTTTTAAGTAACCTCTATGCCTGGGGCACCTGGATGGCTCAATCGGTTAAGCGTCCGACTTCAGCTCAGGTCATGATCTCATGGTCTGTGAGTTCAAGCCCCGCGTCGGGCTCTGTGCTGACAGCTCAGAGCCTGGAGCCTGCTTCAAACTCTGTGTCTCCCTCTCTCGCTGCCCCTGCCCCCCTCACGCTATGCCTCTGTCTCTGAAAAATGAATAAACCTTTAAAAATAGAATCTCTATGCCCAAGGTGAGACTCGCACTCGTGACCCCCAAGATCAAGTGTCACATGCTTTACTGACTGAGCCAGCCAGGTGCCCCTCACAAACACAGTATTGAATGAAAGAAGCCAGATACAAAAGAGTATCTACTTTATGACTCGGATGGTTTGAAGTTCAAAAACAGGCAAAACTAAAATGCAGTGCTAAAAGTCAGAATAGTGTTACCTTTGTCTTTGCGGGGGTTTCTGGGGTACTGATAGTATTTTCTTATCTGGGGACTGGTTTCACACAACACATTCATATTTTGTGAGCCTTCATGTTAGGCTGCATTAAAAGTTTATGTAAAAAAAGGCATCTGGTCTATGACCCTCACTTCCTAAATGAGGAAACTGAGGCCCAGAGATATTAAGTAACTTGCTCAAGGGCAATCAGCTGTTGCTGTCCTACTGTTAAGTGCTTCCTTCCATTTGGATGCATAGTGATTCACACGTGGGTTTGGGCAATACTTGCTCAAGTAAACCCAAAGGTAAAGGAGTGAGGACATAAAGAAAAAGGAGAAGGACAGCGATGTCAGCAGCTAGTATTTGCCTACCAGTCATTTGTCCTTTCCCCTGGTGGTTGTCTGTTTCTCTTCCACCCTCCCTTTTGAACGCAGTCTTGCAAGGGCTTGGTGCCTGGAGCCACTACAGCCATCTTGTGGCCATGAGTGGAGATATTCCCAGTACTCGGGCATCATTGAGCCAAGGCACCAGACTCCAAATTTCTTAAGTAAAAAGTAAACATTCCTATGGTCCCAGGCAGTTGAATTGGGACCCCTGTGACATGCAGCTGAACCCATCCTTAGGAATTCAGAGGAAGAACAATACAAGAAGGCAGGAGAGGATCTCAGAAGAGAGTCCCCCTTGTGGGTAGCAACATTCACAGCAGTGGTACCATCCTTCCATCATATGCATTCTCAAACGGGGCCATATTGTCCCTGAAAGGGGTGAAAATCAGTTCTTGGGGTAGCAGTAGGGCAAAAAAAAGTCTTAGCTATTACAATGGTTTATGGCTCTCCAAAGCTGACCAACAAAATTTTATTCTTCAGTATTTAATTTTTCTTGTTTTGGCAAATTTAAACCTACTTCACTTTTCCCCCTTAGGGGCAGCGATGAGGATAAAGGGTTGAGAAACACTGCTCTCTAAAGACACAGGAGGGGACCTGGGTGGCTCAGTCAGTTAGGCATCCGACTCTTGACTTCGGCTGAGGTCGTGATCTCACGGTTCGTGAGTTCAAGCCCCGTGTAGGGCTCTGTGCTGACAGTGTGGAGCCTGCTTGGGATTCTCTCTCTCTCTCTCTCTCTCTCTCTCTCTCTCTCTCTCTCTCTCTCAAAAATGAATGAATGAATAAATAAATTTTAAAGATGTGGGAAGAGCTGTAGAACAGAAGAGGAATAGAGTTCCCGGCTTCCTAAGGTTGAGCTTCTGAGCCTTCCCAAAGCCTCGGAATTCTACCAGCTCTTCCCAGAACCTTGGCCCAGATTGGACCACTGTAGTAGGTCTAGCCAGACCTGCTCTGCTCAGCCCATCCTGTGCCTTGTCACCCAAGTGATCAATGACTGTGTGGGCCCACAGTCTTGTCCTCACTATACAGAGGTAAGGGGAATGCAGACAAGAGGCCTCATCTTTCTTTCTTAAGTTTATTTAGTTTTGAGAGAGAGAGAGACAGAGCATGAAAGGGGAGGGGCAGAGAGAAAGGGAGACACAGAATCTGAAGCAGGGTCCAGGCTCCAGGCTCTGAGCTGTCAGCACAGAGCCCAACGCGGGGCTCGAACTCAGGAACCATAAGATCATGACTTGAGCCGAAGTCGGACGCCTAACCACCCAAGCTCCCCAAGAGGCCTCGTCTTTCTGTAGAACCTATGGGCAATGTAGCAAGATGGTGCCGGGGGGCACAGCAAGGAAGTTACACTCAGTGCCCAGACTTTTGGTCCAGGTGAGGTGACTTGCTAACGGCAGGGCCCATACCATCTGCTAGCTAAGGTCATTGATCATGCTGGTATTTCAGATTCTCTGATTGTCAGCGCAGGAGGCTTGGTCTTCCCACTCGGGGGCCTCCTTTGATGTGGCAGGCAGCCCACCATCACCACCCACTCATGAAGGAAACAGCAGATTCAGGAAGCCGCACTCACCACATACCCACTAATCTGGTTCTCTCTGCTTGTTGAAATAGTAGCCTTTGAGTTTACGCCAATATATGGAAACTTCTAGAAGTTTTATCTGCTGGCATGCTCATTTTTTCCAAAATCAAACCCAGTCCCTTGCAAGACTTCTTAAATCACACTGTCCTACACTAATGAAGGTTCGTTCAACTCCCAATTTCTAGTGCGGGTAGTGTATCTTGGCTCCTCCAAGTCAGCATCCTTGTGAGGTTGTCAATCTTCTAAGTTCACTCATTCCACTGCTTGTTGTCATCAAGTCAAAGCAGACTGAAGTTCTTCCTAGGAAGAGCCACACATCCAGTCCCTCAGAGTGGGATCTTAGGAGGTTATTGATGATGCCATTAAAGTAATTGAACACTGAAATGAAAGCAGAGTTGTAACTTCACCTTGAACACGAGGTTTCTGTACAGTCTCAGGACAAAAAGCTTTGCTCTGCCGATTTCAGTCCATCCACCAGCACCAGTACTACCCAGAACCCCCTGGAGGGCTACGTGGCTCGTACTATCTGGAGATCAGGAAACTTTAAGGGGATACCAGAAACTAATCATGCCACTTCTCCCTTAATAAAAAATTTATGCTACAAAATCATAATTTGATATATTAGCATAATTACAAATCGTACTTTTTAAAGCTAATTTTCCTGGAGTAGAGAGGATGCCTTTTAGTTTTGATAACATTGCTGCTAACAGTATTCCATTACATGGGTAAGAGAAACTACACCGTATCTGCTCCTTCCAGCTGAGACCTAGGGGACTTAGGCTAGTTGGGCAGGGAAAGATGGTAGATGGAATACCTCTCACCTGCCGCTTCGGGTAGTACAGAAGTCAAGAATGATAGAGGGGAGTAAGGTGAGAAGCCAAGATAGAAAAACCAGGGTAAGGGGTCTTGCTTGGTCACTCAAGCAAGGAGAGAGGGGAGGATGAAAGCAAGTGTCAGTGGGGAAGAAGAGAATCAGGGTTCAAGAACCAGGAACAACAGGTTGAGAAAATAAGCCTTCTGGTGGTCTTGAGCAGCATCTTGGGGCAAGAGGGGGTAAAGGATGTCATTGTGACCCATTGAACTTCCTAAGATAGGAGGCATGGAGTGGCCAGGACAACCAGAATCAGTTATTCTGGAAAGCTTCTCTGAGCTGGCTGGGGAATCTGGACAAAGGAAATGACTTTTCAAAATTCATTTCTGACCCACCTACAAAATTTGTTCAAATTAAGCATGAGGTTGCAGAGACACCAACTCTTTGGGAAAGCAGGATGCTTTCTTGGCATAGATATACTCCCTCAGGAAGGATGTGGCTAGCAAAAATGCTTCCCCTCCCCCAATTAAAAAAATTTTAGAATAATTTTAGATTTACAGAACAGTTGCAAAGATAGTGTGAAAGTTTTCAAATACTCCTCATCCAATGTCTTCTATTGTTAACACTCTATATCACTATGGTACATTTGTCATGAGAAGCCAACCTTGGCACGTTACTATTAACTAAATAAATGGTATACTTTATTGGATTTTATTAGTTTTTCCCTAGTGCTCTTTTTTCTGTTACAGAATCTTGACAGGATACCTCATTACATTGCACAGTCATGTCTCTTAGTCTCCTCTGGTTGACGGCAGTTCTCAGACTTTCCTTGTTTGTGATGCCCTTGCTGGGGCATCAGGCCCATCAGGCATTTTACAGAATAGCCCTCAATTTGGGTTTGTCTGTTGTTTTTCTCATGGTTAGACTGGGGTTATGGGTTTGGGGGAGGAAGACCACAAAGGTGAGGTAAAGTGCTACTCTCCTCATATCATATCAAAGGTGCATACGCTCAGCATGATTTGTCATCACGATGTTAACCTTGATCACCTGGTCCAAGTAGTGTTGGCCAGGTTTCATTACTATTGTCACTCCTACTCTGCGCCCCACCTCTTCCCATACTGTAGTCTCTGGAAACATAGTGCTAAGTGCAGTTTGGCTCCTTTTTGCCCCTTGCTGTTAGGACCCCATTTTCAATTCTTTATTTGAAAGAGAAAGTTGGGGCGCCTGGGTGGCTCAGTCAGTTCAGCTTCCGACTCTTGATTTCGGCTCAGGTCATGATCTCACAGTTGGTGTGTTGGAGCCCCACATCACGGTCTGCATTGTCCATACAGAGCCTGCTTGGAATTCTCTCTCTGCCCCTCCTCCTCTCTCTCTCTCTTTCTCTCTCTCTCTCTCAGAATAAATAAAAATAAAACTTGAAAGAAAGAAAGAAAGAAAGAAAGAAAGAAAGAAAGAAAGAAAGAAAGAAAGAAAGAAAAAGAGAAAGAAAGTTACTTGGTCAAGGCAGGTCTCAGAGTATCAGGTGAGCACACACTCTACCCTAAGCAACCACACACGGGATGATGAGGACTCTGCTTGTTGGGAATGTTCCTTGTCCTTGCTCTTGCCTTTTGTTCCTGGCCCTCAAGATATTTATCTTCCCCCTAAGTCTGTTGGAAGGGAAACATCTCTCTCATTAGGTACAGTAATTTCTTCCTGAAATCTAGTCAACAGGCAGGGTTCTACTTGATTAGTGACTAGGAAAAGATTGAGAATATATTCCAGATGAAGTAAAGATGTAAACGTAAAAATAAAATATTAGCAGAATGTTTAAAGAAACTTGGAGAGAGTAGAGACCTTAAAGCCACATAGGAAACTACAGAGCTAGAAGTTGTAAAAGAAAAGAGAAATATTTCACTATAGGAAAATTAAGAAAAGTTGATACTAAAAGTACCCTATGTCAAAAGATAAATTGTGATGGAGAGTGATAGATAAAGTGCACAGGATTTCTGTTGGGGGTGATTAAATGTTTTAAAATGGATTGAGGAGATGGTTGCACAACCCTGTGGACACAGAAAGAACCATCGAATTCTAGACTTTAAATGGGTGACGGATACGTTAATTAGCTTGTGACAATCATTTCACAATGTATGCAGATATCAAAATATGCTGTACACCTTAAATATAGTTTTGTCAATTATACCTCAATAAAGCTGGAAAAAGAATATTCATCAATCAATGGGCGAATAGTATGATACGTGAATTACATCTCAATAAAGATGTTATAGGGGCGCCTGGGTGGCGCAGTCGGTTAAGCGTCCGACTTCAGCCAGGTCACGATCTCGCGGTCCGTGAGTTCGAGCCCCACGTCGGGCTCTGGGCTGATGGCTCAGAGCCTGGAGCCTGTTTCCGATTCTGTGTCTCCCTCTCTCTCTGCCCCTCCCCCGTTCATGCTCTGTCTCTCTCTGTCCCAAAAATAAATAAACGTTGAAAAAAAAATTAAAAAAAAAAAAAGATGTTATAAAAAGGGGCGCCTGGGTGGCTCACTCAGTTAAGCATCCGACTTCAGCTCCAGTCATGATCTTGTAGTTCGTGAGTTTGAGCCCCGCGTTGGGCTCTGTGCTGATAGCTCAGAGCCTGGAGCCTGCTTTGGATTCTGTGTCTCCCTCTATCTCTGCCCCTCCCCCACCCATGATCTGCCTCTTTCTCTCAAGATAAATAAACATTAAAAAAATTTGTTAAAAAGATGTTATAAAAAAAAAGACAAAGGATAATCTAGAGAAAATTATTTGTCACACATATGACCCACTGGTTTTAATATCCTTAATACACATAGCCCCTACAAATTAATAAGAAACAATCAATCAAAAATGACCAAAAGAAGGGCACCCGGCTGGCTCAGTTGGTGGAGCATGTGACTCTTGATCTTGGGGTCATGAGTTCAAGCCCCACATTGGGCACAGAACTTGACAGAAGAATATGTACAGTCAATTCAATGAAAAGGAAATACAAATGGCCAATATATATGTGAAAAAATATGCTTGATTTCACTAGAGATCTATGAAATGTCAACAAAAGCAAAAAGATACAACTTTCGCTTATCTTACTGGCAAATGTTGAAAGACAAATAAATTATAATTAGATGAGGATTCATGCTTTAGGAGGTCTAAAATTTAAACAGTTTGAAGACCCTTTTCAAGTAAAGGAATTTAAAATTTCATTACAAAACTTACTACAAAGGTAAATATTTACAATGAGAAAATCACCACGATAAGAAATTTTATGAATCTGATCACAAATATTCCCCCCCAAATTTAAGCTGCTTATTAACCGCCTGACACACCTCTACAATACTATTTTTCATAGTCTTTGGATGTATATTCCGTAAGAACTTCCTCATATGACAACTATCTGATAATATTATTTTCTATAGAAAGTTAATAAAGTCTTTCCTCTAGCATGGCTGTTTGAAAATATGCTTATTACTGATAGCTTTAAAAAGCTACAGCGCAGATTTGTTGTTGGTAATGTGCTAAGAGCCAATCTGATACACTGGCAGGCATAAAATATGTGGCTTCCCACCAAACATACCTGCTGCTTGCAGTGTTGTTACAAATTTTTAGCCTACAAGCACAGGAATTCTAATTGTGTCTGAGGCAAGTTCCAGGTGAATTTATAATTGTATGTACTGCTTTACCAAGGATACTAACAGAAGAGAAACACCTGCTTAGAATTCTATCGCTTGGACAATGGGAAGAGTTTTCTACAGGGGTGTGTGGGTGGCTCAGTAGGTTAAGCATCTGACTCTTGATTTCAGCTCAGGTCATGATCTCACAGTTGGGGAGTTCAAGCCCCACATCCAGCTCTGCACTGGCAGTGCGGAGCCCGCTTGGGATTCTCGGTTTCCCTCTCTCTCTGCCCCTCCACCGCTCCTGCTCTCTCAAAATAAAATAAACTTAAAAAAAAAAAGAATTTTCTACAGACCAGCTTCTGGCTCCATACATTTCACACTCTTTCTCCTCCAGTACTCTCATACAGCTGGTGCCAGGTGCCGTTGGACAAGTTCATTTCATGATACAAACTCTGACCGTGTGTCTTCAGTCACATACTTGGAAGCCATTCCTATGCCAGATGTCCAGTGATAACTTCACTATGCACAGAAGTGACAGTGAATAGTAAACCTCATAAATACATCCACTAAACTCAAATAGACACATCCCAGCTCAACTTTCTTTCTTTCTTTCTTTCTTTCCTTTTCTTTCTTTTTAAGTAAACTCTACCCTTAATGTGGGGCTCAAACTCACCACCCAAGATCAAGAGTAGCATGCTCTACCGACTGAGCCAGCCAGCCAGGTGCCCCTCTGCCTCCCCAGCTCAACTTTCGAAATGCCTGCAGCCACTCCAAAGCCATCCAACCCAAGGGGAAGCATGAAGGCAGGGAAATTTGGAGTGAAAAGGCACAGTAGTCTTAAGTGGCTGTGGATAAAGTAACCTACTTTTTCAAATATTACAAAAATACACAACCCTGTGAGCAGAGTACTAAGACTTCTCCCAAGGCCTTAAAGGGGTAGAGGAGTAGGAGTAAAGAGCCCTGAAACTTAAGCTTCATGTGACATCTACCTCCGCATCCACTACTAATAAGGGTACGGGGAACTGGGTGCTGTCAGTGTCAGCACAAACCTGTGATTCTACCAAACTAAAGGCTCTAGTACCTACTGGCATATATGTGCAAAGATGTTTATTGCAGCATTATTTGTAGAGGCAAAGAGAGTGGAAATAACCTACATATACATCACTAGGTAAAAGGTTCAACAAATTATAGTACATCCACACTATAGGATGTAGCAATAAAAATTAGCATTTTGTGTATTGGAAGGCCTATGATACATTAAATTTTATTTATTTGTTTATTTATTTATTTATTTATTTATTTATTTATTTATTTATTTATGAGAGAGAAAGAGCGTGCATGAGTGCAGGGGAGGGGCAGAGAGAGAGGGAGAATCTTAAGGAGGTTCCATGCCCGGCACCAAAGTCCAACGTGGGGTTCAATCTCATGACATTGAGATCACGACCTGAGCCAAAAATCAAGAGTTGGAGGCTTAATCGACCGAGCCAAACAGGCACCCCAAGACATTAAATTTTAAAAAGCAAATGGTGAAAAAATAAAAAATAAAATAAAAAGTGGATGGTGAAGTAACATGTATAGTGGGACCACTGTATATGAATGAATGTGTGTATAGGTTTATATCAGAAAAGGACAACGAATGGTAGGATATGCACCAGACTGTTAAATATTTTATCTTGGGCTGAGGGGGGCATCAGGGCAAGGGCTAACCACATTAACATTTTAACTTTTTTCTTTTTTTTTTAAAGAGAGAATGTGAGTGGGGTAGAGGCAGGGAGAGAGAAAGAGAGGGAAGGAGGGAGGGAGGGAGAGGAAGAGAGGGAGAAAGAGAGAGAGAGAGAGAGAGAGAGAGAGAGAGAGAGAGAGAGAATGAATCTTAAGCAGGCTTCATGCTCAGCAATGAGCCCAGTGCAGGGCTCCATTCCAGGACCTTGGGATCATGACCTGAGCCAAAATTAAGAGTCAGAAGCTCAACCTACTGAGCCACCCAGGCATCCCAAC
The DNA here is from genome assembly GCF_016509475.1 of Prionailurus bengalensis. Taxonomy (NCBI): domain Eukaryota; kingdom Metazoa; phylum Chordata; class Mammalia; order Carnivora; family Felidae; genus Prionailurus; species Prionailurus bengalensis. The sequence continues at coordinate 73,085,894 of NC_057359.1, read as the reverse complement.
ATTTTCTTTCTACAACTTCATATTGTTTCCTTTCATGCATTACAAAGAGCATTTATTTCTTTTGAAATTTAAAAATTCTAATAAGGAAAAATTTTTAAATCAAGACATGAAACATCCGAGTTAAACATATTTACAATACTGGGATGCCTGGGTAGCTCAGTCGTTTGAGCATCTGACTCTTGGTTTCAGCTCAGGGCATGGTCTCACAGTTCATGAGATGGAGCCCCAAGTCAGGCCATGTACTGATAGGGTGACCTGCTTGGGATTCTCTCTCTCCCTCTCTCTCTGCCCCTCCCCTGCTCATGCTCTCTCTCAAAATAAATAAATAAACTTAAAAAAATCATTTTTGCAATACTTCCTACTTCTTTTCCAAGGCTAAGCAATATTCTTTATGTAAGTCAAACTTTTGCTTACCTTTCTCCATTTGTAAAGTGATATAATTACAAGAACTTTAAGAAATCTCCATTATATCCCAATTAAAAACACTTTTAAAAACATCTCTTATGACATATCATTTTTTTAAAAAGATTTTATTTATTTATTTATTTATTTATTTATTTATTTATTTATTTATTTTACATTTATTTATTTTTGAGAGACAGAGACAGAGCATGAGCAGGGGAGGGGCAGAAAGAGAGGGAGACACAGAATCCAAAGCAGGCTCCAAGCTGTCAGTACAGAGCCCGGCGCGGGTCTCGAACCCACGAACTGTGAGATTAAGACCTGAGCCAAAGTTGAATGCTCAACCGACTGAGCTACCCAGGCGCCTCTTAAGATTTTATTTTTAAGTAATATCTATACCCAACATGGGGCTCGAACTAACAACCCCGAGATTAAGAGTCGCACACTCTAATGACTGAGCCAGCCAGGTGCCCCAGGTATCTCTATTTCAAATTATATTTATATGCCACACAACAGCAACAAAGACAACTTTCAGTCACAGTCCTAGACTTCCACCTAACAGCTATGTCCCACCCCTCTCCTCCGTTTTATGGACATAGTCCTTTCTGTCTTACCTCGCCTTTATCAGATGTGTCTTTTTTTTTTTTTTAATGTTTATTCATTTTTGAGAGGGGAGGAGAGGGGCAGAGAGAGAGAGGGACAAAGGATCAGAGGCAGTCTCTGTGCTGGCAGCAGCGAGCCTGATGCGGGGCTTGAACTTATGAGCTGTGAGATCATGACCTGAGCCAAAGTCAGACACTCAACTGACTGAGCACCCAGGTGCCCCCCAGATGTGTCTTGAGACATGTGGAAACAAACAAGGTTGAATTCATGTCATATAATTTGACGTACACTACAGAAGCATTTCCGATTTGAGAAAAAATATCGATTTTACTTATTAGAATTTTTTTTAACACTTCAGAATTATGTGCGTCTTTGCTGTTAATTGTATATATAATGTGTATTTTTTTACTGGAACTGGCATGTTCTCAGCATCTCATTTTGATGATGATCTTAAAAGGTTTTTTTAAATATTCTGAATACTACAAATATATAAAATATAGCAGCATATTCTGAATTGTCCAGATGACCACTCTTTAGTTGACTAATGACATAGATATCGGCTCCCACATTTATTTTTTTTTAATGAAATTTATTGTCAAATTTGTTTCCATACAACACCCAGTGCTCATCCCAACAAGTGCCCTCCTAAGTGCCCATCACCCACTTCCCACTTTCTCCTCCCCCCCACCCCCCATCAACCCTCAGTTTGTTCTCAGTATTTAAGAGTCTCTTATGGTTTGCCTCCTTCCCTCTCTGTAACTTTTTTTCCCCTTCCCCTCCCCCCTGGTCTTCTGTTGAGTTCCTCAGGATCTACATATAAGTGAAAACATATGGTACCTGTCTTTCTCTTCCTGACTTATTTCACTTAGCATAACACTCTCCCGTTCCATCCATGTTGCTACAAATGTCCAGATTTCATTCTTTCTTATTGCCAAGTAGTATTCCACTGTATATATAAACCACATCTTCTGTATCCGTTCGTTAGTTGATGGACATTTAGGCTCTTTCCATAATGTGGCTACTGTTGAAATTTCTGCTATAAACATTGGGGTACAAGTGCCCCTATGCATCAGCACTCCTGTATCCCTTGGGTAAATTCCTAGCAGTGCCATTGCTGGGTCATAGGGTAGATCTATTTTTAATTTTTTGAGGAAACTCCACACTATTTTCCAGAGCGGGTGCACAAGTTTGCATTCCCATGGCTCCCACATTTATATGTAAGATCAAAAAACTACCAAATATTTCCACTTTAATTTCCCAATATTAATGACAAATGTAACACATGTAAACTTGTGCCTAGTCAGGCCCATCTAAGCATTTGTGGGGCCTGGGGCCTCAGTACAGATGCAGGCTCCATATGTCTAAATATTTAAAAGTTATAATTCAAGTTAGGGGTGCCTGGGTGGCTCAGTCAGTTGAGCATCCAACTCTTGATCTCATCTCATAACTGTTGGTTATGGGGGCACCTGGGTGGCTCAGTCAGTTAAGTGTCCGACTTCGGCTCAGGTCATGATCTCACAGTTCGTGAGTTCAAGCCCCGCATGGGGCTCTGTGCTGACAGTTCAGAGCCTGGAGACTGCTTCTGATTCTGTCTCCATCTCTCTCTCCCCCTCTCCCACTCACGCTCTGTCTGTCTCTCTCTCTCTCAAAGAGAGAATGTTATAAACATTAAAAAAAATTTTTTTAACGTTTATTTATTATTGAGAGACAGAGAGACAGAGCATGAGCACGGGAGGAGCAGAGAGAGGGGAAGACACAGAATTTGAAGCAGGCTCCAGTCTCCGAGCTGTCAGCACAGAGCCTGATGCAGGGCTCGAACTCACAAACTGTGAGATCATGACCTAAGCTGAAGTCGGATGCTTAACTGACTGAGCCACCCAGGCATCCCTATAAACATTAAAAAAAAATTTTAATTGTTGGTTATGCAAGAATTTATTGAATTCACATCTGATCTGAGACACAGTATTTGGAATTTGTTTTTTGTCTTCCCTAAGTACTTCTGCTGTTCACCTATTCCCTGCACTAAAAAGCAGTGTCCATTTCTGGCCTTTTGAGATAATAGAAAAAATATATATTGGTGTCTGCCCCCACCTCAACTCATTCCTGGCACAGGGCTTCTGAAACCTTTGTAAATTCCTAAGTGATAAGAACAGTAGGAGCATCTTTGGTTCTAAAATTTGTTCTTTGGGGGCACCTGGGTGGTGCAGCTGTTAAGCATCTGATTCTTGATCTCAGCTCAGGTCTTGAACACAGGGTCCTGAGTTCAAGCCCCACGTTGGTCTCCCTGTTGGGCACTGGGCCTACTTAAAACAAAACTAAACTAAACTAAACTAAACTAAACTAAACTAAACTAAACTAAACTAATAAAATTTGGTCTTTGAGACCGGCTCCCAAGACAGGGCGCCTAACCAACCCCCTTAGAATTTCCTACGTGACAGGAGGGCCTTTTGTTCTAATGAGATGACTGAGTGGGCTCCTGCATGGCTCCAGGAAGGGGGCTAGTCATCAGAAAGACCATGCCATGACTAGAAACTTGGAATATTCAGCCCCACCCTCCATTCCCCTGAGAAAGGAGAGGGGCTGGAAATGGGGTTAATGATGGATCATGCCTCTATGAGGAAGCCTCTATAAAACCCCAATTGTACAGGGTTTGAGAGCTTCCAGGTTGTTGAACACATCTACACATCAGGAGGGTGACAGACCCCAACTCCACAGGAAAGAAGCTCCTGAGGTCAGGACCCTCCCCAGAGCTGGCCCTATGTATCTCTTTACCTGGTTGTTTATCTATATCCTGTAGCACGTCCTTTAATAAACCGATAAATGTAAGTAAGAGTTTCCCTGACTTTCTGTGAGCTGTTCTAGCAAATAAATCCAAGGGGGAGTAGCCTCCAATTTGTAGCCAAGTTGGACAGAAGTTGTGGGTAACCTGGGGGCCCTCTACTTGTGACTGGCATCTGAATCAAGTGCGGGGAGAGAGAGGGCAGTCTCATGAGACTGAGCCCTTAACCGATGTGGTCCGATACCATCTCCAGGTAGATGGTATCAGAGTTAAGCAGCATAGCTGGTGTCACAGGACTGCTTGGTATGGGAGAAGCGCACACACACTTGGTGTCAGAAGTGCTGTGCCCTGTGGTAGCAGGCAGTGTGAGTACAAGGGACACACAAGACTGGGTTTTTCCCAACTCAGACCTCAATGGGCATAACCCATAAACCTTCACAGCTTTCCACCCCAGCCGCCTTTTGATTCAAAAACATAGGGCAAGAGATGTGAAGTGTTTCCATGGAGCCTGAATAGTGTTAGTCATAGCAGCAGATGGCCAAGGCTCTAGGTTGTGCTGGGCCAGTGCTCAAGTGACAGAGGTTCTCATCTGCTCTGGAACAGATGGGTGCACGTTGTGTGTACATGTGTGTGTCATACAGGACCCTCTAAGATGTGGGGGCAGAAGCCCCTCCTGCTTGGACCTGGGGTAGTCCTGGGCTCAGTGAAAGCCAAATGACTTCACACTATACCATAGAGGTGAAGGTTTTACAGTCATTTTGTCACCAAAACCTGAGTTTGGCTGCTCACAGCTCAAAAGCCGAATACCCAAGAGACAAGTGTTGTTTGGAAAGGAAAGTTTGCTTTATTCAGGAAGCTGGCAACCTGGGAAGATGGTGGACTAATGTCCAAAGACCCTTTCCCAAAGTCCCAGACCAAGCAAGGGTTTTTTTTTAAAGGGGAGGCACAGGAAGTGGTAAAGGTCAACAAGTAAGGGGAGGCATTCTCCATGTGATCTGAGGCAGATTTGCATCAGGGAAGGCTGTTCTCTAGTGTGGTCAAACTTGATCTTCTGGAAACACCCGGGTTCCTTGTTTCCCCAGGGTCAGTATTCTGTTGAAATCTCAAAGAAGCTATAATTAGGCTATAAGTTAGAAGGCACAGATTAATGGGTTATAGATATGTAGCCTTTAGGCTGCCTGGAACACAGTTACATTCTGAATGGAGAAAACTGGTGGGAGATGCAAGGAAACCCAGAGAAATGCAGGCTGCTGTTAAGAGCATCTTCACACTGTCAACAGAAAGTCGAGTTTACCAAAACATGTTACATGAAATTTAATGTACTGACTTGAAGGTATTAGTTTTGTGGTTTGTGTCTAAGCTAAACACCTGATTTCTAAACAATTCTTAATTTTGAGGAATATCATATTTACTTTGAAAGTCTTGCAGGGACACATGGGTGGCTCAGCCAGTTAAGCGTCTGACTTTGGCTCAGGTCATGCATGATCTCATGGTTTGTGAGTTCAAGCCCTGCATTGGGCTAGCTCCTGTCAACACGGAGCCTGCTTTGGACCCTCTCTCTGCCCCTCCCCTGTTCCTCCTCTCTCTCTCTCTCAAAATGAATGAATGAATCAATCAATCAATCAATCAATGTCTTACAAAGATAGGTAACCCTCACAGAGGCACAGGACTTGTGCTGATTTACAGGTGTTAAGAGATTATTGAAAATCATCATTCCTGTTGCCAATTAGGTTTTAGATACTGAGCAGGAACCTTCCATTTAAAACAATGGGATGTTAACTAACTTGGATTTAAATTAAAAAAAAAAAAGCTGAACTCTTAACAAAATAATAATAATAATAATAAACAAAACAATTGGAAAATACTCCTAAGAGATTACAGTTGTAGGACTTCTAACAGCTAATGTTGATGCAAAATTGTCCTGTCTGATTTGTCTTGTATCGTCCATGCTGCCCAACATGGTGATTTGCATGCAGAAAGCACTCAGTGAGAAGCTCAGATAGTTATGGGAAAAAGGCAAACTGCAAAAAGGCCATATGCACTTTTAACCAAATTTTAAAATAATGTAATATATTTAAAATGCAGTAAAAGTTTAAAGGTATGTATTGGTGCAAAGAAAGCTACATTCAGGAAAGTGGCTTGCCTCAGAGGTGGAGAGAGAGGAGCCGGATGGGAAGGGTATCAGGGACGATTTAAATGTATTTGAAACATACCGTTTTTAGGCTAAGTGGTATGTTCCAGGGTGTCTAGTGTGTTATTAGCTACATATTTTTAGAAGCCTGAAACACTTCATTAAAATGCAACCCAGACAAAAAGGCCTGTCCAGCATTTGTTCTCAGGCATTCTTACATACATGCTGCGACAGGCCGTGAATAGCACTGTATTAGCTGCCTGTGGTGACTCTAACAAGTGACCACAAACTTGGTGCCTTAAAAAACAGAAATTTAGGGGCGCCTGGGTGGCTTGGTCGGTTAAGCGTCCGACTTCGGCTCAGGTCATGATCTCACGGTCCGTGAGTTCGAGCCCCGCGTTGGGCTCTGTGCTGACAGCTCAGAGCCTGGAGCCTGTTTCAGATTCTGTATCTCCCTCTCTCTCTGCTCCTCCCCTGTTCGTGCACTGTCTCTCTCTGTCTCAAAAATAAATAAATAAATGTTAAAAAAAAAAAAATTAAAAAAAAAAAAGAAAAGTATTTAAAAAAAAAACAAAACAGAAATTTATCCTCTCACGGTTTTGGAAGCCAAAAGTTTGAAATCCATTTAATTGCGCTGAAATCAAGGTGTCGGCACAGCCACACTCCATCCACAGGAGGGGAGGATGTCCTTTGCTCCTGAAAGTGGGGGTGCAAGCCCCCACAGGCCCCACAATAAGGACAGAATGGCTCCTGGCTGCCTCTGACCAGAGTCACATAGCCCTTGGTTACTGTTATAGAAACCTTCAAATTGCCTCAGGAAATAACATAAAGTTGCCTCCAGAAAAGTCTGTGGGATGTTGCGCTGCCTGAGATAACAAACATAAGGTGCTGTGTTTGCAAGAAAAAATAATAATAGTTTGAAGCTCAGTAATCATCACAGGATGTAAAACCTTGGCCTCTGGACTCTAGAGATGACATCACTAATGCAGCTGGCCGAGAACATCTTGCAGTTCCAGGGCCCTAAAGTGGAACGACCAGTCCCCTGAAGCAGAACGACCACCTCATTACAATCTCACTGAAACCAGACATGGAGTCAGTGGAAGGGACAGGATGATCAAGAAAGCAAGTATTACAGCTGGCCAAATCCCTCATCAATCAGCATGATCCAAGACCCTGAGTCCCTTAGCCTGAATTTCCACCTTTTTTTTTTTTTTAATTTTTTTTTTTAACGTTTATTTATTTTTGGGACAGAGAGAGACAGAGCATGAACGGGGGAGGGGCAGAGAGAGAGGGAGACACAGAATCGGAAACAGGCTCCAGGCTCTGAGCCATCAGCCCAGAGCCCGACGCGGGGCTCGAACTCCCGGAGCACGAGATCGTGACCTGGCTGAAGTCGGACGCTTAACCGACTGCGCCACCCAGGCGCCCCATCCACCTTTTGAAAACCATTGCTCATAAGCCACCTGGGAGTGCAGGTCTTTGAGTGTGAGATCCCCCTTCTCCTGGGTGGGGCCACACCAGTAAAGAGCCTACCTATCTTGCTTCACTGCAAAAGTTCAGGGTCAGATTTTTCATTGGCTTGCCCTGCCTTGTTAGGTTACACTTCTTCCAGCACACTGTCTTCTCTTCTGTCTTTGTCAAATCTCTGCCTGTCTCTCTCTTTCCTTCTCTCTCTTTTTAAAGTAGGCACCATGCCCAATGTGGGGCTTGGACTTACAACCCTGAGATCAAGAGCCACATGCTCTACTAACTGAGCCAGCCAGACACCCCTCCCTGCCTCTCTCTTATAAGGACACTTGTGATTGTGTTTAGGGCTCACCTGGATAATCCAGGATAACCTCTCCAACTCAAAATTCTTTTTTTTTTTTTTCCAACATTTATTTATTTTTGGGACAGAGAGAGACAGAGCATGAACGGGGGAGGGGCAGAGAGAGAGGGAGACACAGAATGGGAAACAGGCTCCAGGCTCTGAGCCATCAGCCCAGAGCCTGACGCGGGGCTCGAACTCACGTACCGCGAGATCGTGACCTGACTGAAGTCGGACGCTTAACCGACTGCGCCACCCAGGCGCCCCTCAAAATTCTTAATCTTACCTGTAAAGACCCTTTTTCCATCTAAGGTAACATTTACAGGTGTCAGGGATTAGGACTTGACCACAAATAACTTTACCCTTAGGCACAATAGGAATTCAGTCCATTCCTAAGGTTTGGGTTGAATAAAACTGGCCCAAGAACAGAAAATTAAAGTACTCATTAATTAGAAAGGAATTTTAAGAATGCCAGGGGACTTAGAGCATGCAGCATGGGATGGAACTAATATTTTATCATTAACGATCTCTAATAAGAGCACTTCAGACAATTTATTAAATTTACAAATGGCACCAAGCCTGGAGGAGCTGTTAATAGTCCTAGTGTTAACAGTTTCAGAAGAGCAAACACCTTGAACTTTGGTGGGACAGCAATGCTGAAGAGCATGTTAGCTGCATAGTGAGAGTCCACAAAGCATTCTTTGACTAAAGGATTAGATTAGTTTTCAAAAGAGTAGAAAAGCAAAAGTGGGGTTCTGGCCTCCACACTCAAAAAGCATGTTAGAGATAAAGACAGTTCATTCCGTTTGTATTTTCATTAAATGTTTAGTGAATAAAGGACTATAAGGGCCCATTTCAGCTTCAACTGGGTTTAAAACAAAGTGGGCGTGTCTGCTTGGCACCCTTCTGATGAGGGAGCAGAAGGCAACCTGACACCCCACAAACCACGCCCACACAGCACCCCCAGGTGGGCTAGGTGACACTCCTCAGGCACTCCTGGCTGCCCAGGAACAAAGGAAAGGACAGAAAACAAATGGTTAAACTGATAGAGTCTCTATCAGTTTACAAAAATCTTAGTATTTTTAGTATTACAAGAAAAGGGTAATCTTATCGATAGCCTAATCTCCAGGAATTCCCTACTGTCTTAATGTTAATGTTTTGCTAGAGGGAAAAAAGTTAGTCTGACAATGGCTAAACCTCCAAGTAATCTGTGAGTCTTTTTTAGCATATGAAAAATCCCTTTAAGAAACTTCCTCTTGACATCATGCCCCACACCCCCCGCCCCCCCCACTCCACAGTATATAAGCAGTCACTCTTCACAACCCCAGTTCAGCTTTCTGCCCATGGGTCCTGTCCCTGGGCTTTAATAAAATCACCTTTTTTGCACCAAAGATACCTTCAAGAATTCTTTCTTGGTGGTCAGCTCCGAACCCCCACCACTCCAAAACATCATCACTTCTAGGTACTTTGAGGATTCCAAAAGGTACTGGAGACCTGGCTCCTTAGAGGTGACCACATTAGAAGTAGATGACAGGGGGTGCCTGGGTGGCTCAGTCGGTTAAGCACCCGACTCTTGGCTTGGGCTCAAGTCATGATCTTACAGTTTGTGAGTTCGAGCAGGGCATCGGGCTCTGTACTAATGGCACAGAGCCTGCTTGGGAGTTTCTGTCTCCCTCTCACTCTCTGCCCCTCCCCCACTCTCTTTCTGTAGCTCTCTCAAAATAAATAAACATTAAAAAAAAAAAAAAAGAAAGAAGTAGATGACAGGAAGCATTACTCTGGGCTCATGCTGCCATGCTCCGTGAGCAGCTTAATGCAATTTCATGTGTCCTCTTGTTCAGGTCCCAGTGAAAGCATCAGGGTTCAATCCATTTTAATTAAAGGGACACACAAGTGGTAAAATTAACTCTTACTTTTTAAAGTCAATCAATCTGTTAAATAAAACATTTCCAATCTAATTTTTCCCACCCTTGTGGTCCTCCTCTCCTTGCCCCAACACCTTTACCTCCCTCCATGGGAAAAGAGGCAGAGTGACCTAACGCCTTGGTGTCTGTGCCACACAGACTTGGCTGGCAAACTGTGAACTAGACCCAACTCCACATGGGGCCTCAATCTGCACCAACTGGTGGCAGTGACCACACTACAAGCTGTTATCCTTGGCCATGGTTATACACACGAGGGGCAGCTTCGACTAGTGGTTTGTGTCTGTTATAAAGAAACAACAGGCCCCAAATGGAGTCACTTATGTTAAGTCTCACTAAGAATACCTAATAGCAGTTTCAGCCTCTTCCAGGAGTGCAGTTTAAACCAATCTGTCTGAAATTTTCTGATGGCACTGGTGAAGTAAGTTCATGATAAAACCCCACAATCCTTTCCTCTAACTGGAAGGTCACCTTGCCTGGAACAATCCTTTCTTTTCTTTTGCTATTAATTTCCTTGTCCTGACCTGTTTCTGCCTATAAAACCTTCCATTTTGTACAACTCCCAGAGCATCCTTCTATTTGCTGGATGGAATGCTATTTGATTCGTAAATTGCTGAATAAATCCAATTAGAGGTTGAATTTTTGTCCTTTAACAGTTCATTATTATAAACAAAGAATGGAGCGAGCATCTTGGACAAGTTACTTCATTTTTTAAAGTCTCAATGTCTCCACATCTTTAAAGCTTAAAGATGATCATTGTATCCTTCTCAAAGCTTAGTCTTGTGACAACACATGTGGAGTCCTAGCATACAGTAAAGATCCCATAAAAGAGACCAATTACCTCTAAAGATTGTAGAGGTTTCATTTCATGGTCTGCAAATTCCCCTTAACCAAATCATCTGTCTGCCTTTTGATTTAACTGAAATCCACTCTCCTTCAAGGGTAGCTTCCTTCACATTCCTTTAGTAGAAGGTGCTATTATTACTCCTTTCCACAGATGAGGAAATTGAATAGTAATTGAACAGTGTTAACTCAGTAAGTGGCAGAGCCAGAATCTTAATCAGGATAGTCTGGTTCTAAAGGCTGCTCTCAACCCAGTGGGCAATTTTACCCCTTTTTGTAGTTAAGAGTTTCCTGAACTAACTTCACCCCATTTTATGTTACAGGATCTGAAATAAGAATACTTTGTTTGTTTGTTTGTTTGTTTGTTTGTTTAAAGCAATGTAGTTGTAGTAGCCAGCTCCTAAAATGATCCCTGCTTTGGACTGTGTCCCCCCAAAATCTGTATGTGGAAATCCAAATGCCCAGTATGCTCATATTTGGAGGTAAGGCTTTGGAGGTGCGTGGGTCACAAGGGCAAAACCCTCACATATGGGATTAGTGCCCATTTAAAAGAAATTTCAGGGGTGCCTGGGTGGCTCAGTTGGTTAAGTGTCCAACTTCGGCTCAGGTCATGATCTGAAGGCTCCAGAGTTTTGAGCCCTGCATCAGGCTCTGTGCTGACAGCTCAGAGCCTGGAGCTTGCTTCAGTTTCTATGTCTCCCTCTCTCTCTGCCGCTCCCCTGCTCACGCTCTATCTCTCTTGTCTCTCAAAAAATGAATAAACATTTAAAAAATTAAAAAAAAAAAAGATTTCAGAGGGGTGGCTGGGTGGCTCAGTCTGTTAAGCCTGTCATGGCATCAAGACAGACCTCCCCCATCCATCCGGCTGAGCATGCAGCCTGCTTGGGATGCTCCCTCTCCCTCTCTCTCTCTCTCTCCCCCTCTCTCTCTCCAAATAAATAAACTTTGAACAATAAATAAATAAATAAATAAATAAATAAATAAATAAATAAAACCTCAGACCCTTTACCCCTACTGTTAAAGTAGGCAGTTAGTTAGGCTTTGACAGGATGACAAGAGGCCAGCAAGGGGGAGTCATGAATCATTCTCAGGAAAGTTAGAGACCTGTCCTGGCAGCATTCCAAAAACAAAGCCACATGAAGAGCCAGATCAAACTAGATAGGCCCAAGATAAAGAAGGCCAGAGACCCTGACCAAGTAAGGGAGAAAAGGCAGGAAACCCTGAGAAAGTCCCGCCCCAAATAACAAATATTCCATCCCTCAGTTAACAACTGTCAATAAAAGATAGAGACCCAACCCCACCACCTCCCCCCCAGCTATCCTTTGAGCTCTCCAGTGCATACCCTCTCTAATAAACTCACTTGTACTGCTCAAACACTGTATCTGGTCCATCTTTAAACACTTCCTTGCAGGAGACCCAGAGCCTCCAGCGACATCCCGGGGATGGGCTGGGTGGAGGCCTCGGGGCCCAGTAGTCTCCACCACTCCACGGGGCAACACTATTACCATGTGAGGTTACTACAAAAAGACAGGTGTCTGTGAATGAGGAAACAGGCCCTCACCAGAGCCAGATGGTGCCAGTGCCTTGATCTTGAACTTCCCAGCCTCCAGAACTGTGAGAAATAAAATTCTGTTATTTATAAGCCACCCAGTCTATGGTATTCTATTATAGCAGCCTGAAGGGACTAAGACAGTCCCAAGTGTTTCTATCTCCCAGGATTCAGAGCCTTGTAGTCCCTTCTACACTGTATCAAGGCCGGTCTGTGAGCAATAGTATATAGCAGGAGAGATGGGAAGTCACTCCTAAGATCATGTTCTAAAAGACACTGTTGGCTTCTGTCTTGGTCACTCTCTCTTACTCTTGTATCACTTGCTCTGGCTGTGAGTTGTCATGTCATGAACAACCCTGCAGGTTGAGGAACTGAAGCCTCCTGCCTTCAGCCATGGGAACGAACTTGCAGGCCGATCCTTCCATCCAACTGAGCTTTCAAATGATTACAGCCTTAGCTAGGATCTTGGCTGCAACCTTACAAAAGATCCTAAGCCAGAACCACCCAGCCAGGCTGACCACATTCCAGTCCTTCAAAAACTGTGATAAGAGAATGAACATTTGTTGTTATAAATTGCCCAAGTTTGGAGGTAATTGGTTACAAGCAATAGAACTAATACGGCAACTGTCTCAAACTTCTACACACTTTATTTCAAAGGCTGTCTAGCCTAATGCATTTTCCATAAATATTTAATCACAAAATAGCAAAGGAGAGTTAAGGTGGCTCCACCTGGAAGTTGGGGATTATTCTCACCTCTCTACTCTGACATTAAAAGCCCATGACAATCATAATGGCTTTATGGGCTGTTACCTGGAATTTCCTTATCAGTTAACAGAGCCACGGGACTGTCACATACATTCCTTTTGTTGTGGACTTTCCCCAAGTAGATGTGTACAATCTGTGTGTTTATTAGCTGACCTATGACCGAGTACCGTATGCGGTAAAAGGCAGATCTGTCACAGTTGCCACAATCGCCACCAGCCATTTCCAGAACTCTTTTCATCTTGTAAAACTGAAACTCTATACCCCATTAAACAATGGCTCTCCATTCTCTCCAGCCCTTGACAACCATCATTTTCTTTCTGTTTCTATGATGTTGACCAAGTACCTCGTACAAGTGGAATCATATAGAATTTGTCCTTTTCTGTTTATTTCACTTAGCATAATGTCCTCAAGGTTCATGCATGCTGTTCCATGTGTCACAATTCCCTTCTATTTTAAGGCTGAATAATATTACATTGTATGTATGGGCCACATTTTGTTTATCCTTTCATTTGTGGATGAACAATTGGGTTGCTTCTACATCTTGGCTATTACGAACAGTGCTGCTGTGAATATGGGTATACAGAGACCCTGCTTTCAATCATTTTGTGTATATGCCCAGCAGTAGAATAACTAAATCATACGGTAATTCTATTTTTAATGTTTTGAGTAACCATCATCTTGTCTTCCACAACGGTTGTACCATTTTGTATTCCCACCAAACAGCGCACAAGAGTCCCAATTTCTCTGCCAACACTTACTATTTTATTTTCTGGGTTTTTTTCTTCCATGTTTTTTTTTTTAATGTTTTTATTTTTATTTTTGAGAGACAGAGAGAGAGAGAGAGAGAGAGAGAGAGAGAGAGAGATGGACAGAAAGGGAGACACAGAATCCAAAGCAGGCTCCAGGCTCTGAGCTGTCAGCACAGAGCCCAATGCAGAGCTCGAACTCACGAACCGTGAGATCATGACCTGAGTCGAAGTTGGACGCTTAACTGACTGAGCCACCCAGGCACCCCTTCTTTTTTTTTATAGTAGCCATCCAATGGGTGTGAAGTGGTCATTCATATATATTTTTATTTCCTTTTTATAGATGACAGAACTGAAGCATTGAAAGGTAAAACAAGGTCTAATAATCATTAAGTGTCAGAGCTAGGATTTGAACCCAAGTAAACTCACCCACTAATAACCAATATGCCAAAATTCTTGTGAGGTGGCAGTTCCAACAACTTCCAAGGAGAAGACTGAGGGGCAGTTCAAAGGCTAACATCTACCAAGTAAAGGGCAAAAAAAAAAAAAAAAAAAAAAAAAGCAGCAAATTAAATTCATTTTTCTCCTGATAATGTTCTCCCAAAGCCTGGAGGCTGACCTTGCCGGGAATTTACAAAATATTCTTCTGGAGGTAGGACTCTTTTTTTTTTTTTTCTTTTCTCCATAAATGGGCTTGTTTCAGAACATCCATTAGGACTTAGACTGCTAACAGACACATGAAAAGATGCTCCACATCACTCACCATCAAATACAAATGCAAATCAAAACCATGAGATATCACCTCACACCTGTCAGAATGGCTAAAATTAACAACACAAGAAACAACAGGTGTTGGCAAGGATGTGGAGAAAGGGGAACCCTCATGCACCGCTGGTGGGAATGCAAACTAGTACAGCTACTCTAGAAAACAATATGGAGGTTCCTCAAAAAATTAAAAATAGAGTCACCCAATGATCCAGCAATTGCACTATTAGGTATTTACCCAAAGGATAAAAAAAATACTGATTCAAAGGGACGCATGCACCCCGATGTTTATAGCAGCGTTATCAACAATAGCCAAATTATGAAAAGAGCCCAAATGTCCATTGACTCATAAGTGGAAAAAGAAGATGTGGTATATTTATAGTGGAATGTTACTCAGCCATAAAGAAAAAAATGAAAACTTGCCATTTACAACCACATGGAGGGAGATAGAGTATATTATGCTAAGCTAAATAAGTCTGAGAAAGACAGATACCATATGATTTCATTCATATGTGAAATTAAGACACAAAACAGATGAACACGGTGGGGGGGGGGGCGAGAGAGACGTAAACCACAAAAAGACTCTTAACTAAAGAGAACAGACTGAAGGTTGATGGAGGGGGGTGGGTGGAGGATGGGCTAGATGGGTGATGGGTATTAAGGAGGGCACTTGTTGGGATGAGCACTGGGTATTATAAGTACGTGATGAATCACTAAATCCTACTCCTGAAACCAATATTACACTATATGTTAACTAACTAGAATTTAAATAAAAACTCGAAGAAAACAAACCAAAAAAGGACTTAGACTGGAGCTTTCTTATGCCCTAGTTTCTGTATTATCTAATCAGGCCACCTAAAACCAAAAAAATTTCCTAAGGTTTTGTAAGCCGTATACATCCCAGTCATCTTTTTAGTCAGTCCAGGACTCAAAAAGATCTTTATAAAAAAATTTTTTTTACATTTATTTATTTATTTGTTTGTTTATTTATTTATTTTTGAGAGACAGAGACAGAGCACAAGTGGGGGGAGGGGGAGAGAGAAAGAGAGGGAGGAAGACACAGAATCCAAAGCAGGTTCCAGGCTCTGAGCTGTCAGCACAGAGCCCGACGGGGGGCTCGAACTCAAAAACTGTGACATGACCTGAGCCAAAGTCGGAAGCTTAACGGATGGAGCCACCCACGGGCCCCAAGGCCTTTTTTTTTTTTTTTTAACATTTATTATTATTTTTTTAGTAATCTCCACACCCCACGTAGAACTCCCAACTCACAACCCTGAGATCAGAAGTCATCTGCTCTTGCAACCGAGCCAGCCAGGCACCCCTCAAAAAATGCCTCTTAATTGAAAAGCAGTCCTGGCCGACTACCAGAATGCTCACGTATTACACTTTATATCTACATTGAAGATGTCAGCAAGGGCTGGACTCTGAGGAATTCCTTCCTCCAGAGCAGAGACAATGTGTGAGACTTAAGAATGTGGGCCTTAGCATCTGGCAAACATTTACTCCTTTGAAACTCAGGTTGTTACTTGACATAAAGTAATTCAACATTTCTGAGTTTCATACACAAATATATAAATATAAATCATATATAAATCAGGAAATGGCAGGATCAGAGCTCGATGCACAAGAAGAACCTAGCATGCAGAAGGCACTCAATACATGCTTGGTAGTGTTATTATTTCAGAGATCCATACGTAACAAAGTTGTGCCTTATAAACATTTACCATTGAGCAAACATTAAGAATCGATGTTCAAATTCTAGAAATATTCATAACAGGGGTTACCCACCACAGAACAGGTGAAACACACCAACACATGGTTACCTTTTAATGTAAATAGGTAGATCTGTAGATCAGGCATCAGGTGATCCCACTAGGAGGGGCTTTGTGTTCTGAGATGTGCCACAGCCATTTCTTAAACAGATTATAGCACAGTAGCAAACACTTCTGCATGTTTGGTGCTTTTCTTATGTATAATTATGTAAACTATTAAAAAAAAAAATCCCTGGGATTTGTGGAAAAGTGCAGACGCAAAACCCCAGATGGTTGTTGAATAATAAAAGCCAGCCCTGCCTGTGAAGACTGGCCCTCCTCTTATCCTAGCCGGAGTGGATTCCTATCGTCGCAGGCCTGGCCAGGATAGTGACTTTTCTCTGAACAGAGGCTTTGACAAAAGGGCCACTCGCGGTGCTAAGGTCTCAGCCGGTCTCGGCCCCGCCCCTGCCCGGCAGAGCCGGCAACAAGCGTCTCCCTGAGCCCCGCCCCCAACAGCACCGCCTGCATCTCCCATGAGCTTTTTCGGCTGTCACTCTTCAAAAGGGAAGTGGCGCCTGCGCTGAGCAGTTAAAGCACGAATCACAGTGGGCAGCCGCTGCTGTCTGGAGGCGGGAGGCGGGACTTCCGCTCCCTCCAGTGTACGTCAGGCAGGAGGCGGAAGCGTAGCGGGGGCGGGAAGGTTGTAGGGCTGCATGTTGGGCTCTGTTTGCAGGTGTTTAAGTGGTCGCGCCCCCTTTGAGAGAGCGATCTGGACGCGTGGAGGGTCCTGGACGCTTTCGTGGCCCGGGTAAGTAGGACCACCTGATGGCGCCGGGGGATGGAAGTGTGTGGCGCCAGCGCGGATCTGCTGCCGCGTGCTTTGTTGCCACAGGGTAGCGGGTTCCCCACCTTCTTCACTCCCCCTCCTCTGGGTGGTGTCGGCCGCAGCCCCCGCCCAGCCCGCCCTCCACGCCCTCCTGCAAGGGCCCTTTGAGTCGCGGGTGCCGCCTTGTCACATCCCCGGTTAACGTTCCCCTTCACTAGATGGCCCTCTTTCTTCCCGACCCAACCTGCTTGCCTCGCCCTGTGCTTCTGCCGAGGAAGCGCCTAACGATATTTTGTTCAAAACCGCAATCCGTTTGCTAGCCCTTGTAGTTTTCCGGGGTTCCCCTAAAGGCATCCTTCATCACGTCGAAAGAATCAGCTCCTCTCTGCTTCCGGAGCACTGGTTACGCCTTTTAAAGAGCGCGTTTGTTAAACTTATTCGTATGGTTGCTTGAATGAGAGTATATTTTCCCATAGGATTGTATGTTCCTTGAAGGCTGGCGTAGGGTCCTGCTCATTTGCGATCTCCCCAAGGCCTAATACAAAAACCACCAAGTTTGGAAACTAACAGCCCAAAGTATTCGTACTAGCTTTGTGACCTTGGGCACGGATCTCCCTATCTATAAAATGCTGATAAGTAAAATAATTTCAAGCATCTTAGTGTATGGTGCAGACTATATACTTGGTAAATTCTAGGCTTGTTTTCCTTTTTAGCTTTTAGTATACACAGTAGTTGCTGGATATATTTTAAGTGAATCCAAAAGCACCATAGCGGAATGATTTTTTTTTTTCTTTCTAGCACTCATATTGATGCTGTCAATCGGTTGATATATGTGGTAGTATTTGGTAAATACAACGTAATGGTGTATATTAAAGAGAGTAATGCTAAATGTTGGTATCAACATCTTCAAGAATAAAGACTTAACGTTCTAATTAAATACTTGAGGACTTTGCAGAGTTTAAATTTGTGATTTAAGTCTGTGTGCTTTTTCAGATGTATGTTTCTGATGAAACGAAGACACTGCAAATGTTTCATTGTAGGAAAGCTAGCTGTTCCTGACAACTTTTAGTTTGTTATTAAAGTATGGTGCATTTTATATGTTTGTACATGTATTTTTTTTTTTTTTTTTTACAGGAGATTGGAAATTGCTGACCAGTTGCCACTGAACATAGTTGAAGCAAAATAGGAAGATATGGCAGCAAACTCATCAGGACAAGGTAACGCATGCTGGAACTTGTTATTAATAGGAACTTTTCCCCATAATAGTGAACATGTTTTAATAGAAAAGTTAGTATACAGCAGTTAACTGTAGTCAGAATAAAAAATGAATAGCAAAGTAAAAACTCTGTATTTGAAGTAAGTCCAAGATTGTATCAGATATATAACATTCTTAATAGATATTAATTCTATGTTTGTTTTTTTCAAATGTTTGTTTATTTTTGAGAGTGAAAGAGCAGGGGAGGGGCAGAGAGAGAGGAAGAGAGAGAGTCCCAAGCAGACTCCACATTGCCAGCACAGAGCCCGCTTGATCTCACAAACTGTGAGATCATGACCCAAGCCAAAATCAAGAGCTGGATGCTTAACCAACTGAGCCACCCAGGCGCCCCTATTAATCCTGTATTTTAACCTGTGTTAAGATTATTCACAGTGTAAACCTGTGTTCTCTTTTACTTGCAATCAAAACCACTTTAAGTTTATTTATTTATTATAAGAGAGAGAGCAGGGAAAGGGCAGAGAGAGAGGAAGAGGGAGAGAATCCCAAGCAGGCTCTGTACTGTCAGTACAGAGCCCAGTGGGAGGCTTGAACCCACAAACCTCAAGATCATGACCTGAGCACCTAAGCCAACATCAGGAGTTGGACACTCAACTGACTAAGCCACCCCAGGCACCCCTCAGAACCACTTTTTTTTTTTTTTTTTTTTTGAAAGAGAGGGCACAAGTGAGCAAGGGGCAGAGAGGGAGGGAGGAAGGGAGAGGAAGAGAATCCCACAAGAGGGGAGAGAGAGAGAGAAAGAGAAGCCGGGCTCACCTTAAGTGGGGCTTGAGCTCACCCGATGTGGGACTTGAACTCATGAACCATGAGATCATGACCTGAGCCAAAGTCAGATGTTTAACGACTGAGCCACCCAGGCATCCACGTGTCAGAACCACATTCATTCATTCATTCATTCATTCATTTATTTAAATGTTATTTGTTTGAGAGACAACCCACACAAGCGGGGGAGGGTCAGAGAGGGAGAGACAGAATCCCAAGCAGGCTCTGCGATGTCAGCACAGAGCCTGACATGGGACTTCATCCCATGAACTGTGAGATCATGACCTGAGCCGAGATCAAGAGTCGGACGCTTAACCAACTGAGCCAGTCATGCATCCCCAGAACCACTTTTAAGATGTTATATTATCACCAGGCAATATCCATGCATTTATCTTCATTTGTTCTAGAAACTTTCATATACATCTCTGTTTAGAAGCTCTCTAAAGCAAATCAAGTCAGACACATCCTAGAGAAGGAATTTTTATTTAAAAATAAATTTTGGGTAGCTCAGTCAGTTGAACATTGGACTCTTGATTTCAACTCACAGTTGATCTCATAGTCATGGGCTAGAGCCGTGAGTCAGGCTCCAAGCTGAGAATGGAGCGTGGTTGGGATTCTCCCTCTACCCACCCTGCTCACGTGCGTGTGTGCTCTCTCTCTCAAAATAAATAAATAAACTTAAAAAAAATAATAAAATAAAAATAAGTCTTAGGGGTGCATGGGTGGCTTGGTTGTTTGAGCGTCCAGCTCTTGATTTCAGCTCAGGTAATGATTCCAGGGTCGTGGGATCGAGCTCCACATCAGGCTCTGTGCTGAGCCTAGAGCCTACTTGAGATTCTCTCTTTCTCTGTCACTGCTCTTTTCCCCTGCTCACACTCACTCTCTCTCTGAAAAAAAAAGTTTTACAAAGTAAAATTTAATCTCTAGAAAGTATTAAATCCCACTTCGTAAGTTGTTTCCTGTTCCACAACTTGAAAGCAAACCTCTATTTCCTTTCCCTATCAACTCTGAACTTTTTTTGACCCATATGTTTTTATCCTCTCTGTTCTGATTTTTTTAACCTTAGTTTTGTCTTAAACTTCATATAAATGGAATCATAGTGTGTGTACTTGTTTGTGTCCAGCTTTCACTCACTGTCATGCCATGTATCAATAGTTCATTATGTTTATTCTGGAGTAGTTTTCTACTCTGTATTTACCACCATTTTTTTATTCATTCTCCTGTTCAGGGGTTTTGGGGTTGTCTCAGTTTTGGCCACTGTGAATACAGTTGCTTTGAAAATACTCGTTTATATGTCTTTCTGTAGATATTTGGATTAATAGATACAAGTGGAGCAACTGAGTATATTGTTAATTTTATAAAAAACTGCCAAACCTTTTCCCAAACTGCTTGTACCGTTTTACATTCCCTCTGGCAATGTGTGAGAAATCTGGGTGCTCTACATACACCGTTATAGGTCTCTTTAATTTTAGTCATTTTAGAGGACAGGAAGTGACATCTCATTATAGTATTAACTTGCACTTTGCTGATGACAAATGTTGAGCTCTTTTTTGTACTTCCTGGCCATTGTAAATCCTTTTATGTGATTTGTTTGAGTGTTTAGTTCATTTTTTAAAAATTGGGTTATTTTTATTATGAAGTGTTTTGTTTTTTTAAGAGTCTGGATATAAGCCCTTTGTTATCACTAATTGCATCATCTGGATCATCTTGGAGTTGGTTTCTGTTGACTGTATTTATTTACTTATTTATTTATTTATTTATTTATTTTTTATTTAAAAAAAAAATTTTTTTTTTCAACGTTTATTTATTTTTGGGACAGAGAGAGACAGAGCATGAACGGGGGAGGGGCAGAGAGAGAGGGAGACAGAATCGGAAACAGGCTCCAGGCTCCGAGCCATCGGCCCAGAGCCCGATGCAGGGCTCGAACTCACGGACCGTGAGATCGTGACCTGGCTGAAGTCGGACGCTTAACCGACTGCGCCACCCAGGCGCCCCTATTTATTTATTTTTTTGAGTGTGGGTCATGTTTTCCTTTTTCTTGCTATACTTAGTGATTTGTTACTGGATATACTGGATATTATGACTAATACATTGTAGAGACTCTGGATTCTTTTTGTATTCCTCTGAAATGTGATTTCTAGCAGATGCAAGCCTTCAACTCAACTCAGACTCCAAACTCTTGTCTCCTTGTGTTGGGCAGTAGCTGAAATCTCTGCTCAGTCTTGTAAGCTTCCAGCTGCTACTTTATTGCTAAATCTCCTGGGGTTTCCCCCATACATGTGTAGTTTTAGCAAGAAGCAAACACTTTGGGTGGATTTTATAGGCTTTACTCCCTATGCCTTTCCCTCTTGGGTTTCTCCCCTTATTTTCTGGCTACTCTGCCAGCCCTGAACTCTGTCCTCTGATACCTCAAAAGCCAGTAAGGTGAGGCAATCCAAACTGTGAATTGAACAAAAAGTCACACATTCCCAAATCTCCCTAATTGTAGTTTCTGCCTGTTGGGTTAGTTTCTACTGCCTTCACATAATGATTTTTTAATGCTTTGTCCAGAATTTAAACTTCTACAGTGGCAGGGTTGGTCTAACCAAACTACTCTGCCAGTACTGGAAGTTGGAAGTCTGCTGTCTTATTATATGTAAATTTTTTTTAGTATATTAGTTGCATTTAGGGCAAACTAAAGGTTGCCTGAGTTTTATAGAAGTGTAATGTTGTGAAAAGCTAGCTATGGTGACAGTTGTAACTAGCTAAGAACTGTTCTGTTCTTTCAAATAACCATGTGTGATTTGTGTGCTCTGTGGATTAATCACAGGTCAACGTTCCTTTCTGGTCTTTGATCTCTTCTTTTCATCAAGTTATCAGATTAAAAGTAATTTAATTTGAACCAAAATAAAATCAAAGATATGTCTATTTTTGAAAGGAAATATGCTGCTAAAAAAAAAATCACACAGTCCAGTCCAGCTGAAAATAAATTTTAAGTTATCTGTTCTAATACCACAAATAATCGAGATTTACAGTTTACTGGTTATTTTTTTTTCCACATTTGCAATAAAACACAATAATTTTTAGGGTTGTTCTTGATTTATCCATAATCATCTTCTGTGAAACATCCCCTAATCTAAATAGAAGCGAATTTAGATTAGCCTTTTGGCTTTTGTTGTCCATGATTTTGTTGGTGTCCTGGGCTGCTATTAGGCACCAGCAGAGGGAGTCCATATCATGCACCATAGACTTCAAGTGAATTTTTAAATTCTTACCTATTTGGATGTATTGCATTTTACTTTCTATATTAAATTATTTCTGTACTGTTTACATGTATAGGAACTACTCAATACGGAGATTGAATGCCAAGTGCCATAATTATCTTATAATGATAACTGAGAGAACCATGACTGAAAAAGAAATCCTGATCTGTACACTGCAATTTGTTAATGTCTCTAGTATAGAAGACAGAATCCCATTGTGTTCACTGAGCCCTCTAGCAGATCTAGCAGTCTGTCATACTGTGGTAGCAGTCAAGACTGCTAATTTCATAAGCTCTTGGCAAACCATCACTGAAGTCTCCTATTCTTAGCATCTGTCGTAGTATGGAACATTTGGTTCGTTCTTAATAACTACTTGATGGATGAGTAACATTTTGAGAATTTTAACATGTAGAGGCAGATTGTCAAACTGCTATTTGGCCAAGGTACTATGTAAAGAATCTTTCATTATTGGTAAATATCAAGGTCCTATGTACGTGTGGATTGGTCCAACCAATTGGACCGACCTGATTTCAGACACAGAGAAACCTAGTGAAATAGTAAGAAATTATTATTTTCCTTGACTCTTTTATAGTTATCTCAAAATGTTTATAGTAATAATTATAAGCCCTGCAGATCAGGTGGTGGGAACTACTGATTTGGGACCATACTAGATGCTCTTAGCTGTGATTTCAGGGTGCTGTGTAAGAGTGGGGTGGCATAACTCTTGGGAGGTGTCTTGCTTGACCTCAGGCCCAGATATTATCTTACCCCAAACCATCTATAGCCCAGAAGAAAAGCAAACGTACCCTTAAGCCTTGTACTAAGGTATACTACATCTTAATTAAGAGTTTGTCTCACTGAAGGATAAAAATCATATTTAAATTCTTGCATTTGTATATTTTAAAATGGAGAGTGTGGATGCAAAAATGCAATTTGCAGTTGGGGTTGTTTTTTTTTTTAAGATTCATTTATTTTGAGAGATTGTGGGCACATGCACGAGAGCAGGAGAGGGACAGAGAGAGAGGGAGAGAGAATCCCAAGGGACACAGAGAGAGAGGGAGAGAGAATCCTAAGCGGGCCCTGTGCTGTCAGCATAGAACCCAACACAGGGCTTAATCTCACGACCCTGGGATCATGACCTGAGCTGAAATCAAGAGTTGGATGCTCAACCAACTGAACCACCTAGGCGCCCCTGCAGTAGGTTGTTTATTTTTAAAGATTATTATTATTTTTTAATTGTTTTTTTGTTTATATATTCTTTTTGAGAGAGAGAGAGCAGGGAAAGGGCAGAGAGAGGGAGACAGAGGATCTGAAGTGGGTTCTGTGCTGACCACAGAGAGCCCAGTGCAGGGCTCCAACTCAGGAATAGTGACATCATGACCTGAGCCAAAGTCGGACGCTGAACCAAGCCACCCAGGCACCCCTACAGTAGGTTTTTTTTTTAAGCTAGATTTCTTTTTGTGTCATTTATTTTTTTTATTAAAATTTTTTTTTCTTTAAATGTTTATTTATTTTTGAGACAAAGACAGGATGCGAGTGGGTTAGGGGCAGAGAGAGAGGGAGACACAGAATCCAAAGCAGGCTCCAGGCTCTGAGCTGTCAGCACAGAGCCTGACTGGGGCTCGAACCCATGAGCTGTGAAATCATGACCTGAGCCAAAGTCGGATGCTCAACCGACTGAGCCACCCAGGCGCCCCATTTTTGTGTCATTTTTAACTGCAAAGCAAAGGGTACAGTATTTTTCTGATGTGCTAGGATTGATCTGTAGGCCCCAGGTTCAAATAGGAATGAAACTGAGTTGAGGCAGAATTTGCTGTAAAGTAGCTTCATAGAGTATGTATAGTTAGGAGAGAGCTTGAGATCCATTCAGTCTGGCCTGGAAGCCCTGTCCTGTGAGTGTAACCTAGAAAGCTGCATGCTAATCAGCTTTATTCTTTGTAATAACAACTATTCACTGAAAGTGGATTGGCAGAATGGGGCTGATGAGAATCTAGTGATGTTAACTAATAGAGAATGCTAGATAGTAATAGCTAGTATTTATTAAGCAGTTACCACATGGCAGGCTGTATGCTATATTTCCTATATTTCATAAAACCACCCTTTGAAGTTGTTACCATTGTCCCCATTTGTCCTGCAAAGTGAGATGATTTTCCCAATATTAAATAGTAACTGGTAGTACTTAGATGAGAAATCAAATCGATTCTGTGCCCACGTCCCATGTTTTCCCATACTGCACTTTAGCTGAGGGATTAGAACATTCTAATTATAGCATCTAAGAAAAAATTGGGAGTTCTAGAATAGGGGCAGAGACTTCTTAATCTTTGTATCTCTTCTGCATCTATTATGAGGCAGAAAATCCTTGTACTGAATGAAAAAAGGCCCTGTGAGTTTAAGAGGAAAAAAAAAATGAGTGATGAGGAAAGGTCAGCTCAAGCAGATCACTCATCATCTTATTTAGCCAGTCCTGAAGATGGGAAACCTCAAATAGGTAGAAAAAGTGGCAGTCGCTTACAGGGAGTAAGTCCATGAGGTCTGAGAGAGAACTTGAACACAGGGAGATCATCTGAGCAGACAGTAGTGTTTATTCCTTTGATAGGTATTTTCAGTAAAGTCCAAAAGGTGGCTAAGAGTTTTAGATCTCACCGGATATAAGAAGTGTTTGCCATTCACTAGATACCTAGAAGCTAATTATTGGTAATAATCAACTCATGTTGACTTAATGTGATATGCTTTTATTCTGCTAAGACTTAGACATCAAGCAGTCTCCCCTGGATGAGGTTTGAGCTGTAACCACGGAGTACATGACATATATCATTAGGCAGAATGGTCCCTCCCCCACCAAAGATGCCCACATCATAATCCCCAGAACCTGTGACTGTGTTACCTTATGTGGCAAAAAGAACTTTGCCATGTGATTAAGGTTAATAAGGGCCTTTAGATGGGAAGATAATCCTGGATTATCCAGGTGCACCCATTTTAATCACAAGTCCTTAAAAGGAGCAAATTTTTTCCTGGCTGTGGTCAGAGAAATGACAATAGAAGAAGGGTTGGAGAGATGCAACGTTGCTGGATTTGAAGGCAGAGAAAGGGTACCAGGATCCAAGGAACTCAGGAAGCTTCTAGATGCTGGAAAAGGCAAGGAAACAGATTCTCCACCAGAGACTCCAGAAAGGAATGCAGCCCTGATTGTAGCCCAGTAAGACCACTGAACTATAGAACTGTAAGATAATAGCTTCATGTTGTTTTAAGCCACTGAGTTTGTAGTAATTTGCTACAGCAGCAATAGAAAAATAGAAATAATTCACCATGTCAGAAATCTAGGAACCATCCATGACACCTTCCTCATTCCTTACTTTATATTTACTCTATCAGTGTCCTGTTGATTCACCTTCCTAAATAGCTCTTGGATCTGTTCCTATCTTTCCACTTCTCTGGCCTGTCATTTCTTGCTTGTTCTACTGTAATAGTCTCCTGTTTTCTCTTGTGTAGCCTAATCTCAGCATTGCAGCTACAGTGCTCTTTTCATAGGGAGAAGTATCATTTTTCCCCCACCCCTAATGAACTTACTTATTTATCCTTTAGATTTCAGTTCAGGCATTACTTTCTCTGGAAGCCTTCACTGGTGCACTTGCTCCCAGTCTAGGTCAAGTTTACTCAACATTAATTCCCATGGTAATGATTGTTATAAGTGTTTATAGAATTTTCTTTCTTTATTTCAGACTACTCCTCTTAGATTCTAAGTATACATTCATTTCTGTAATTATTTGATCATTTCTATCCTCACTGGACTCTGACAGCCATGAGAGCTAGAGTCATGCCAAGTTCTGGCTTATCATTGTATCCTTAGAACTTTATCTAGTCCCTGTGTATAAAGCATACACAATAAATATATGTTGATTCAATAAATGACTTAAAACATGTTAAATAGTGCCACAGTGACTTTCCTTTAATACAAAACAGGTATCTTAAGTATGATACGTTGATTTAAAGTATAGCTGTGAAGGGGCACCTGGGTGGCTCAGTCAAGCGTCTGACTCTTGATTTCGGCTCAGGTCATGATCTCATGGTTCGTGAGATTGAGCCCCACGTCGGGCTCCGTGCTGTCAGCACAGAGCCTGCTTAGGATTCTTTCTCTTTCTCTCTGCCCCTCCCCCTGCTCACATTTTCTCTCTCTCTCTCTTTCCCTCAAGATAAAAAAAAAAAAAAAAAAGTATAGTTGTGAAGAATATCTGGCTTGTAGGATAACCACCTCAAAGGATTTGAATAATATTTTAAAATATCTTTTAAAAAGTGTTATGAAAGCAGTTTATCAACTGTAATTGGAAGGTGGATGATTCATAACCCTACTGAACAAAGAAAATAATTTTCATTCTTTAGCTTTAGAGTTTTTTTTTTTTTTTTTTTTTTTTTTTCAGTAGAAAGAATTCCAGTTAGTGCTTGTTTACATGTGATGGAGCTATTCATGTAAAGTGAATATCAGCTGTTAGGTTTTATTTTTTATTTTTTATTTTTAAAATATTTATTTGTTTTCAGGAGAGCTCAAGCAGGGCAGGGGCAGAGAGAGGGGACAGAGGATCCAAAGCAAGTTCTGCATTGACAGGCCGACAGCAGCAAGCCTGACGTGTGGGGCTTGAACTCACGAATTATGAGATCATGACCTGAGCTGAAGTCAGACGCTCAACTGACTGAGCCACCCAGGTGCCCAAGCTGTTAGGTTTTAAATGTAATTGACGTGAGGCTGGTTCCTCAAGAGTGTTTTTAGTGACCAAAAAATGTGTAGGAGTTAAATGTTTCTATGAATGAATGTGGAGATGAGAATATATATATGGTTGTGGATGGAGGTAGGGTTAAAGTTCTAAAAGTAGAAGTATTTTAGAGACTGCTGCTTTATTCTAAGATAATTGTTAGGGAACAGGTTAATTATAAAGGAATATTAAGTACTGCACGTGAGATGTATCTTTAACACCCTTACGCTTCTAAGAATATAAAAGTTGGATGTAACTTTATGAAATGTGTAAAAGAATGTAGCAATGTTAAATTATGGCACGAGATAGGTGTGTGTTTTTTAAAAAAAAAACTCATGTAGTGAGTATAATAAAACAGTTAAATGTTATATTGGTGTCCTAGAGTTTGTATAAACCCTAAAGGTGGGAGACTCTCACTACATAACATTATACTTTATTTATTTATTTAAACGTTTATTCATTTTTTGAGAGAGAGGCAGAGAGAGAGAGCATGAGCAGGGAAGGAGCAGAGGGAGAGGGAGACACAGAATCCGAAGCAGGCTCCAGGCTCTGAGCTGTCAGCACAGAGCCTGATGCGGGGCTCAAACTCACAAACTGCGAGATCATGACCCGAGCGGAAGTCAGATGCTTCACAAACTGAACCACCTAGGCGCCCCCCCCCCCTTTTTTTGAACGTTTATTCATTTTTTGAGAGACAGAGAGCATGAACATCATTCAATACAACCAGATAAACTACCTAGTTTGTGCCTTGAGTTTCAAATTTGCAGTAAGTTATTATTACTCCCTAGGTGCTATCTGTTGACTTTTATACACTTTTATAATGTAAATGTTTTGTGCAAAACAGACATGTAAAATAATACTATATATTATTTTTTAAAAATCAAGAAGGAAGCATAGGTTTCAGGGGCATTAGACAAGATTAGAATATAAAAGGCTAAAAGATCTGACCATACCCTTTCCCTACCTATAAAGTTTAGCCTTTGTGGCTATCAGCTGCCTGTAGTTACACATTAAGATCTAGAATATTATGCAAGAGATCATTTTGTTTGGTTAGGCTGGAAAAGGAGTTGATTGAGGAAGTTCCTTTAGTGACGTTTAGGACATAAAATTAGTTGGATTAAGTGATTGGTTAGATGTGGGTAGAAAGAGAGGAATTTAAAACTTGAGCTTCTGGGTGGGAGCATGGGGGCACAAGTGAGATACAGAGATAAGCATTATCCCCTCTTTACAGGGAGGAAAGGCTAGGAGCTAGCCCAGGCCAGTGACCCCTTGTTTAAATATTTTAATGAATTCTTTGAAGTCTGAGGGGATCTTTTGCATGGAGAAAAATACTCATCACTGCTCATAATTTAATTGACGGTGTATTAAACCTACTCATCTAATAAACTAAGTTCTAAAATAACATTTTTTAAACCTGTAGAATTGATTATAAGCTTATTTAGTTAAATTCTCTTTAATAGTTTAAATTAGAATTATAATTAATATGACTGTGTAACACATCCCTAATTATTGCAAAACTTAGTACACTTAAATCGATTTTAAAATATTAACCCATGATTAATTGATTTACTCATTCTGTACTTGTTTTTTGTATTTTACTGGGGCTATAATAATTTTCTCAGATTCTTACCTCTGTACTTTCCCAGGATCCTAGTAATTTTTCTATACTTTCCTAGGGTTACAGTAATCTTACCATTACCAAAAACAAAACAAAATTTCAGACAAGTCAGGATTTAGTGTTTTTGAGAAGTTTGATTCTCAGCCAAAACACAAGATTTGGTAATGCTTTTAAAGATTGAAAGCTTAAAAGCTGTGGTGGTGTGCACTAGGTCCCTTCTATAATTAAACTTTACCTGTTAAGTTAGTTAATGGGATTTTTGCAAGCTCATGCCGATCCATAGATTTTTGGTTTCTTACAACCTGGAGTCAGTCCCTGAATGAAATACTTCTGTGTTCTGTTTTCATTATGAATTGCCCTTTTCTGGTAGCTTTACTGCCAGGATTTCATGCGTTTCATCTCTGAAGAGGTCTGGGATTATTAGGTCTATACAGTTAGTTTTCTTTAGGATATTTCACTAATTCATCCAGTTAGAACTCAGAGTTTCTACTTGGTCATTGTGTGACATGGGTGCTCATTGCCACTGGGTCCCCTTTTAAATGGTGTATATGGGTGAGGACCTGCACTAAATCTACCTCTCCTGTTCTTAGTACCTAACCTGCTTTTTCTGGAACTATTTGACTTAGCCCCTGTTCCCTGTGCCTGCCCCTGCCTCCCTGTACCTTAACAAAAAAGTATTCAGCTATATTTTATAAACAGGCACATTTAATAGGAGAAACAAACCCCTAAATATTAACACTGACCTAATTATTAGCTATAATTATTATAACTAATTATTAATTATAATAACTTATTTTCACCCTTCTTTATAACTATATTTTTATGTATTTTAACTTTCCCTTTTGTATCTTTCTATGAAGTCATGGCTTATCATAGATTGAATTTGTTCTATTTAGCTATAATTATTATTCTCTTTTTAATGTTCCAATTGTGACAGCCTGGCTAACCTTAAGTTGGCTTGTCTTCAGCACTACCCTGGACATTGTTTAAAAAACTTCTTGCTTCCTGACCACTAGATGTTCCAGGCCCTTCTTGATTTTTTTTCTTGCCCTAAGACATGCACCTAGAACTCTGGTTCCTTTTCCTGGAGGAAACACATTTAAAAATAGTTTACGTTGGGATGCCTAGGCGGCTCAGTCGGTTAAGCATCTGACTTTGGCTCAGGTCATTATCTCACGGTTGATGGGTTCGAGCCCCGCGTCAGGCTCTGTACTGACAGCTCAAAGCCGGGAGCCTGCTTCTGATTCTGTGTTTCCCTCTCTCTCTGTCCTTCCATCGCTCATGCTCTGTCTCTCTGTCTCAAAAATAAACATTTAAAATTTTAAATAAATAAATAAAAATAATTTATGTGCATTTATACACAAAGAGCATTGAAAAACTCGGTTGTGCTTGTATTTATCTGAACGTTATTTATCAAATTATCTTCATGTAGTCTTTTTAATGTTTTGTACATACAGTTTCTATGTACATACAATTACTTTACTGATAGTGACCCTAAAACATTTTTTTGTGAGCAAATTAATCTTGAGGGAAATTGATATTTCTGTAAACAGCAGATCAGTACTTTCCAGTGTGGTTATTTATTTTGCTCATCACATAATTTAGACACTGTCAGATTTTTAAATTTGCTTTTCAGGACTTTATTTTATTTTTATTTTTATTTTTTTAAGTAATCTGTACACCTAATGTGGGGCTCAAACTCACAAACCTGAGATCGAGTTGCAGGCCCCACCGACTGAGCCAGCCAGGCGCCCCAGTTTTCAGGACTTTTCTATTTATAGTATCTCTAAATTCCTACAAAAATGGAACCACAGAATTATCTTCTAAGAATGCATTAGCCTCTTCTGAGAAGTGGAGAAAAGTCTCGTCCTATAGGTGGAAATATACCTAGTGGTGTAACTTGCTTTACATGTATGTAACTTCGTGTATACAGATGGGAGAGTGCTCCTTTCCCTTGGAAGGTGTTCTTCAGTTTACAGAGACCTCACTTTGAGGTTCGTTTGCCTGTCTTTTATCTTTCCATTTGTTTTCTTCTGAATTAGGGATCAGAAACTCAAATGCCCACAGGGCGTATAAACAAGTTGAATAAGGACGGCAATAAGTTAGAGAGTGCCCATTAAAGGTGAGGACTGTTCGTTCTAGTTAATTTTTACCACGGGGTATCCAGATCCCTTGTTGCCAGTTCTCAACATGTTTCTAGAGAAGCAAGAAGTCTGAGAATTTTGTTTACATTATCTCAATGTTTACATGTTGGCATTTACTTCAGATTTTAAAAACCTAGTTGGATGCTGCTCCTGGGCCAGCACTTTGCCCGCTCTGCGCTAGATCTTTTGTAATTTAAAAATCAAAAGCCTAATGTTACGTACTTGCTAACAGACACATCTTTCTGCCCCCCCCCCCCCCCATTAGGCTCCATTTCTTTCCCAGAATTGCTGTGTGGGCAGTCACCGTTTTTTGACTTGTTCCTTGAAAGATTGTGCGTCATTTCTGAATGAAAGCAGTTGAGAAAAAGAAATATTGTTTAGGTCTGAGCATGTCTGTTGCTGTTTTCCTCCTGAAAACCTTGGTGATTACAGTTCTTTAAAACTAAGTCTTTTGAATCCTCAGTCAGTATTAGGCTTTACATGTATCCGTGGGCCGTGCTGGTAAAGTCGCTGGGAAGTAGGCAGTGGGAAGAGAGTAACCATCTAGGGAAACTACTTACTAGTGAGTTTGTTATCTTGTTAGAGAATAGAATTTGCTTTCTGGGTTTCTAGATGGCCTGGGTTTATAAAAATATCTCTAAAATGTTTTTTTATTTCTCTCTCCCCTCCACCCACTGTCTTTTTTAGGTTTTCAAAACAAGAACAGAGTTGCGATCTTGGCAGAACTGGACAAAGAGAAAAGAAAATTACTCATGCAGAACCAATCTTCAACAAATCATCCCGGAGCTAGGTATTGACGAATAATATGGGTTTTATATTCAGTGATATAAAAAATATTTTGGACAAAATACCTCAAGTTAATTGGCAGTGGTTTATTTCTCTAATATTGGAATTTACATGTTATTGTTTTGTTTCCTAGTTAGATTTGAAAAAATTAGACAAGTAGATTTTGTTGGATTTTAAATATTTTAATTCTAACTAGAATATTCAGTGTTCCCTACAGCCTGCTTTTTAAAAAAGAAAAGGATTTGTGTGGGTTTTGTTTGTTACTGAAATTATTGTCAGCATCCCACTCTTTAAGCGTTCTGTAAAGCAGGTAAAATTTAGGTATCTTGATGATCTTTGTGTTCAGTTTCTGCCTTCTTACATCTCTTCCTTCAGATTATCCCATTTAACCACCACCCTAGCCTTCCTCTCTCTTCCAGCCAGACCTCTTAAAAGTGCTGTTTATCCTCATCTTAACTGACTCCCTTTTACTCCTTAGTGCACTCCACTTGGTCTTGAGGCCCCCTCTCCCTGCTTCCCAAGAATAGGTGCTCCCCTAAGTCACTTGCACCCTCATTGTAGATAAATCCAGTAGGTCAGAGTCCTTTTCTTACGAGACATGTTAACATTATTTGACACCACTGATCACTCCCTCCTTCTGCAAATACTCTCTTTCCTTGGCTTCCATTCACTCAGTGTCACACTGTCTTGATTTCTCTTGCAGACATTTCTCCACTGCCTGTCTCGTGAATGTCAGTGCTCCTCAGAGTTCAGTTCTAGATCCAGTTTCCCAGTCTTCTCACATCTTTTCCATTGGACAGCTGCACCCACTTTCACAGCCTGTTATTTATGTGCTGATAACTTTTATCTAGTTTTCTCTCCCAAGTCCCAAACCGCCTCCTGGATACCTCCACTCTGATGTCGTTGAGGCATTTCAAACTTAGTATGTCCCGAGCTTAACTCCTCTTACCTTCGTGCCTCTAACTACTTAATATTCTTGGGTTTCTTGTCTCAGTGGATGGTACAGATCTACATAAGTGTGACCTTCATTTATTATTATTATCCTTTCATTTCTATCTCCAAGCATTTACCATTCTTTTATGTTTATACTTTGAAATGTGTTTCAAATCTCTTCTTCTTCATTGCTACTGGTCCTGGCCACTCTCATTTCTTGCCTCAATTACTACAGCTGCTTCCTCACTGAGTTTCCTGTCATCTTAAGTCTTCCTGAATACATTTACCAGTTGTGTCAGTTAGGATGCTTTAATCTAAAAGTAACTGAAAACCAAGAAAATGGGCACGTACATTAGGATGTACGTTAACCAAGAGTATGAAGAGCAGGGGTGTCCAGAGTGGCGTCATGCGGTGGCCCAACAGTGTCAGCAGTGCTCTGGCTTCCCTCTGTGCCTTTCTCTGTGGTTCACCAGCTCCCTAATGGTCAAAATACGACTGCAGTAGCCTCAGCCTCACCTCTACACTGAGCCACCTATAGAGGCCAAAGCCAGAAGGTTCCTCCCCTGTGTTCCTTTTGCAAGAGCATGGAAAATGTTCTCAGAAGGCTTCCGGCAGACTACCCATCAAGTCTAGTTGCCCAGAATTGTGTATCTTTCTCTTGCCTAAGCCAGAAGCCAGCAAGGGGAATGGCACTGTCTTAACACCCACCAGAGTTCACCCCCTGAGAGATGAGCCTGGCCGGCCCTGAAGCATGGAAACACCGATAATAGAACTAAGTTTGTGTTCCATTGGCAAGGAAATAGGAAGACCAGAAGTTGTTGAGGTGACCAGCACTGTCTGCCATAGTGGTGGTCCTTCAGAGCCATCATATGGTACTGATGATCATGTCACTTCTCTGCTTCTAATACTCTTGGGGGTCTCCCTTTACTGTTAGGATAAGGTCTACATTTCTTAATGTATTTCACAAGGCTTTTCATATCCTGGCACCTGCCTTCCTCCCCAGCATCATTTTTTGCTAATGCACTTCACCCCTTTTCAATCCTGACCTTCAATCCTATTGAACTCTTAATTCCTTCAGACACATCAAGGTCTTTTGCCCTGGGCTTTTTTACACTTGCTGTACCTTCTGCTTGAAACATTCAGTTCTTCTGTTTTCATCATAAATGTAACTTTATGATAGACTGGAGTAACCTCAGATCTGTTTGAAAGTAAGGGACCATAAATCATCCCCAAAAAATCATCAAAAAAAAAAAAAAAAAGAGTAATTCGAAGCCCCAGTAAATAATATAGGCTTTCTTCATATAAATTAACATCGACAGTGGGAGAAGGAAAAAAAGACTTACTCTGGAAGGCCTTTTTTATCCCTATAAAGAATATATAAATGAAAAATGTGACTCAGAAGTAAGGAAGTCTCTACTTTCAACAGCCAAATAACTAAGATTCCCATTTTAGCATTGCACTCTCGAGACCCTCTCTTAATAAGGACTTCCGGGATCATGCTGAGCAGCAGCATATTGCAGCCCAACAAAAGGCAGCTTTGCAGGTGAGCCAAGTGTAACTGACATTCTTGTCTCATTGGAGATTTCCTGGATCTTGGAATCCAGCGCAGTTCCCATTTTGTATTTCAGTGGAACGATATCAATAAAAGCGTTGCGCACATCATTGCAATGGTTTTTTGATGTTCAGTCATGCTCAAAGGATTTGAAGGACCAATACAGCAGTAATGAAAGTATCTTTTATGGTTTTGACACCGCCATGATTGATTCTGTGCCGTACCTGGCAAGGGATTGCTTGTGTACAAAAGAGTTTAGGATATTTGGATGGACAGAATGATGTTAAAAGCTAAACTGCCTAGTTTAATGGTATGTACATACTTTTTTCGAATTTGTCATGCCGTTACATCCCTTAATAGTCTTACTGGTTCTTTGTTGTTTGGATTCTTTTTTTAATGGTCAGTATATGTTTAAAGATTCACGCTGACCATAGGAATGTGATAATCCATCAGTTTTTAAAATTTTGCTCTTCATAGTAATAATAAACAGTTTTAGTATTACAGTGATCTTGGATAGTTTAACATTCTCGGAGACCTTGAACAAGCCATCATTACCTATGCTTTTAAACCTTGGAATTTCAGAATTGGAAGAGACATAAAAGATCATCTCACTTCAGGCAACCTAAAAACAGTCTTCCTTTCTCTAGCGATAGAGGGAGGTCACTGGTGGTTTTCTGTTACTTACAACATTCTCAACAAAATGTTGGTGTCTTAATCACCAGTAATCGGCTCCCTTCCTAACTGCTGCCCTTCTTTCTCAAGTTCCTGCTTTGTTGATTAAGAGGAGATCTCTGGGATCTTTGTTACTAGTTTTCCCTGCTCCAAGGAACAAAGTAATTCATGTCTTTGACTCATTATTGACTTTAGAGAATCACAGAGGAGAGAGTGGGTCTGATAAATGAGTGCCTGGTGCAGCTTGTTAATATGAATTTTTTATTACTGTCCATCTCCCGTGTATTTGAAGAAAATTAGCAGCAGCAGAACTGATTTTTAAAATAAATTTTGTCTCAAGGATAAGTAATTTTAATGCCTTGGTTGAAAAACTGTGACTTTTAATAGCTTAATTGCTTTTTTTTTTTTTTTTTTAAACTCTTCCCCCCAGCACGCACATGCACATTCATCTGGATACTTCATAACTCAAGACTCCGCATTTGGGAATCTTATTCTTCCTGTCTTACCTCGCCTTGACCCAGAGTGAAGAAAATATTTGTAGCAAAGGCAACTATATCAGATGCCAAAGCTACTATCATTTAGTGCTATACAAACTGTGACTTACAGAATTTTGGTGAACTTTTATACTTTTTGCTTCTTTGAAAGAAAGGTATGTGTAAGTCAAAGCAGAAGAGGAGGGTCACCAGGAGGATGCGAGCTTTGGGAAGTGTACTCGCTGAGGAACTGATGATGCTACTTGTCACTGTTTTGTCACACAGAACAGTTCGGTTTTAGCTCCAAATCAGACTCTGGATTGGATGGTCCCATACATTCACCCCCCGCCCCCAACTAGGTGGCCTGAATATATCATTGTCCACAATAGACTTTCATGAACCATTTATATATAGTACTTAACTTAAAAAAAAATGAGGGTGCTTTTAAAAATGTGAACCAATGGACTTAAATAAGTTACATTTATATTTGCTGTTTATAGAATTGCTATCAGTGTATCTTTTGTGTTTGTAGTCAACATGTCGTCCTGAAATCTTTAACTCATAACTGTCTCTCCTGTTTTCATTTTCAAAGAAAATCTAAGATACAATTAAGTTACCAACAAATCTTAAACATCTTTTATAAACCTGTGCCACTATAAATTATGTGACTAAATGCTATTAAAAACAGTGATAAGAGGGGTGCCTGGGTGGCTCAGTCTGGTTGAGCCTCCGATTTTGGCTCAGGTCATGATCTCATGTGAGTTCGAGCCCCGCGTCTGGCTCTGTGCTGACAGCTCAGAGCCTGGAGCCTGTTTCAGATTCTGTGTCTCCCTCTCTCTGACCCTCCGCCGTTCATGCTCTGTCTCTCTCTGTCTCAAAAATAAATAAACGTTTAAAAAAAAAACAAAAAAACTGTGATAAGAAACGTGGTTACTACATGTATGGTGTCCCTGAGTTTTATCGTCCATTTTTGTTCTAATTAAAAATGTATGCAAGTCAAGCCCCTTTTTAATTTAAGGAGTTAGGTTAAGCAAGTTTCTCAATATGACACATCTTCAACAGAATCTGGGGTGCCTGTTTAAATAGGCAGTGCCTCCTACCTTACTCCAGTCCTACAGAATTAGAATCTCTAATTCAGAACAAAGTCTGAAAACTATTGGTAGGGGAATTCAATTTTCACAACACACACACACACACATATGTATATGTGTATATATATATGTATATGTATATATATGTGTGTGTATGTATATATAAAGCCATAGATTTCTATGTTCATGAAACTTAGAGGTCATTTAGCTAAAATCTACATTTTTTTCTTACCTTTAATAGGATTGAAATTATATTTTATACTATATCACAGATATAGTATTTTATAGCTACTTATAATTGACCTCATATTAGCCTTGAGTCCCCATCATCTCTGGTGGTAGGAACTGAAACTTAAAATTCCAGTTTAGGTCAATATTTAATCGAAGTTCATCTCCCTTTTCAAAGGGTTTCTGTCCCTCCTTCCCTAGATATTTGCAACAACCGCTTAGCTCTATGTTAACCCAAACTAATTAAAGCAAGGGTGGACAATTCTAGACTTGGCTGTGCCATTTAGATTCTTTAGAATTTGAACTGATTTTCTGCATTTGGGTGAGGTGGCAGTTGTTCCACTGTAATGGTCATTATTACAGCAAAGGTGCCCTTACTTCCTGCTGCTGAGGAGCTCCCAGGGACCCCTGGCCCCTGTCCTGCCTCAGGCCCATCCAGCTCTTCCTTGGGACTTCTACAGTGGCCCTCATTTTCTTGACTTGTTTTGACAGTTTCTGTTCTGTGCAACCCACGACTGATTGGCATGGTTCTAAATTTATTGATGCTAAGAAGATAAAACATTTGGATTGTATACTTTTTATACTGTTGAAGCCTCTACCTAATGTGTGACTTATATAACCTAGGTAAAGAGATCTTTTTTACAGTGGTATCTTTTCTAGTCTCTTAGCCTTTTATTTATTTGTTTTTTATTTTTGAGAGAGAGATCGTGAGTGGGGGAGGGGCAGAGAGAGGAGGGTACAGAGGGTCTGAAGCAGGCTCAGTGCTGACAGCAGTGAGCCCAATGAGGGGCTTGAACCCACGAACCGGGAGCTTCAGCCCACAAACCGTGAGATCATGACCTGAGCCAAAGTCAGATGCTTAACCAACTAAGCCACCCAGGTGCTTCAGTCTTAGCCTTTTAAATAGATGTTGCTAAATCCTGCAGTCCTGGCTAGTAAGCACTTCCTTGCACCCCTCTCCTGGGAGTCACTTACAAATTCAGTTCCATTCCATATGTATTTGTTAATACACACCCTGTAAAACATCGTAGTATGCTGGGGGGAACAGGAGGCCTGCTCTGAAGGAAGTCACAGTGGAGAGGAGCCTGTTGTGGCATAGCAGAAATGATAAGGAAGCCAGAGGGCAGTGTACCATAGAAGAGGCATTCAGAACACAAAGCATTCTAGACAGGCCTGGAAGTATTGGTCCGATTTTACCTGGAAGGGCGGGAAGAGCTGCTCCAGGCAAAGGTCAGGATTTCATAATCAGAAGTAGGAAGTAAGACCATTGGGAGGGCTGCGGAGGATAATGGGAAGGGCAGGGGGCCAGTCAGAAGCCCTAGGTGAGGCTTCAACATTGCTTCCCCCCCCCCGAGTATGGGTGAATGGGGGTAACTCATTCAGCCTCTCTTGGCATGTCACTCTGTCTCACCTGTAAAATAGGAACAGCACCCACTCTGCCTACTTCATAAATTGTCTAGACCAGTATTTTTCCGAGTGCAGGCCTCAACCTGTTACTAAATTGAGAAGCCAACTTAATGGCTTTAATGGGGTGTGACCAGCATTTTTTTCTTTTTTTGAAAAAATAGCATGAGAGTGCATGGCATGTGGTCATAGGAGATTTTGTTTCACGAGTCTTCTATTTCCATGTGTGTGTGTGTTTTGCTTGTTTTGTTTGTTGTACTAGTATGTAAGATCTCTGAGGTGAGGATTTGTTTCCTTCCCTCCCCTCCTCTTTGTTCACTACTGTATTCTGTTTAGTTTTTGGCATATAGTAGGTGGCCAGTACCTGCTTATTGAGGGAATGAATGGATATATATGACCTGGGTCGTGATGGAGAAGGTATTTGTTTTGTTTTTTTTTCACTGTGAGTCACCCCAAGA
Organism: Prionailurus bengalensis; assembly: GCF_016509475.1. Classification (NCBI taxonomy): domain Eukaryota; kingdom Metazoa; phylum Chordata; class Mammalia; order Carnivora; family Felidae; genus Prionailurus; species Prionailurus bengalensis. The sequence continues at coordinate 73,047,621 of NC_057359.1, read as the reverse complement.
AAAAGTCTTGAAAGCCACTGCTCAAAAATACAGATAATAGTGCTTTGTATGATTCTGTAATAAAAACTAAAATGACTCACTGATTTCAAACAGATTTGTTTCCTCTGAACAATCTATAAAACGTCTCATTAAGTGGTCTCAGTTCTTTGTTTCGCTTTGGCAGTAGAAACTCAGCCCTTCTAGGAGTTTAAGGCCCACGGAGGCAAGGGTCTTTGCAAACATGTTTACACTGAGAATAAAAGGTCAACCTAGGGCTCATCAGGTCATCGGTGCCGGTCAGCCCCACCACCAGCATCCGGCAGCCAGCACGAGTCCCGTTTCAGCGTCAGCTCAGCCAGTGTTTACTGAATACTGTTCTTCTTTACCTCTACGCACAGGGGACACGGGTTTTTTTGTTTTTTGTTTTTTTGTTTTTTTTTTTTAATGAGCAATAAGAATGAACATAGGAGGAACTGGAGAACTTCACTACCCTCAAGAACCTGACAATCTAGAGTGGGTGAGACAAACACGGTAATAGATAACTTTCTGGTTGCACCTTATTAGTGAGGAGAGAATAAGCCTGGATGGGCCAGTGAAGCCTATGTCAGGATAAGAATCTGAGGGGCGGGCTTCTGTTTGACTCCATCGGTGGAACATGTGACTCTGGATCTTGAAATTGTGAGTTAAAGTCCCATGTTGGGTGTAGAGATTACTTAAATAAATATATCTTTAAAACAACCAAACAAACAAACAAAAAAAGAATAAGCATTTGAACTTGACTTTTGAAAGAAGAGCGTCTCAGCCAAGGAAGATAGAGCAACAGTGAAAGCAAAGGAAAAGCCTGCACAGAGGCAGAACAGGCGTAGGGGCCATTGTGAAACACCAAAAGTCCAATTTGGCTGGACTTGTATGGATAGATGTGGATAAATTTGTATCCTGCAGTAATTAGAAATGAGGCCAAAGGCGCTAAGGTGCTCCATCCTTCGAGGAAGCTAAGGCCGTGTTGGGGTGAGGCCCTTGCTTCATCCAGCGACTAGCACTGTGACGGCAGCACTCGCCAGCACTGGGGCCTCCATCTCAGCACACCTGCATCATCTACTGGGTCCTCATCCTGCACAACGGTGAGGTGACAGTCACTGAGGATGAGATCATTGCCCTCATTAAAGCAGCAGGCGTAAATGCTGAAGCTTTCTGGCTGGGCTTACTTGCAAAGGCCCTGGCCGACGTCTACATCGGCAGCCTCATCTGCAATGTAGGGGCTGGTGGACCTGCCCCAGTAGCGGGTGCCGCACCAGCAGGAGGTCCTGCTCCCTCCACCACTGCTGCCCCAGCTGAGGAGAAGGAAATGGAGCAGAGAAGGATTAGAGGAGTCTAAATATTTTTAAATTATTTATTCATTTAAGTTATCTCTATACCCAAGGTGGGCCTTGTACTCACAATCCTGAGATCAAGAGTCACATGCTCCTCCAACTGAGCCAGCCAGGTGCCCCAAAAACCTGAACTCAAAAAAAAAAAAAGAAAAGGCCAAAGACAGGCTGGACAGACACATCCTCTGGAGAGTCTTGAATTCCAGGGTGAGGCAAATACCTCCAATCTGTGGAACATTTTTGAGCATAGGCAGGTGTGGAGATGAACCGGTTAGGTCCTTCTCAGCCAGCTCATGGCAAAGGGGCCCTTGTAATAAACACCAGAAGAATATTACTCTTAATTTCTACTGAGATTTCAGACTGGTGTCTTCTGTTGATAACCACATCTTAACGCCAGCTCTCTCTTCCATTTAGTTCCTGGACCCTTCCCCCAAATTGCTCTTTGCTCACCTTCCATTATCTACCATTCTTCTCTCACCAATTCCTAGATCTCCACTTCTAAGAATGTCCTTTTGTTAGTGTTTTTTTAACATTTATTTATTTTTGAGAGACAGAGTGCAGAGACAGAGTGGGAGGGGCAGAGAGAGAGAGAGAGAGAGAGAGAGAGAGAATTCAAAGTAGGTTCCAGGCTCCATGCTGGCGGCGCAGAACCCGATGCGGGGCTCGAACCCATGAACCATGAGATCATGACCTGAGCCGAAGTTGGACACTTAACCAACTGAACCACCCAGGTGCCCCTCTAAGAACCTCTTAAGAAAGAAAAAGCGAGGGCAGCTGGATGGCTCAGTTCGTTAAGTGTCTGACTCTTGATTTCAGCTTAGGTCATGATCTCATGGTTCCTGAGATCAAGCGCTGTGTCGGGCTCTGGCCTACAGCATGGAGCCTGCTTGGCATGCTCTCCCTCTCTGCCACCCACCTCAAAATAAATAAACTTTAAAAAAAGAAAGAAAAAGCAAGGCAACCTCACACCATATTCACTTAATCTTCACAGCAGCTCAGCGAGGTAATGAAGTGGATATTCTTAGTAATCGCAGCATTAATCCTTCCTTTCCCCCTTGCCAACAATACCCAAGTTTTTATTGGGTATGCCCCTTCTCCACAACAGCCAGTATGCCTCAGGGAAAGCTGACTGCCCCAAGCCGCAGGAGTGGGCCTTCCCCACACACTCAAGCCAATCCGGGCAATTCCTTTTTGCCACATCCAGTGTATAGCAACACTGCATTTCACAGACCACAGGAATTGGTTCAGCATTGGACATGTTACCCAAACGAGACTCCAGAAGAGATTTGCTGGGCTTATGGGAAAGACGTTCTCTCACCTTTGAGAATGCTACCAAAAGGCAGTCGTTCTATATGTGTAAAAGGAAAGATATGTGTGTGTGTATTTAATTATGTTATATTATATATATTATATATACATAATATATATAATTAATATAGTGACTGTGAGATGGAACCAGTCTTAGAATGAAGCCACTATCATAAAAGGGGCAGCAGAGAAATATAATGAAACTGGGTCCTTGACAACATCATCGGGTTGCTAAGTCAAACAATTCCTAAAAATGCTACCCTTCCTCTAGAATTTCCAGTTGTGGGAGGTAATCCTTATTTTCGTTTAAGCCAATTTAAAGTAGGTCTTCTGTCACTTGCCACCTACATACACTAGGCCGAGGTGCACTGACTTGCTGGCTAACCTCTTAGCCACAAAGCGAGGCAGCGGGGAAGCAGAACTCAAACCCACATCTGTCCTCAGGCCCACACAGTGCTGCCTCTGCTGCTTGCTAGTCTTCATTGTCACCAGAGTCAGTTGTCTATGCATTCCCTCCCTGCCCTCCCTCTCACCACGTAGCTCAGAACGTTCAATACAGCAGCCAAAGGGATAGTTGTAAAATGTAAATGTGGCACATGAAAAGTGGCATCACTAATCATTAGGAAAATGCAAATCAAAACCCACAATGAGACCACACCACACCCATTAGGGTGGCTACCATTAAAAACAAAAGCAAGTGTTGGTCAGGATGCGGAGAAATTGGAACGCATGGACACTCATGGCGGGAACATACGATGGTGTAGCTGTTGTGGATAACAGTATGGTGGTTCTTCAAAAAATAAAATACAGAATTACCATTTGATCTAGCAGTTCCTCCTCTGGGCATATACCCAAAAGAACTGGAAGCAGGGACACAAACATATTTGTAAACAGCAGCATTATTCACAATAGCCAAAAGGTGGAAACTACTCAAATGTCCATCAATGGGTAAATGGATAAACAAAATGTGGTATTTCCATACAATGGAATATTATTTAGCCTTCAAAAAAGAGTGAAATTTCAAAATGGATTAAGGACCTGAATGTGAGACAGGAAACCATCAAAACCCTAGAGGAGAAAGCAGGAAAAGACCTCTCTGACCTCAGCCATAGCAATCTCTTACTCGACACATCCCCAAAGGCAAAGGAATTAAAAGCAAAAGTGAATTACTGGGACCTTATGAAGATAAAAAGCTTCTGCACAGCAAAGGAAACAACCAACAAAACTAAAAGGCAACCAACGGAATGGGAAAAGATATTTGCAAATGACATATCGGACAAAGGGCTAGTATCCAAAATCTATAAAATGCTCACCAAACTCCACACCCGAAAAACAAATAACCCAGTGAAGAAATGGGCAGAAAACATGAAAAGACACTTCTCTAAAGAAGACATCCAGATGGCCAACAGGCACATGAAAAGATGCTCAACGTTGCTCCTCATCAGGGAAATACAAATCAAAACCACACTCAGATATCACCTCACGCCAGTCAGAGTGGTTAAAATGAACAAATCAGGAGACTGTAGATGCTGGAGAGGATGTGGAGAAATGGGAACCCTCTTGTACTATTGGTGGGAATGCAAACGGGTAGAGCTGCTCTGGAAAACAGTGTGGAGGTTCCTCAAAACATTAAAAATAGACCTACCCTATGACCCAGCAATAGCACTGCTAGGAATTTACCCAAGGGATACAGGAGTACTGATGCATAGGGGCACTTGTACCCCAATGTTTATAGCAGCACTCTCAACAATAGCCAAATTATGGAAAGAGCTTAAATGTCCATCAACTGATGAATGGATAAAGAAATTGTGGTTTATATACACAATGGAGTACTACATGGCAATGAGAAAGAATGAAATATGGCCCTTTGTAGCAACGTGGATGGAACTGGAGAGTGTGATGCTAAGTGAAATAAGCCATACAGAGAAAGACAGATACCATATGTTTTCACTCTTATGTGGATCCTGAGAAACTTAACAGAAACCCATGGGGGAGGGGAAGGAAAAAAAAAAAGAGGTTAGAGTGGGAGAGAGCCAAAGCATAAGGACTCTTAAAAACTGAGAACAAACGGAGGGTTGATGGGGGGTGGGAGGGAGGGGAGGGGGGGTGATGGGTATTGAGGAGGGCACCTTTTGGGATGAGCACTGGGTGTTGTATGGATACCTTCATATATTGGGGGGAAAATAAAGAGTGAAATTCTGGCACATGCTACAATATAGATGAACCTTGAAGCCAGTATGCTAGGTGAAATAAGCCAGACACAAAAGGGCAAACATTGTATGATTCCACTTAGATGAGGTACCTAGAGTGGTCAAATGCATAGACACAGAAAACCAAACAGTGGTTACCAGTGGCTGGGAGGGAGGGGGAAATGATGAGTTATTGTTTGGTAGGTACAGGGTTGCAGAAGACAGAATGAAAGAGTTCTGGAAGTGGACAGTTGTAACAGTTAAACAATGTGCCTGCACTTAATGTCACCAAACTTTAACACTTAAAAATGGTTAAAATAGTTAATTTTGTTAAGTATATTTTACCACAATAAATTTTTTAAAATATAAGTAGGATTGTGTCCTTTTTCTTCTCTGATGAGTTTCCATTCCACTGACAGTAAAAGTCAAAATCTTTACAATGGGTTACAAATACACAAAATATTGTCAAGTGAGTTTCGTTGTCGGAACAAAAAGAATTTGGCTGAAAACAAAGTGAAGTTTTCTTCCTCCTTGAATCTTAATGTACTCTCTTTCCCCCTTGGAGTTATTAAGTACTTCTACTGAGAGGCTATCTACTGAAAATGGCCAGTGATCAAAATGACTATTGGAATTTGAGTCAAATTATATGTAGTTCTACCCCAGCGGGGTAGAGAACCAGCGGGTCTGGATGATAAAGAATGTCAGTTCCTGATCCAGAGCAATATCCTCGTTCTGTGTGTCTTTCGTTAGGCAAACCAGCCTGGTCCATCCAACAAAAAATGGTTTGACCTGAGATGCTTAGCCCTTCCACTCTTCTGGAAAGTGATGTTGATGCTTGGCCCCTGCTGTCTAATGTCAAGCGAGAGCAACTTTGAAGAGAGTCCTCTGGATACCTCTGGGACGTTGGGGCCTTTGCACTTGCTGTGCCCTCTACCTGGTATGCTCTTCTTCCTTATACCCATGGAGCTTGGTCCCTCAACAGCCTCCAGTCTTTACTTAAATGTCATCTTTTCAATGAAGCCTTCTTTGACCACTCTATTTAAAATGTCATCTCCCTTCCCAGTACAACCTTGCTTAATTTTTCTCTGTGGCTCTTAGCACCTTCTAACATAGAATGTAATTTACTTTCTTGTTTATTGTCTGCCTTTCCCACTAGAATGTAAGTGTTGTGAGGGCACATGTTTTTACATGTGTTTTTTTGTCCACTGTTCCTAGTGCTTAGGACAGTGCCTGATACATCATGGCAAGCAATGAAATATTTTAATGAATAAAGAAAAGAAGTCTGATCATCCAAAGGGAACACTGGCATCTCGGTCTTCAGCGGTGGACCCTCTGCAAGTGAAATGTACAAAAAGCTACACCTATAATTTTAGGGGATGCCTAGACTCCCTGAAGCCCAGCCATAAGTGCTAGTTAAAAACCTTTGATCCAAAGTAATTTAGCTGCTATACCTCTTTGAATGCCTCTCCAGTGCAGCCTTTGGGAAACCTCAGTGCCACAGATGTGATTACTACTGGGAGTCTCCCAGGAGACTCGGAGCCTTGCAATATTGTAGCAAATATAGCAAAGCTGGCAGCCATAGTTCTGCTAAGAAAACAGGAGTGTGTGCCAGCCCGTCATTTTTCATAACTGAGCTATTAATTCATGTTATCTTAGGAAAACACCCAACAGTAAAAGTATAGGCTCTGTGCAGCCACAAACTGAGGCACTGCCCTCCATCCCCAGAGGCACAAACCTTCATTCAAAAACCCATCTTCCAGTGTAGCCACTTTGTGAGTCAAATGCTCACAGATGCAAAGTTGCTCCCTTGGAGTATAGTTGGCTCCTTGGGAGCAGGAGATGGGGCAGAGTGACACTGATCGGCCTGTAGGTTCCGCTCAACATTGCCAACTTGTGAGGCAGCAGAAGCCAAGGGGACTCACTGCTTCTCAGAGGAGCTCACATGCGCAGCCAGACGAGAACTGAAGAATACGTAAGAATTTTACAAAATAGAGAGTGATAGCAGAGGAGCGGGTAGAAGAGAGAGGGCACTCAGGCGGAAGGTGAGCAGTCAGCAGGCAAAATGGCAGAGGGAGGGGATGGAATGGTGTCACAGCGCCGGCCAGAAATCCATGAGTTGGAGCTTATCAGAAAGGCCTGGGAGCGCCATTAAAGAGGGAAAGATGGAATACGATTTGTGAGATTTTCCCAGGAACCAGTGGAAGGTAGACTGGGTGGAGCAAGGAAACCACTCGGGTTGCTTTTAAATAATCACAGGAAAAAATGGTATGCACTGACCAAGCTGATGGCAGCAAGGAGAATGGGAAAGGAAGAGATTCGAAGGATATTAAGGTAGATAGAATTATCCACTAGTAGACAATGATTATGGAGGATGACAGAGGAATGGGGAGAGGGAGGAGCGAGGTCCTAGAATAACTGTCAGGCTCCTGGCTTGGACAACAAGGTGGATACAGGTGCATTTCCTTAGGAAGAAATATAGGGTGGGAACATGGGGTTGAGGTGCCCTTCTCAACCAGAGTTCCACTAGGGAAGTAATAAGCCCTAATGCCCTAAGGCCTCCATTGTCTGGAATGAATTCTCGTCTCTCCCCTGCATCTATAACGTGTTTCTTAGGAATGATTTTAGTTGTTGTATGTATAGAGCAAAGTACTTTATGTACCTCAGTTCTCCAACTGAGAAGATAGGCACTCAAGTTATCTTCTGCCTTCTGTGGTTCAGAGGAAGGACCCCAGTTGAGAAAGGTTTAGATAATGTAGTTCGCCTTATGCTAAGCCTACAGGAGTGAGTGAAATTGCCCTGAGAACGTATATAAGATTGAATCAGAAGAAATGAGAGGGTCAAGGGATGAGGAGCTGAGAAAGAAACACTCTAAAGATACACCAGAAAAACCAGGAGATCATGACACTGTAAATTCTCACAGAAATCAATAAGAAGATAATCTCAGAAAGGATGGGGCGGGAGGAGGGGGGGGGGTCAAGCTATTTCCTAAAATGTGATTATTGTGTCACTGGTGATGACAGAGACGATTCTTGGAGTTTATACTGACAAGCATTTTAAATTGCGATAGTTATGTGTTTATTTCAAGGAATACAGCATTTATGTTATAAATAATAAGCATAGCTGACAGTTACTTATGTTTTGACAGTTACTGTGTATCAAGCATTGCTCTAAGTGTTTCATCATATGTATTAATATTATTACTCAATCCTCACCACATCCTTATAAGATACATATTGTTGTCCCCCTTTTAGAAATGAAGAAATTGAAGCCCAGAGAGGTCACACACCTTGCCTAAGGTCAGAGAACTAGTAAGAAGCAGGGCTGCAATTTGAACCTGAGTGGTCTGACTTGAGAAACCCTGCTTAAGAGAAGTTACTACTACTATTTGCTTTAAAAGAAATTCAAGCAAAAAATGAATCCATTTAAAGCAAGTATCAAATAAATAAAAGACCGAGTGGACTCAGCTATCACAAAAATTGTGAAAGAGGTAGAGGAATGACTGACATTTGAGAAACAGTATCCTGGCTGGGGAGTTACACTGAGAAATCAGGAGAGAGCAAAAGAAATACATGGCAGTGGACCTAACACAGGCCATACATGTCCTGAGAATACAGCACAAAAGGAAACATCTGGATCACACTGGTTCCCTGCCTACGGGGAGGTCAAACTGCATCCTTTCAATTCTGGGCCATGATCCTACGGACAGACAACAACAACAAACCACAAATACAGTATTAACTATTAACTGTCAAAAATGCATTTGTGAAAAAAAAATGCATTTGTGATTGTGGGGGTTAGACTCCTTAGCAGTGTCTTAAAAGATTCACTGGATTTTTAAAATTTGGCCAAACTCTTAAACATTATGACCATAGTTAAGTGTATTAGAAATGTGCTAAATTACTTCCTTGATTGCATTTTGAACATTTCAGCAGCTGAGTACATTGTAAATACTCCAGCAGGAGTTTTTATTTCTCATCATTATTTCTTTGGGATCCCATGAGAAATACAAGAATCTTGTTTATTGCTGAAATATATCTTGTTTAATATCTTTCATGTCTGTCCCTGGTGTCTTACCAGCAAAAACGATAGTGAAAGTGCTCCTAAGCAGAGGGAGAAAACCAGGGAAACAGAAAGGAAGAAAAGGAAAAGGAAGTATATTGGAGAAGGAAGACAGAACCCACACCTTCGGGGACTCCGGTTCCTAATCTGGGAGAGGCCAAGAAAAAGGAGACGGAACAGACTGAATGAGTCAAATGTGTGGGGTCACGAGACTCCTCCAGGAATGGGGAAATCACGTCTTGACACCTGAGTGAGAGGAAGGGCGTACCAGGCCACTGCTGCATTGCCGCACACATTGCACTCCTTGCCGGTGCTCACCTGAACCTTCTCTGGTCCTTTCAAGGTCTCCGTAGAACCTGGCTTCCATGGTGACCCCTGAGGAGGGTCTGTTCTCGAGGCCAGAAAGTCATGTGCTATCCCAGCCCTTGGACTTCCCAGCTCAGCGTGCGAACCTTCACGCCCCTTTGGCTGGAGTGGAACACGTCTCTATCTGTACCTCACAACTACAGCTCTCTGAAGGCTGCCAGAATCAGCCCCCGAGGGTTCCACAGATCTACTCTCTGCATTAAAGGGAGAGAACAAAATGTGTTCCCATCTGGTAGGTGCAAATGAGGTCATGTTAACAGTTAATGATTCAAATGTCACTGGTTCTTGTCCTTCCTGCGCCAGCCCAGCATTCTCACCCGAAAATCAACCTCAGGTTTGTCTGGCAGGGGGATGTCTTACCTGGCTGTGTTGGCATCCTTACTCTCCTCTCTCCTCCGGGGCTTCCTCTCAGCTGGAAGTTTCTGCGATTTCATGAGATCTGTGAGGAGGGTAGTAGAATCTCCAGTACAGGAGCTTGTTGCTGTTTTAAACTCTTCCTTATAGAAAATTTCAAGCATATACAAAAGAACGTTGGTATAACAAACTCTCACACACCCCTTGATTTGCTTTAACCATGATCTACTCTAAGCCAATTTGTGTATCGTCTGCATTTCCACCGACTCTTCCCCTCTGGATTATGTTGAAACAAATCCTTAAATCTTTTAGACTATATCTCAAAAAGACAGCTCTTAAAAAAAATTGAATGCAGGAGTATTTAAACCTCGGTTTATGTGTGTAAAATGCTACATGCATATATGCATTTTCCTGAGAAAATGGTCTATAGCTTCCATTACATTTTTATTTTTTATTTAAAAAAATTTTTTTAATGTTTATTTATTATTGAGAGACACAGAGAGTGTGAGCAGGGGAAGGGTAGAGAGAGGGGGAGAGAGAGGGGGAGACACAGAATCTGAAGTAGGCTTCAGGCTCTGAGCTGTCAGCACAGAGCCGACACGGGGCTAGAACTCACAAACTGTGAGATCATGACCTGAGCGGAAGTCAGTTGCCCAACCGAGCCACCCAGGCACCCCAGTTTCCATTACATTTTGTAAAATGTAAAATGTAAAATTTTAAAAATCATTGCTCTAGGGTGCCTGGGTGGCTCAGTCAGTTAAGCATCTGACTGTTGATCTAGGCTCAGGTCATGATCTCACAGTTTGGGAGATTGAGTCCCACGTTGGCTCTATATGCTGACAGTGTGGATCCTGGTTGGGATTCTCTCTCTCCCTCTCTCTCTGCCCCTTTCCTGCTCTCTCTCTCAATATAAACAAAATAAAAACTTAAAAACAATCATTGCTCTAAGTAGGATAATGACAAGAGAGCCATTGTGCCTAAGGGTCAATAATTTTCAGTGAAACAGCTTATCTTTTCACCCTTATCACTATGACACCCATATGGAAAGATTTCTCAGACGCTCATTTCTCAGGAATGATTTAGAGCTACAAATTGTCTATTTTAAAGGTATTCAGGATTAAATATACTCTCCCAAAACCAAAGATAATAATTTAGAAAGCAGAAAAACAGTAATCCGAGGCATATACACAATGGTGGATATATTGTCATCTACAAGGCCTTTCCAAATGGGCTCCCAGCTGCCCAGTGAAGAAATGCAAGTTGGAGAACCAGAGAGAAGGTCAGTCAGAACAATTTCACTCAGGGCATTAGCTCAGGAGCATAGCATATGGGCAAAGAACTGCTCAAAATGTCCTTACTTTGCAAACCACGAAGAACATTACTTCTAGGAACGTGATATGAAAATAAAAAGCATTCAGAAGCCATACATACTGCTAAGTTTAAATAACTAAGTTATTTTAATAAAACAGACATAAAATATAGATTAAATTTTTTATTTTCAAAAATCTGGGGCAAACAGTCAAGCTGCACATACATAAACCAAACAACAACAACTTAAAACAAAACAAAACAAAACCCAGAACCTTGCAAACTGTTACCAGACTAATAGACTATCAGCTAGAGGGCTGGACTAGATGAACAGGAAAGTCTGTCTCACCTCTGACGTTCTATGACAGAAGACAGATGCCACATGTGCTTTCCGCCACGTGCACATGTGTGTGTGTGTGTACATGTACAGGCATGGGGGGGGTAATAAAAAGTTGAAAAGTGGTACATTAAAATCATTCAAGTTACTGACCATTTCTTATGTGATTCAGGATGATGTTTCCAGTGTTAAGAAATGATGGATATCCTCCTCTACACTAAGAAAAGAAAAACACATCCAGAATAGCGAAAACATTAGGACACAGCTTTGTTGTTATCATTTGGAACATACAGCCACATAGAAAATATTTAAAATGTTAAATAAAAGCACTGCGTTTCTCATTTAAGCAGTTACAGTGAACAGACTTTTGTCAGTCACAGCCAAGCAACAGGGGACCTTGGAAAAGGTTACACTTGGAACCTATCCAAAAGAGACTCTCTCCATCTGGAAGAGGTTTGCTGTGCTTCAGAATGGAAAACTAAGCAAACGCAAAACAACCTATTAACTATTCTATTGCTAAATTTAAAGCAAATATGCTTGTCGTGTTGAAAATTTAATTTAGAGTTTAAATTGCAAGGAAACTTGGGGCACAGATAAACCTTTATACTGTCAGGAAGGAACTGAGCATTAAGGCCAATGATACTCAACATTCCTGGGTCTTTTCAAGTCCTTCCAGTGCAAGCGAATGAAAAACCAAACCACACAACCCAGCTTCAGTTCTAACGTTGACATTAGACTCCAGAAGTAATTAATTAGCTTTTTTTTTTAAAATGCTTCTATTCCCTTAATACCTGAATTTAAAACTTCGAGCACAGCTAAAGAAATCACTCTCACTGCCCCAGGCCAGCTTCCTGCTGTTCCAACTGGACCACTCTTGTATTCGAAAACAAGATTTGTTTTCCCTGGTCTCATTTTAAAACACAGATATAGATTCTGTAATTTTCTACCTTGGCACCTGTTAGTTCTGAATTAGAGGAGCAGGGACAAGCACATGGGATGGCCTCAACAAAGGTCTAGTTCAGGCTCTCAGACCCCAAAACAGAAGTGGGGACCCCTTTGCCTTTTCTCACTTAGAAGCAAAGGACTCTCTCAGAATAGTGTTTTAGGTGGTAGCAGAGGAAATTGAGGGCCATTTAAATTTTATTTGTAAGGAATGTATCTGAATTTTCTATTTATACTATAATGAACACTGCATTACTTCAGTAATAAAAATGAAAAAACACAATGCTGTCAAACGGCAATTATTTTCAGGTACATTTTCTTACACTAGGGAAGCCCATTCATGCGAGGACCTAGGGCACTTTCAGATATGTGGCTTCTAACCATGTTACCTATTTAAAAGCATATATTTCCTTCTTCTGGTGGGTAAATGATCTGATATTTAATACCCCAGAGTCCCTTGAAATTATATTAAGCAAAAATTGCTTTATAAACCAAACTTTGTAGGCTAGAATAGTACATAGATGGTTTATTTCCTGAATGCTTGTCATAACTAAAAATCCTTTCTGTATCTTAACGTGTATCTAATTTCAAAATTCCACAATGTTTCCCCTCAAAATTCCCTATAGTTTCCTGGCATTTGGTGCTATAGAATAGAAGGTTGAAGCCAGAAACCTCTTTTGTTTTCTGAGAGGCAACTGGTGACTTTCTGGCTGGATATGCCTGCAGGATTCTTCATTCTCTGTCCTTGGTAGTTTGACATTTTTTGCCAGGACGTGCTTAGGTACAGGTCTCTTTGGTTTTATTTTATTTTATTTTTTGACCAGGAATGCAGTGAGTCCTTTCTAGTTTTTTCCATCAGGAAAGCAAAACTCAGGAATGTTAGCTAATGTTCTGTCTTCCAAATCCATTAATCTCTCCCCATTGTTTTCATCTCTTCTTTCTTTTGAAAGAACATTAGGAAGAAAATCTCAAGTCTGTCCTTCACATTATTGATTTGTGTTTCTAAGCCCAGTTGTGTTCTTTTCTGCTTCCAGCATGGATTGTAATCTGATGTGTTTTAGCTTCCTTGAAATTCTTCTAAGCATTCTTCTTTTTCATTTTATTCTACCTCCTTTTTCTCTGAACCAGTCCCATTCTGACATAACTTGCTTCACAGAAGCAATTCTTCTGTTCTTTCAGTTACAACAAGAAGAGCCCTACACTTTTGTTTCTTGCAGGAAACCACTTTAATTTTCAAATGCTCTTGGAAGCTGTTTATTTCACCTGGTTCAGTCATTTTTTTTATAGACCCCGTGTTGCTTTTTGTTCTCTATACTCATCCTTAAATATGGTCGTCTCTTCCCAGATCCAGGACTTGCCTTTGGTTGTGCTATCTGTCCACACTGAGTGTTCTGTCAACACTCTTCTGTGGATACATGTGGTGGTGGGTAAGGAGATGTGCATACTTCCAAGTCCAATTTCAAGTTTAATGCTTTTCTATTGAAGTGGCATTCTTTTCCATCCTATTGCCTGGTTTCCTGGTTCTCTGAACTGATATTGTACGTGAAAAATTACAGTATTTGCATGTTCCGCAATTAGTTGTATCTGTCCTCACCTAAAGGACATTTTTCACAGAATGCACCAGGCCTCTAAGAGATCTCTCTGCTTTCTGCTCACATTTTGGGCCTAGGGTTTGGAGTCATGGACTGAATGAGGAGGAGGTGGGGCAGGGAGAAGGGTGGTGGGATGGAGAACCTTCATGGTCTGCTTCCTGGTTAAGAGGAAGGATCAGTCATTTTTCTGGCCCGGGAGACCTGATCCTGAGCAAGGAGGCAGGACATGGTTGGTGAAGAAAATGAGTCACTAGATACCTTTCAAATTTTTAAATTCACAGTATGTCCATTTCATGACATGAAGCCAGAGAAAAAAGTGAGCTACAGCCTGCAAGATTTTCCCTCAATCCACCACCATATGCCTCATAAATTGTACCAATTCCTTCTAGATTCTAGAACTGAGATTTGGCCCTCTTTGGGGTCTCCATGAGTATTTCTTTGGGAAGTTAGGAGCTCAGTGGGGGCTTCTGACAGCCAGATGTCATTCTTCCAGATGCAGTTCAATAATTAATTTTGAAAAACCCAAATCTTCCCAGCTATGGTATGGAAGAAAGAGTTCTGGATTAATTTTCTAGTACTGAATCTACTTACTGTCTTGCTGATCTTCGATGGCCCCTTAAATATCTCTGGGCTTCAATTTCCTTATAGGTAAAATGAGGGAATTTGACTACGTGATCTCAGAGGTACTTCTAGCCTATTGTTTTTTAAGTCTCAAAACAGAAAATAAAAATGCCCTGATAAAGGAAAGAAGAATACAAAACAAAAGACTAAGGTAAGTATATTTTGCTATGAGGGTGCTTTACCCTAAGGATTATAAAAATCCTTTGACACCAAAATTAAAAAGCAAAAGTAAAAAACACGAGCATATAATTGTGACATAGGTTAGGTAGTTCTTTACATTTTATTCAGTGATAACAGTGTCAAAACAGGTGCAGTAAGTAAACTACTTGACTCTTTTTAGAATAAACTGGCATGATCATCTGCCCTTTGGATTAGAGAATAGGTAATACGAGTTATTTATTGAATAAAGACAGAAACTTATCACTATGCAGAAAGTTCACAGAAAACCATCAGGCCTCCCAGGAACTACTGAATCATACTAATGACCAACAGATTAGTAAGAGAGTGCATACAAGGTGTGCCACAGTATGTCTTGAGAAATGAAGTATTCCCAAACAAACAGAAATTGTGTTTAATTTTTTAAAGGTTCTGTGATAAATGGACCTCTGTGGCCCTGAGAAAGACAGTTTTCTCTAATGGACTGAGCACTATATTTGAAGCCAGAAGACCCTGGGTCCAAACTTAATTTCTCCTTATTAGCTCCGTGACACTTTGGGAAATTTACTTAACTTCTCTGAGCCTTGGTTTCTCAATAAGTAACATGGGAATAATTAGACCTACCTTGCAGAGCTGTTGTGAGGTTAGATGAGAGTATGAGGCAGCTGTCAGGAAGCACTTACCATAATGTTAGTCAAATGTGAACCTTCTAGAAACTTATTTGAACTGTAACAATAACTACAGTTAAATGCAAATTAATCATATCAGTTATATTGACTATAAAACACTTAGGAGCCCAATCTCATCTCAATGGGGGTCTATTTAAATGCTTTTAATAGTAATGTAAGCAATATGCATCCAATATAACCCAGTGATCTTTTTGTTTTGGTTTTAGTAAATATTTCCTGAAATTATTAACTTCCATATGAGCTGCATTAGATAAATAATAAAGCACTTTAATTGAGCATAGAAGTCTGATTCTGATCAACAACTAAACATGAGAAGCAACTCTGGTTTCCTTGGATCATAAAGAACTGGAAACACTCAAAATCATAACAAACTTTGCCAGAAGGAGGGGCAGCCTCCCATAAAGGAATTTTGGGAAATCCAGTGATGTCAGGAGTCAGGGATATGGAATACATAGGAATTCCCAGAGATAAGTTAATCACCCACATGCCCACATGGCGTCCTCCTCTCTCACAAAAGGAGCTCAGCCATAGGTCACCACCAATCTCTCCCTCCACTCATGGTTTTGCTAAGGTGATTAATCTATGTGGGGGAAAGAAAACAACAAAGATTTTTCAGAACACTGACTAAATACAATTGAATGTTTTTCTCCTAATACAGAGCATTAAACATCCAATCCCACAGCAAAAACATTTAAAGATATATGTGAATTTGAATATCTGTGAATTGTTAACAGTTTCTAAATGTGCATGGGCCTTTACTTAGATGAAACTGGAGCTCATGTAGAGAAGATGAGGTAACTTTGAGGTCTTTGTTGTCTGCATTTATTGGTGCCTAAAGGTAATGGGTTACTAGCTCAACAAGGTTTAGCAATCCAGATGTCAGTAAAAGCAACAAAGTGATGCATGTTGATAAGCACAATATTTAAACATCCTGTTTCCTTTATTTAAGTAATTAAAGTGTGGCCAGCATTAGCCTAGACTGAGAAAAGCAATCAAATATTCTGTTGCCTAGAAATAGCAAAAAATAATTTTAGAAGTTGTGAAAACTGAAAATTGAAGAAAACTGTTATTCTAGAAGAAAGTGTTCCGGTACAGCAAGAAACTTCTTAAAATTTAGGAGATTCACTACATGACCTTGAGGAATTAGGAATCTTGCTTCCAAGTTTTGCCACTTCCTAACTAATACGGGTTTGAGGAATTGTGATACTGTTCACGCTGGAGATGATCCATTGCAACAATCCCGCTTTATTATAGTTGATGGAAGTGAGACCAGAATTGCCAAGTGAGTGGTGAAGGAGCTCCCAATCAAGTCCTCTTCCTACTACAGAAAAGGGCTTCAGCTTCTAAATGAAGGTTATTTTGTCCAGATTCTCCCAATGACAGTCTATGAACATGCTGAGAGAGTGGTATAGTGCTTGATGCTTTTAATAAGGTCGAATTTAAATAAAAATCAAAGGAATAGAATTTCACATTTCTTCAAACACCATTTAACAGTTATGGCAGATTAATACAGCATATAATCCAAGGAGAGCTGGGAAACGCCACACAACCAAGGAGACCACTTCGTTCACAACTTTGGTTAGGTTCTTCCGTATTACTCCCCTTTGCAAACACACTAAACAATGCAAAAGCTTTCTCATAAAGCCTCTTAAGGCATCTCCATTCTTCACTAGTTTTTGCTTACAGCTGAGGTATCAGGGCTGGGCTGTGTTGGAGGTAGAATTTATGGGCATAAATGTGACCAGATTATCAGGTTTGTTTTCCTCTTCAAGTTTAACGGTTTAAAGGAGAGAGAATCTCCACAATGGAAGAAATAATTGATGTAATGCAGATTAGTCGAATATTATTATTATTCTTACCAAAAAGGCTCACTTAAGAGCAGATGCAGCAGGTGCTGGGGGCAAGAGTTCACCCAAAGCACTCACTCCACAGGTACTCTCCTAATATCTGTAGCCGTACAGATGTAAAGCCAGAGGCAACTTGTGCTTAAATGAGCTTGTGAATTCCTGATATTCACTCCCACTTTTGAGATAAATAAATAAATAAAGGGAAGTGGAGAAAATGCCCTCAATCTCCCCTCTTCTTTTTCTTGGGATTCTCCTTTCTCCTGGTTTAGGCAAGAGTAGAAAATCATGGCATTCCCAGCGGGCATGATTTAGAGCTGGCTGGAAAGGCTGAATGCCAACTAGAACTAGCTACTCTGGCCCCACTTCAGATCCTCTGAGGATGGACATGGCCGTATAAAGGAACAGGTGCTTTGCCATTTTAGCAGGTCTACCAAGTGTTACCACATATAAATTTAAAGTATGTGTTGCATACGCACACATCTAACACAAATACATAACAAAGCACCTAGTACAATGTGTGGCACAGAGGAGCACTTGATATGTGTTTTCTTTCTCACTTTTGCGCTCCTCAAGGGAGGCATGTAATGCACGGCATTTATGATGCTGAGATACAATTCTTTCATTCCATCAGATAGCACTGAAGATTCCACCTCCTGATTTTTTATTATAACCATTCACTTCAGAACGCTGGGGATTTATAACACATCAGATAGTGATAAGCAACAAATGTGAGGCAGAGGTGGTTATTCAGCTGATGAAAAGCCACTCTCAACAGAAAGATGACAACCTCTGGGTCAGTTATTGCTACTTACAGAAATGTTATAATCTGAAAAGATCCCGGAGATCCCTAATGGCGACTTCTTCTCATTTCTATTTAAAATAAAGATGGAGGTTTTATTCAATTAGGCTGTAGGCTCTGTCTGCCCAATAGTTCACATGGGTTATATTTCTGTTTAAGTGCAGAACTGACAGAAAATATGACCGTCTGCCTTCCACGAACAAAATAGCCTTTGGGTGTTTAGCAAACTAAAGAAAACTGTACCTAATGTTTTGTGTCTCTTTTTAAGCAAAATCCTAAAATCACTATAGGAAATCACAACAGAACAGTACGCAATATCAAGTCATAACACTGATTATTCAGTATTGCCTGTTATTTATATACACATGGAGACATACCAAAATTAACCCATATTCAGGAAAGATCAACTAGTAAACAAAATTATAAATGTGCAGTTTAACTAAAAAGGGAAAAACATTAAACCTTAAGGCAGCATTGGCTGAGTCTTTTCTGGTAAGGGAAGTATTACATATTTCAATGACTGGTGAATGATATTTAAGAATGATTAATTAAAATAAATACTAAAATAATGTTTTGAAAAAGAAACAGGACTGATTTTAGGACTCTTATAAAATGAATTTATATTGGAATTTTAATTTTGGATTAGAAAGCACACGCAGGAGCATACTGGTATAAAGCTGTAGCAGTCTTTCCTCAAATACAAAATACAGATTTCTGGAAATTATTATTAATTACCACTCTTTGGGCTCCTTTCTCAGTTATCATTCAGAGTAGTTATTAGAAAATTCTGCTGATGTTTCAGCAGCATGTGTTCAGGTTGAAGTTTACCTGAGTGAAATGATTTCAAACTGCATTAATAGCCTGTCATCATGCTCTGATTCTTACAACTACGTCCAAAATGCTGAGCCTGCTTACCTGGTAGGCTGCCTACGTCATCATGTCCCAAGCAGTGGTGCCAACCTCAAACGATGACATCTACTGTGGCTGAAAGAGTCATACTTTGACAAACATATTTCAAAGCTCTTTAATGAACACATTTTGGGGTTTTCTTTGCAGCTTGCCTTGTTGGATTTTCCTGGTTAAGCTGAAAAATTACCATTAGTTGTTTTACAGATCCAGTGCTAGATGCTGACAGAACAACTGTGTGACACAAAGAACAGATTAAAGACAGTTCCAAAAAAACGTTCGAATGAAAACAGCTTTCACGTGGTACTGAGAAATAAAACGTAGGCACTTCTGCTTCAGGAGGTTTTCTTATTTTGATCACAGATCGCTTTCCCAAGCCACTTTTTTTTTTTTTCCACTACTGGAAATTCCCTCATGATACAAACCATCTAGTTCACCGGAAACCTTGCTCTCATAAACATCTTCTGGTGCATTAATCTCTTTCCATAAAATTAAAACTGCCTCCGTTGATGCAGGAATCAAGTTGCTCCTGTGCTGACAGCAGTGGGAGGCAGCCCCCCGCCTCTCTTATCAGCACTACTGAGTGCAGCCCCACCAGCTTCTAGCAACCAAAGCTGCTTGCTCTGCAGAACCAAGTCATCCATCAACAAGACACAGAGAGGAGTGTCGAGTGCAATTTTTCTCCTGGAAACAGTTAACATGTCTGCCTCTCTCCTTCCAGTTCCTTACTGTGAGTGTAATTCAACAAAGTATATATAGTCTTCATAACATTCTAAAGCTACTAGGCTACTGGGAGTTTTTTAATGACTACTTAAACAGTCTCCTTTTTCTTCCTCTTTTTTTTTTTTTTTTTGAGAAAAATCTGTGCTAAAAAGGCACTAGATAAGATGAACTTCCTCCACTTTTGTGTATGGAACAATTATACATTGTGTTAGATTCTATTATTTAACAAAGGTGACACACATTTGGATAAAATACCCTAATTACTCAGACCCATCTACTTTCAGTTAAAAAAAAGAACAAACCCGAAGTCAAAGAAACAGCAGGTCACACTGACAGAGACCAGCCTGACCTTGATGTCACAGTCGTCCCCTGCCACCTCGGAGCTCTGGCCCTGGCTGCCTGAGGGAGCTCCCTCCCATCAGGGTAAGCAGGGCAGTGGCCTGGACCCAGGGAAGACTCATTGACAGCAACTGTGGGAGCCAAGTCTCCTAGAGACCTGAGTAAATGAGACAAAGGTGAAGTTCTCACAGTTTTCCAGCTTGACCTTCTTGGCTAAGTTTGGGACAATTCCCCGAAGAGAGCGCAGTCCCATCCTCTGTTCCTCATACCATACGCTGCCCATGTCTGTGGCCTCCTTCCTGGCTGTAAGGTAGAAAGGAGACTTGGCCTCCATTTGGGTGGGCGGCCGGTGGATGTACATATACTTGTAGAGGAGGCAGTAAGGGCACTGTTTGTGTCCCCGGGAATGCTCATGGTAGATTTTCCCATGACACACTCTAGTGGAACCGCTGCGGCTCTCCCGCTTGACACTGTCTGTCCGGGCAAAATAGGGCTGGTTCTGTGGGTCTTTGAGCAGCTCAATGTCACCATACATCAGATCTGCATGCTCCTGCAGTGTCCGCATGTTCAGGTACTGGCTGTTGTACTTGACCACAGTGGACAAGAGAGTAATGGGGCTGTCATCCCCTAGACACCCTGCCTGCCACATCTCCTCCTCATCAGAAAGAGAAAAGTAGACAATATTGCGAGAACGAGCACCTGACATCCCTGCCTTGCTCAGCACCCACAGCTTCTCCTTGAGTTTCTTGGTGGAAGAGCTGAAGGTGCTGCTGGTGATGGAAAAGCCCACACCTGCATTCTTCAGGATGCGGTCCAGGCCCCGGCGGATGGCGTGCAGCGAGGTGGCCAGGAAGTCGGAGCCGTCACTCTTCTTAACGGTGACGTAAAAATTCTCGAGCAGCTCGTTCAACTTCGCCGCGGGGATCTCAAATGAGACAAACACTGAGGTTACATATTTGAGGACACCCAAAGAGCCAGACCCCTTCCTTCTCCTGATCCTCACTAGGGACTGTATTGTGGACAAGACATTTTGTGGTCTCTAGAGGGTTGACTCCTCAGCATGAGACAGTGAAAGAACTTCAAGCAGAAGATCTTGGTTCCACACTTGTAAGCTAAGTGTTTCAAGCAGCAAAATGGGACATAATACTCAAGACCTACTCAAAGAATTACTGTAATGCTTAAATAAAGTAGGGGATGAGGGTGCCTGGGTGGCTCAGTCGGTTGAGCGTCTGACTTTGGCTCAGGTCATGATCTCGAGGTCCATGAGTTCAAGCCCTATGTCGGGCTCTGTGCTGACAGCTCAGAGCCTGAAGCCTGCTTCGGATTCTGTGTCTCCCTCTCTCTCTGCCCCTCCCCCACTCATGCTCGCTCTCTCTCTCTTTCTCTCTCTCTCTCTGTCAAAAATAAGTAAACATTAAAAAATTAAAAAAAATAAAGTAGGGGATGTGAAGTGGTTTGTAAACGGTGAAGAACACATATACACGTATATCTATATAAATATTCATATGTATACTAGTTACTGTTATTGGCCTTTGTAACTTTCACTATTCTGTTCCTCTCTGGAAGCCCCTTTTTCTCCAGAAGCCCCTTTTTCTCTTTTCTACCAAATCATTTCCTTCTCTCTCCTTTGGGAAAATTCAACCATTCTTTCTGAAGAATTTGTGAACTAAATTTATAGACTGAATCATCCAGCATTAATTTCCTCAAAATCTGCACATACGATTGGGTCCTGCTGGCACTAAACACTGGGCCTTTAGGGAAAGGTGATGGGCATGTCTGGGTTGCAGAGCAAGTTAATGACCTTGATTCTTCACTTGAACATATCTGAATGGGTCCAGAAATATCACTGGCTTAATGACCCATAGGGTTGCAATATCAATACTTTTTCAAAAAATATGAAAAGCTTAATGACTGCACTGACAATTAGAGAGAGCTTCTCAGTTGGATGTGGTAGGAGAAGAAGGAAGCCTGGCCAGTGAGACAGCTTTATTTTCAAGAAGGAGCTAGACAGAGAAAACCAGACTTTGCTCATAGTCATTTCAGGCCGGCTACACATTCTAGGACAAAAGAAAGCCTCAACAGAAAACTTTTTAAAAGTAGAAACTGTACAGGTAACACTCATTCTTCTAATAGCCCTTGGGTCAAAGAGAAAATAAAAAGTGAGTTAGAGATTAAAAATGAACCAAACTGAAAACATTCCATATCAAAATGCATGAGATTTGCTAAATACACTCTCATAACATCATACTCTTGAATGACTTTGTTAGAAAATTGTCCTGAAAATAAGCAAACTGATTATTTAGCTGAAAAAGCTAGAGAAAGTAAACCAAATGAAAAAATAATAGAGCAAATCATGGGGTACCTGGGTGGCTTAGTCGGTTAAGTATCCGACTCTTGATCTCAGCTCCAGTCTTAATCTCAGGGTTATGAGTTCAAGCCCTGCACTGGGCTCACACTGGACATGAAGCCTACTTTAAAAAAAATAGAGGGGTGCCTGGGTGGCTCAGTCAGTTAAGCCTCTGACTCTTGATTTTGGCTCCAGTCATAATCTCATGGTTCATGGGACTGAACCCCATGTTGGGCTCTGAGCTGATGGTGTGGAACCTGCTTGGGATTCCCTCTCTCTCTGCCCCTTCCCTGCTTGCTCTCTCTCTCTCTCTCTCTCTCTCTCTCAAAAATAAACTTAAAAAAACAATAGCGTGAATCAATAAAAAATAAAACATAAATTAATGAACTAGAAAAGATATAAATTGGGATAGATTAAAAAGTGAAAATATGTAGGGGTGCCTAGCTGGCTCAGTTGGAAGAGCATTCAACTCTTGATCTCCAGGTTGTGAGTTTGACCTCCATGTTGGGTGTAGAGACTACTTAAATAAATTTTTTAAAAAGCTTATAAAATGAAAATATGAGGTAACTGGGTGGCTCAGTCGGTCAAGCCACTGAGCTCAGGTCATGATCTCATGGTTCATGGGTTCAAGCCCACAAAGGGCTATCTGCTGTCAGCATCAAGCAGACTTTGGATCCTCTGTTCCCCTCTTTCTCTGCCCCTCCCCCACTTGCATGCTCACTCTCTCTCTCCCTCTCAAAAATAAACATATTTTAAAAATTGAAAATATGTAATCTTTGGAGAGACCTACTTTGACAAACTTCTAGTGGTTGTGACAGCAAGAAAGAGAAAGAAGAAGAAATGAAATATACATTTAAATAACATTAGGAATGAGAAAGACAGTAAACTATAGAAAATGAATCAATAATATGAAAGAACATTATATACTTTGTACATATTAACTTGAAAATCTAGGTAACCTGAATAATTTTCTAGCAAAATGCAAATTACCAAAGTTAGTTCAATAAGAGGTAAAAGATCTGAAGAGCCCCCAAAATACGGTGAATGATGGTCAGGGATGTACATCACTCCTAAGGAGTTGGCTTTATGGAGTCCATTCAGCTTTTGCATTTAAACAGTTTTGGAGCATAGGAAAAAGAAAGTTTCTTCATTTTTTTCTACTCCAAATCTAGCAGATATATAATAAAAAGTGTATGAATACAAAGGTAAACAGACAATGTTTGTTTTGCACAGTGCCAGGTTAAAGTAAGGGATGTTTAAAGTGTGCATGTTAGAACCGTGCAAAGCGAGAACAAGGCTCCAACACACGGCTCTGATATGCATGAGCAGCAATTAACATGGTACCATGGAAAACAAGGGCTGCCTCTATTATCAAATCAGATTCAGAACTGCAGGAAAGCAATACTACATCGAGACAAGTAGGGATTGTTGCAGAGTGTAAACATGATTCGGTCTTAATAAACATGTTAATATCATTGACTTACTCATAGAGAAAGTAACATGGACTTGCTGAGTACTGAAAAATGACTTGAAAGTATGATATCCATTTGAAATTTTCTTTCTTTTTTTTTTTTTATTTATTTTTTAGAGAGAGAGACAGAGCGTGAGCGGGGGAGGGCCAGAGAGAGGGAGACACAGAATCCGAAGCAGGCTCCAGGCTCTGAGCCGTCAGCACAGAGCCCCACGCAGGGCTCGAACCACGAACCATGAGAACATGACCTGAGCCGAAGTCGGACGCCCAACCGACTGAGCCACCCAGGCGTCCCTCCATTTGAAATTTTTAAGAATTCAAATTAAATTTAGATTGGAAGAAAAAAAATCCAATCCTCTTACTATGATGAAGAGTATTTTACAGACCAGAACTATAAATATTATACCTACCATGGAAATGTTAGAAATTTTTTTTTATAATGTCAGGAATAGGATGAGCTTGCTGAATATAATTACTGTTATATAACATACTGTTCTGGAGGTCCTAGCCAACCAGGCAAGACAAGAAAAAAAATGACACACACACACACACACATACACACGTATGTATATGTGCATACTAAAGGAAGACGATAAAAATATAATTGTTTGCTGATAATCTGATTGTTGGTCTAGGAAATTTCCAAGAGATTCAGCTGAAAAGCCATCAGTGGGATAGTTATATGCAAAATATAAACATGCAACAGCTTTCTTACATACCAGTAAAAACCAGTTAAAACAACTATGACTCCCAAACGTAACTGGTTTCAGATTTTTATGTTGTCACTTGCAACTCCCTACTTGCAGGTGTTAACCTCTCTTTGTATTAGTTGGGATTCCTTTGGTTGCAAGAGATAAGCCAAATTTGAACAAGCCTGGGCAGGGATGTCAGCATTAGTGGTCTCCAAGACCATCAGGACTCTTCTCCCATCTCCGCTTCTCTGTGTAGAGTGGCTTTCTTTATATAGCTTACAACATAACCCCCCAGCACTCCCTAAGGTTTGCATCTTACAGCTTCAGGTACTGGCAATGTTCCAACTCTTATTTTCAACAGAAAAAAATCTAAAGAAAGGATTCTGGTTGTCCCACTCCTGATCCAAACATCCAACCAAAAGGTAGGCTGTTGTACTAACAGGATGGCTTCTTCAGTAACAATTGGGACTAGAGGAATGGCTCCTTAATAAGGGATGTTGAGAAAAAAGCCTTTTGCCTGTAGTACTTAAAAACAACACAAGACACGACAAGAAACCAACCAACCTCTGATAGCTTCCTGTTGCCCTTAGACTAAATTTCAAACTGTTCACCTTGTAAGCAAGTCTTTACATAATTTGCTTTCACCCTCTGGTACATTGGTTGCAAAGACAGCCACAACTGCTCCCCTCCCTATTCCCACCCCTCTCTGCAATGCTGCTCCTCCCATCAAGGGGTGGAACCTATTTTTCCCATCCTTGGAATCTGGGCTGGCCATGACTTCTCTTGACTAAAGAACATGGCAAAAGTTAACTGTGTGTGAATTCCAAACTTAGGCCTCAAGAGATGCTGCTTTCATCTGCTTTGGTCTTATAGGTTCCAACAGGTTGTGCTTTCATCAGCTTAGTACATGTTACCAAGTGAGGAAGCCCAGTTAGACCATGTAACATGTGAAGCAGAGACAAGCTGTCTCCCATCTAATACCCTGCACCCACATGTTAGATACTCCAAGTGACCAGTAGAAGAACTACCCAGCTAAGAACAACCCAAAGAATCATGAGCAAATAAAATGTATGTTGCTTTAAGCCACTAACCTTTTGAGTGGTTTGTTATGCAGCTATCATTAACTGGTACGCACACTATTTCTCTAGCCTAATCTGCTGTTTTCTCTGTATATTATTTTCCAGCCTCACTGAACTCTGTGCCATTCACAGGAACCATCAGGTACTCTTACGTCTCTAAGTCTTTGCACTCTACTTCCTATGTCCAGAATGCCTTTTTCTTCTAACCTTCTCTATTTGGAAAATCTCTCTTATTTCAGATCTAGCTCAAATTCTGCTGTCTACATAAAGGCTTTTCCAGCTTCCCTAAGCAAAGTTACTCTCTCACCTAGGATCCCACAACACTTAATTTAATTTTTTATTATGGCCTTCTCCATATTGCAGAGCTTCTTATCTATTTTTATGTCTGCTTCTCAAAATGGACTGAGAGCTCCCTGAAGGCAAGAATGACATCTTATACATGACCAAGTCTTCAACACACAGCAGAACGCCTGCAATACATCAGTGATCCACAATGAACTGATAAACACAGTTAAGTCAATGAATTTACCTCACAGTCAGGACAGCCAAACTGACTTAAGATGCAGAATGTTTTTCTTGATTTACATAGAATACCACAGATTACAAAGTAAAACCACAGCAAAAGCAATTCCTGGAGAAATGTCGAGTCATACAACTTATATTGTATGTACATAAGAAACCATTCATTCTGGCCCACGTTGGCTGCCTCCTTAGTTTTCTCAGATTGAATTTTGGTTGGTGGTTGGTTATTTGTCCAGGTTACCAAGGTCTTTAAATTTGTTACAAAGACATCACATGAAACTATTTTTCTTCATTAATGACTCTGTATAGAATCACCATGTCAAAATTCACCATGGATTATAAACTTGGTTTTTTGGATGTCAAAATGACCAAAGAGAAGTAAGAAAGAGCATGGTCATGGGGTCGATGACTCCAGAAAGAACAGAGTAAGAAAAGGCTGACTTGCATGGCAAGTTCCAAAACTACACAGTAATCTTTGACACTTGAAAGAGTTATAAGACAAGCCAATGAAGAGTTACTTTTGGGGAATGTCTCAAATCCCTCTGTGGATAATCTTACCTAGGAGGATGAAAAAAGTGGAGAAATGTTTATGAACTACAAGTACTCTTCTAGGAAAATAAAATGAATCCTGAAGTAACCATTGCTGACAACAAAAATTAACTTCATTCTTGCAGTTACCAAATTTTAATTTATTCAGAAAGATAAGTGTGGAACCTCAAGATGCTCTATTTTCCAATGAGTGAGTCTAGGTCACTGAAATAGCAACCTTGAGGGAGATGGGTCAGGGAGGATCAGATCACACCTGTGAAAATAACTTATATGAAAAATACTATGTGAAACTCACACAGGAGGCAACAGAGTGAGACTGGAGGGTACACCCCACTTATTTAGATGATATTTTGAAGTCTGATTTGACTCCTTGCTTTCTCCCTTGAACAAACAACTAAATTTGAGGCTCACCAGCTACCAAATCATGCTCAAGAGCTGTTACCTACCTTGTCTGCTGTCAGCTATAACTATCTTTAAAGACACATCTAGATTAAAAATATCTCGGGGTACCTTGGTGGCTCAATCGACTGAGTGTCTGACTCTTGATTCCAACTCAGGTCATGATCTTGCGATTTGTGGGTTTGATCACCGTGTCGGGCTCTGTGCTGCTTGGGATTCTTTCTGCCTGTCTCTCTGCCCCCTCTCCCATGCATGTGCGTGCACTCTCCCTCTCTTAAAATAAGCAAATTTGCTTAAAATAAGCATATATATACATATATATATACACACACATTGAGACCAAGAAGGTGAGACTAAAGAATATGGATTTTGGATGCCACAATTCCTTCTTTTTATTAAATATTGGCTAATCCTTTAAGATATTGGCCTCTTTCTTAAGTTATTAAAAATGTTTATTTTGGGGCGCCTGGGTGGCGCAGTCGGTTAAGCGTCCGACTTCAGCCAGGTCACAATCTCGCGGTCCGTGAGTTCGAGCCCCGCGTCAGGCTCTGGGCTGATGGCTCAGAGCCTGGAGCCTGTTTCTGATTCTGTGTCTCCCTCTCTCTCTGCCCCTCCCCCGTTCATGCTCTGTCTCTCTCTGTCCCAAAAATAAATAAACGTTGAAAAAAAATGTTTATTTTGAGTGGCCCATGTGAATAGATTACAGAGGACTGAAATACATCTTCTTTCTCACCCATTATTCCTCTAGCTAACACAGGGGAAACTAAGAAATACCAGTGCAGGGGTGATAAGGCACACTCTATCAGACAGATGGGACATTTTCTTCACCTGGGTTGCAAAACTTATCTAATCCTTAGAGAGTGTGGAGAAATTGGGTTCTTTTCAGGGATTCCTGCATGGGAATGTAAAGGTTCCCAGTAAGAGACAACTGTCTCATAGTGACTTCACAAAGTTTAGAAGACAAGACCCTCGAGCCTAGAAAAGTTTAGTAGGGATGAAGAAATTGTGATGGGGTATGTGAGAACAGTGAATTTAAAAATTATTAATAAAGGTGAAGTGGTTATATTTTACTGATTTTTTATTATGGTAAAATACATACAACATTTACCATCTTAACCATATATAATTATACAACGCAGTGGCATTTAGTACATTTGTAACATTGCACAACCACTACCACTATTCATTTCCAGAACTTCTTCATCATTCCAAACTGTACTCATTCGACAATAACTCCACACTTCCTCCTCCCCCAGCCCCGGGTAACCTCTATCATACCTTCTATCTTTATGACCTTGCTTCTTATAGATATCTTACATAAATGGAATAATACACACTTGTCCTTTTGTTTCTGACTTTTTTCAGTTAGTATAACATTTTCTAGGTTCATTCACGCTATAAGCATCTGTCAGTACTTCACTTCTCTTTATTGCCAAATAATATTCCATTGTATGGATATGCCACATTTTATCTATTCATCTGCTCATGCCATTTGGGTTACTCCTACGTTTTGGCTATTGTGAATAAGGCTACAAAAAATACACTTGAACTCAGATTTTTCACAGATATATATGTTTTTAATTTTCTGGGTATATGCATAGGAGTGGAATTGCTGGGTGAAAGAGTAACTCTATGTTCAAAAACTTGTGGGGAAATGCCAGATTGTTTCCAAAGCAGCTATACCATTTTATATTCCCACCAGAAGTGTAAGAGGCTTCCAATTTCTCTACATCTGCACCAACACTTGTTATTATCTTTTTACAAAATGTTATTATTATAGTCTTTCTATTGGATGTGAAATGGAATCTCATGTGGTTTTGATTTGCATTTCCTTGATGTCTAATGAAGTTGAGTGTTTTTTCATGTGCTCATTGGCCATTTGTTTATCTTCTTTTTTTTTTTTTTTTTTTGCTTATCCTCTTTATGGTAACTGTTTAATGTCTTGTCTGATTCTAAAATCTGTTAGATCTGGGTTGGTTTTGATTGATTCATTCTTTTAAGGGATATGTTCTTGCTTCTTTGCATCTCCAATAATTTTTGACAGACATTGTGAATTTTATTTCTTTGGTTCTGTATATATTTATGTTCCTATACATATTCTTAAGCTTTGTTCTGGGACACAGTTAAGTTACTTGAAAATCATTCAATCCTTCTATGTCTTGCCTTTTTTTTTTTTTTTTTTACTTAAAAAATTGTGATATAAATGACACATAACACTATATTAGTTTCAGATGTACAACACAATGATTCAATATTTGTATATACTGAAAAATGATTACCATAGTCTAGCTAACATCCATCATCACATACAGTTAAATTTTTTGTATTGTTAATGGGAACTTTTAAGATCTACTCTCTTAGCAACTTTCAAATATACAATACAGTATTGTCAACTATTGTCACCAAACTGTACACCATATTCCCACGACTTATTTATTTTATAACTGGAAGTTTAAACCTTTTGACCACCTTCCCCATTTTACTCTCCTTCCCAATGCCCCTCCCCACCACCTCCAGCAAACACAATCTTTTCTATTTGTCTATGAGTTTGGGTGTTTTGTTGTTGTTGTTGTTGTTATTTTGTTTTGCTTTTAGATTCCACATATAAGTGAGATCTTAAGGCATTTGTCTTTCTCTGACTTACTTCACCTAGCATAATGCCCTCTAGGTCCATTCATGTTGTTGCAAATGACAGGATTTCCTTCTTTTTTATAGCTGAGTAATATCCCATTGTGTATATATGCACCACATTTTTTTTTTATCCATTCATCCACTGATGGACACTTAGGTTGCTTCCATGTCTCGGCTATTGTAAATAATGGTGCAATGAACATGAGGGTGCCTAAATCTTTTTGTTTTTGTTTCCTTCAGATACCCGGAAGTGGAATTGATGGATCATACAGTAATTCCATTTTTAATGTTTTGAGGAACCTCTATTCTGTTTCCCATAGTGGCTACACTAATTTACATTCCAACAATAAAGCACAAGGGTTCCCTTTCCACATTCTCACTAACACCTGTTATTTCCTGTCTTTTTGATATTAGCCATTCTGACAGGTATGAGGTGGTATCTCATTGTGGTTTTGATTTGCATTTCCCTGATGATTAGTGATGCTAGCACCTTTTCATGCACCTGGGTCTAGCTTTTAAGATTTGTTGGGTGGGATTAGAACAGAGCTTCGTCTAGAGCTAACTATTCTCTACATCTGGTACAAGACCTTTCTCATTTGT
Organism: Prionailurus bengalensis; assembly: GCF_016509475.1. Lineage (NCBI taxonomy): Eukaryota > Metazoa > Chordata > Mammalia > Carnivora > Felidae > Prionailurus > Prionailurus bengalensis. The sequence goes on along the minus strand of NC_057359.1, from coordinate 73,017,450 downwards.
TACCTTTCTCTAAAGGATTTGTTGCTATCTGTTCTGTTGAAAACACTTTGTTGCACATATTGTGCTCAGTGTTCTGGTTGTTATAGAAGAAGGGTAATTTTGGGCCCTTTTCCTCTTATGGCCACAAGCGGAAATTTTTCGTTATTTTCAAATCTGCTGGATTATTTTGATTAGCATGTTGTTGCTTGCTCATTTTTATAATTCTTATCATTCATTTCTGTAAATATTTCATATATATTAGTCTATAATCTACTGCCTAAAGTCCTTGGTGTCTAAATCTATTGCTTGCTGTGTCTATGCAACCTCATTCATAGTGATCTATTTCCTTGAGTGGCTGATGTTTTTTTTTTTTTTTAACTGCTTATTTTTGACAGAGGGAGTGTGAGACAGGGAGTGGCAAAAAGAGAGGGAGACAGAGAATCTAAAGCAGGCTCTCTGCTGTCAGCACAGAGCCCACTGTGGAGCTCGAACCCATGAACCGTGAGATCATGCCCTGAGAAGAAGTTGGTTGCTTAACTGACTGAGCCACCCAGGCACCCCTCCTCCCCCTAACCTTTATTAATGAACACATATTTAGCTGACTTTAATCTGCAAAAAAACTAAACCCCTACCTTTTGGGTGTTTCACTTCAAAGATTATTAGCATATGACTCTGTGAGGAGACAAATGTAGGGCCTAGAACCTCTTAAGGCTCCTTTCAGTGTCCTCTCCTAAATCCAGGATTCTTCAGTGATGTATCTGTCTCTTCCCTTCCTTAATGATGCTATACATCTAAACCTTCAGGAGAACCCTGCCTTTCATATGTGCTACTGCTCACTGCTCCAGTTCCAGCTGTCTTGTGTGTGTGTGTGTGTGTGTGTTCAAGTGTGTGCACGTGCACATGCACACTGTGGATGTTTCCTCTCCTTTTTGCAAGTAGAGAAGAAAGGCCCCTCACAGTATCTATAGCACCATGCTGTCAGGAGTAGAAACCTGGAGGGGTGCCTGGGTGGCTCAGGCAGTTAATCGACCGACTATTCATCTCAGCTCAGGTCATGATCTCATGGTTTGTGAGATGGAGCCTCATGCTGGGCTCTGCACTGACAGCATAGAGCCCGCTTGGGATTCTCTCTGCCCCTCCCCTGTGCACACACAATCTTGCTCTCTTTCTCTCTCTCAAAATAAATAAATAAACATTAAAAAATAAAGAAGTAGAAACCTGGATTTCTTATTTCATCTATTGTTGGTGCCCTAAACACAATACCTGAACTTGGAGATGTCACCGGCCTTGGGCTTCAGTTATGACCTCTGTGTGCAAGACCTTTAAATCTGTACTTCCAGCTTTAACATCTCTCCCATGTTTGTTTGTGTGCGTGCATGTGTGTGTGTGTGTATGTGTGTGTGTATTTTTTTTAATTTAATTTTTTAAGTAAGCTCTAGGCCCAATGTGGAGATTGAACTCATGACCCTGAGGTCAAGAGTCATATACTCTACTGACTGAGCCAGCCAGGTGCCTCCTTTTCTCCCATGTTTTAATTCCCACATTCCCAACTGTTTATTGGACATGTCCATCTGGATAGCTGTCTGATTTAGACTCAGTATATCCAAATCAAAACACGCCTTTCTGTTCTGTCTCTGTATGCCCAAAAATGTTTCCTTCACATTCACAAATCTCAAACATTTCAAGTTGGAAGAGTAAATTTTAAGAGCTCATTTTGCAACTAGGGAAATTGAGGACCAAGGATACTAAATAAATTTTTCCTTATCACTTCCAATTAATTTTTCCCAAATATCTCTTTCATTATGTTATTTCCTGTTAAGGAAACTTCAGTGATTTCCCTTTAGCCTAACCCTTTAGATCTTACAGTCACAGCATTTCCCTCTTGTGACAGTCTCTTGCCAGTTGCCACTGCAATAATCCTTCAGATAAACTCACTCCTTACAAACAAAAACAAAACAAAACTTCAAGGGCATCCCAATATTCATAAGGTTTTAGTTTGGCATTTAAAGGTTTATCAAAATCTTGTTTTAGAGTCCACTATCCCCATACGTGAAGTCTATCTTCCAAATCTTTTTCTTTCTTTCTCATGTCACTCAGCCTAGAAGACTCTTCTTCATCTAATTCTAGTGAAATTCCAACTCTCCTTCAAAACACAGCTTTAACTATCAATTCCTTCACTAGTCTCATCAGACTGAAATTAATTTATCCGCCTGAATTTTTTTTTTTTGCATTTCTGACCTGTAAATTCACAGAACACTTACTAAATTCTGCTTTGTACTGTGCCTTTTTTTCTTTCGATTTCATGTCCTTCCCAAGTTTCCTTAAGCAAAAAGCAAGTGTTTGGTGTTCCCCACAATGCTTAACACAATGCCTGGCACTCAGAAGCTGTGAAGCTGGCTGAAAGAAGAAGTACACTCAAGAGTTTCTTACCTTGGTGATGTCTGTGTGATCTTTGAGCCCGTTGGTCATGCACCAATATCGCCACACATTCAGGGCATACCGCGTGGCTTTGGTAGTATTTGGGCTCACGGCACTGGTACACAGATCATTCAAGTCATCATTAATATTAAATACAGGAAATTTGTTGAGCTTAGTAGAATAGGCTAGAAACAAAAACAACAAAAGGCATTAAAATAATTTGCCATTCCTTTCTTTAGAGAATTACATCTTGGGATCACGTTCAATAACACAAATCTAAGAGGTAACACTTTAAAAATGAAATTTCTATGAAGTAGACATGTATTAGAATAAATAAAGTAGGGAACAATATTTCTAGCATAGAATTAAGGCAGTAAACTTGCCTTTGGCCCTAGTATTTTTGCCATATATATCAACTGATACACCAATGCAGGCATTCCAGTAACAGAAAGAAAAAAAATGAATGCAGAAAAACAAAGAATGTTCTAGCTAAAACTTTCACTGGAAAGAAAAAAAGGCATTCATATGAACAACAAAAAAATAGAAGGAAGTAAGGGAAGGCAAGTTACACATCCTTTCTCTTGACCCTCAGTGCATGTAGAGCCGTGTTTCTCTGTAATATAGTGTCTTATGTACCATCCTGGACAACCTTGAATTAAGTGGTGTTGGCATAGTTCTTTAATTTTTTTCACAAATGAACAAAGAGATATTTAAAATTTTTTTTTAACGTTTTATTTTTATTTATTTTTGAGACAGAGAGAGACAGAGCATGAATGGTGGAAGGGCAAGGAAAGAGGGAGACACAGAATCGGAAGCAGGCTACAGGCTCTGAGCCATCAGCCCAGAGCCCGACGCGGGGCTCGAACTCACGGACCGCGAGATCGTGACCCGGGTGAAGTCGGACGCTTAACCGACTGAGCCACCCAGGCGCCCCTCAAAGAGATATTTAAATCCTGACTCCACAATCCATCAGCTACCTTAGAATCAGAAAAGAAGGTAAAGTGAGAATAACTTTAGGGGAAAGAAGAGAGAACTGCCAGAGGGCCTCACAGCATCTCAGAGAAGAAGGAACAGATTTTAAATTGCAATTGTCAAACTATGTCAGATGAAAACTGGTCTTCCTCAAGGTGTCCACTTTAATTGTTGGCTACCAAAGAGATAATCAAGTCCATAACCATTAGACCTTTTTTTATACTCTGTGATCTACTAAAATCAAGCTTAAATTGTTTAAACTGTTGTCTTTGAATAGAAAAAAAATCAAGGTAGACCACCTTAAAATGAAAGCAATGCCAACCTGTAGTTTATCTAATGGTTCTGATCCTCTTTGGAATGTTTCTATGTTCAAACAAGGTGCTAAGAGGCTGAGAAACAGCAAAATGGAAAGTTAGTGCAATTACCAAGGTGATCTGCAGATTGGTTCCATTTTGCCTAACTCACCTCACCTTTCACTGCTCCCACTGAGGAACTCCCAACCACCAGCTCCTGCTATCCCCAGCATCCACTTGGGCCCAGGACACCACACCAACCTTCCCTACCCGAAGCCGAGAAATCTCCCCATGGTCTTCGTGCCAAATAGTGTCTTTTCTCCCATTTCTAATTCCAAGCTCACTTCTACATAACCTTCTTCACATGAACCCAACTCCTTATTCTCTCCAGTATGTGTCTCACATTTGCTTTATTATTCCTTAGAACTGTGATGTAATTGTGTCCAGAAGATCTCCAGTTGGTTTGTATTGCTCCTTAAGACTGTGTTCTTCACACTTTGAGTTTGCTGTTGAACTGCTGAACACATAATCTACTTTAATAGATGCTTTTAGCAAGAGAGGAAGAAACAGTGCTAGAAATGTTATCCAAAGTGACTGAATCATGTAAGCATATTCTTCTCACCACCCTCATAAACTGAGATCATTCATATTGTTTCTGGGCCTTGCTTGGTATTAATGAAAGGATTCTAGCACAAAATTTATTATTATTACATCTAGTATTAACTGAATGCTTATTATATGCCAAGAGTTATATAAATGATCTGTAATCACTAAGCAATTGTGTTATTGTGTTGTTATACTTATTTTACAGATAAGGAAACTAAGTCACCTCATACATTTAGTAACTTCATACATCACTCATCCAATATTTACCAAGGTGCCCTCTCTGTGCCAGACCCTGGGCTGTCCCAAGTCATGGAGTCAGCAAGTGCCAGAGCTAGGGTATGGACCTGGATCCCACTGACTCTGTGCTCTGGCTGCCACAGCAAAGGCAGCATGTACTACACAGATAAAGTTCTCAGTACAGAATACAATTTAGATATTAGCCACTTATGAAAAGTATATCCTGGCCCCCAACATATACTCGTATTAGCCTTCAGTGAGGAGAACTAAGTCCGATTTATTTGCACAACCACTACAGTTTCACTATGTTTATTATTATTTTTTTAGTGTTTATTTATTTTTGAGAGACAGAGAGATACAGAGCGTGAGCAGGGGAGGGGCAGAGAGGGAGAGGAAGACACAGAGTCAGAAGCAGGCTCCAGACTCTGAGCTGACAGCCGAGAGCCTGATGCAAGGCTCGAACCCATGAACCGCAAGATCATGACCTGAGCCAAAGTTGGATGCTTAACTGACTGAGCCACCCTGGTGCCCCTATTTATTTATTTATTGTTAGTAACCAGAACACAGGATGTATTTGCAACACAGCCCAGTCCCCATCATTTCAGTACAGTACAGGAGCAGAAAAAAGTCACACTGCAAGATAGGAGGTTTAATTATTACATGAAACAATTACATGGCTTTAAATAATTTCATTTTTATCATAGGATAGAGACTGTATACTGAAAATGGAAAACAAAATCCTAGTACATACAGAAACAGTAAAGAATGCTTGTATGCTTACATAAAGGGAAATAAATTGTGTGAAAATGATTAAATGACATATATGTTTCTTTCATAAGTGTATTTAAGGATTAAATTAAACTTACATAATAAGCTGCTCTTTGAAAATTCTGAGTAGAAGTGGCAGAGCTATGGCGTCGAGGGCATTTTTAGGAGACCGTATGATGGAGAAACAAACAAAAGTAAGAACTTATAACTGAATATGGAACAAAGAGGGGACCACTAAAGAAGGATTTGAATTCTCCTTCCATTGGAGAATAGGCAAACTCTGAGCTCAAAGCTAGGAAGAGCTGGCCATTGGAGGGGGAGTGGGCCATGGGGTCAGGTACTCACTCTAAGGACGGCCAGATCTGAACAACCGCCCTGGCTCTCTACGCGTGGCTACCACATACATCATGTACAGCATAGGTGTTGGCAAGTACAGTGTGTAATGTGAGGGAAATCACTGTGGAAGACTATCCTCAGAGTCAGAGACAGAAGGGGCCTTGCCTCGGGAAACCTGAGGCAGCCCCACTGGACACAGGGAAGGAAAAACAAAAAGCAATTGCAAAAAAGCAAAAAATCCCTGAATGCATGCATGCCCCGTCTTAGGTAGCACCTTCCCTGTGTCTACATTTGCAAGTTCCTGGCTTCCCAGCTTGCTTTCAGCTTATACACCCTGAAGGGATGCCTATTCATGGGACTTCTTTGTCCATTCATTATAGCTGGGTGAAGTCCACTTGCAAAACCCTGTGTTCAACTATTAGCCGCAAAAGTGAGCTCTATCCAGATATATCAAACAGGAACACTTAACAATGTCTAAGGAAATCCCTGTGAGCTGGCAGCAATGATACATCTAGACTTTCATTTTAAAATGTGAGCACACAAGCATTACTTGGCAACTGGGGAAAACCAGTAGCATGAAAGTTACCAAGTTTCACAAGCAGATCAACAGGATCCACATTCCCACTCTCCCGCAGTGTTAATTCAGAAAACCAAAGAAAAAGTTTAAAAGATCACAAATGTATCATTACATAAACCTGAGAGCATAATGCATCCTTAAAACAATGACAGCTTTCATTGGAAAAGAAAAAATAGGAGAACAAGAAAGACCGTAGAAATTGAAAATGATTGACAAAGTAATATTTTAAAAATATTTGATAGAAGAACTGTGTATTTGAATGAACACTGCTAAAAGACAAATTAGGGATATGGAAGGAATTTCCCCTGAGGGCAAGCAAAATCATAACAGTTTTTAAATTATGAGGGTGGGTTAAGAGGGGTGGGAGACTGATATAGGAGATTCAAAATCCATCTGATAAGAGTTCAAAAGAAAAAATTGAGAAGATAGAATACAATAAATAGTCAAAGAAATAATATATGAAAAGTTCCATTAATCAAAGAGATTTTAATCTTTAGGATGTTAAAGCTCATGAACTGTCAAACAGACATACTGAAGAAGACACATATATAAACATATCTTAGTGAAATTTCCAAGGTCTATGAACAAAAAAGAAAATTCTGTGATCCTTCTAGTAAGAGGGGTAGCGGGGAGCCATTAACAGTAACATGAATCAGATTTCTCATCTGTGACACCCCATGCTACAATATAATGACTCTGTCTTCTCAGAGTTGTAAGAGGAAAAGGCTAAGAAATGAATAATTCTATTACCTACCTAAGGTATCATTCAAGTGCTAGGGCAAAATAAAGACATTTTCAATCGTGAAAGACAAAGCATCAAGAACAAGTTAACAGAAGAAAAGAAAACTCAAAAATGATGGCAGGAGGACTTCCGCTTAGGGCTATCATGAAGCAGCTGGTATTACACTATCTTTCCTGCTGAAAATAAAGCTAGATACAATGCCCTGGAAAACAACCACAGTAACTGGAACTCAAGGAGCAAACATCCTGGTGAGAAGGGAAATGCACAGAGGGGAGTCCTGCATTGATTGCCATGTTTTCCTCTTCAGTCATCTGAAGGGTTGCAGTGCAGGTCATAGAACCCAAACAAACAAGCAGCCTGCAGTCTACAGCAATCCTAGGGAAACAAGTACACAAATATTCAAGTACAGGGCTAACAAGCAGCCAGTACTTGAGAGTCGGAGAACCTGGAGGAAGGGAACCATGCAAAAGTAAGCCAACATTCTGCATGCAATTTTCCTTCTAGGAATTACTGATTCCTAAGCTAAACACACAGGGGTAAGATGCAAAAAAACCAAGTAGAAAGGAGAAATCACTAAGAGGAAACCTCATGGCACTGAGGGTCAAGAATAGTAATCCAGGGCCTTCCAAGGCATAAAAAACTTGGTAACAATACAGACTTTCATTTGAGACCCAGGAAGGGCTTAACTGTAAGAATAAGAGAAACGAAATACAGATGGTCCCTGACTTACTATGGTTCGACTTTATAATGATGCAAAAGTAATAGGCATTCAGTAGAAACTGTACTTCAGAATTTGAATTTTGATCTTTTCCTGGGCTAAGCAATATGTGGTAAGATGCTCTCTCACAATGCAGGGCAAGGGTGGCCAGCTGCAGCTCCACATGTCAGCCACATGATAAGGGTAAACAACCGATACTCTCATAACCATTCTGTACCCATACGACCATTCTGTCTTTCACTTTCAGTACAGTATTCAGTAAATTACATGAGATATTCAACACTTTACTATAAAACAGGCTTTGTGTTAGATGATTTTGCCCAACTGTAGGCTAATGTCAGTGTTCTGAGCACATGGAGGGTTAGGCTAGGCAGAGATGTTCACTAGGTTAGGCGTATTAAATGCATTTTCTACCGAAAACATTTTTAACTTATGATGGGTTTATCAAGATATAACCTCACTGTAAGTCAAGGAAGACCTGTAGAACAGTCTCACCTGGGTTGAGGTGATCTGCCTACCTTATTTGCTAGCTAGCAGAAATTTAAATCCTCTCTGGAGGAAGGATAACATCTTCAGCAAGCTTTCATACAAAATGGCCATCATTCATAACAAGTTAACAGACATAGTATAAAATAAGGCCAAATGAATGAAAAACAAGAGAAAAATCAGACATGATTATCCAGATTACTGGAATTGTCAGACACGGACTTTCAAGTAAGTTTAATATGTTCAAGAAAATAAGAAAAAGGTAGAGAATTTTACTAGAGCATTAAAATCTATTAGCAAAATGGAACTTACAAAATCCTCTTCCGTCTTTCTCTTCGTCCTCTTTCCTTCATCTGTTTCCCTTTTCTTCCTGAACTACTCAGTTTCAAAACTGTTGGTGGGGCAGAGCAAAGTAGACACCTGTACTGGAGTATGTGTATGTTGAAGGGACTGTGGTGGCTTACAGTGAGGCATGAAGCCTGAAAGGGTAAAGAGGACACCTGCATAGAACTGCCCAATGAGGGGTGTAGGAAGCTGGGGCAAGAAATATGTTTCAGTGGGGAGACAATAGATCCTGAACTCAGAGGAAAAAAAACATCTCATGCAGTGGTATCCAGGTATGTGGTGTGACTGTCTGAGCAGACTAAGGACACCCACACAGCAGCGGGAGATATGGGGAAAAGCCCTATGTGAAAAGTTAGAGTCTTGCTGGAGTGAGTAGGGCTTCCCTGCATGGGAGTGGCCTGGTGCCAGTTATCACAGCCCAAGAAGTGTGATGAGAGCTTTCCATGCAGGAGGGCTTACCAGCATAGGATGTCAGGATTTGAGTGCAGTGAGAAAGGGATCTGTGGTTGGGAGGATGGCCCAGTGCAGGGTGTTATAAGTTGAGGAGATAAAAGACAAGGAGAAAATCTTAAAAGAAACTGGAGGAAAAGTACAAATTACCTTCAATGGAGCAACAACAGATTGATTGGTTTTTCAACTGGTATGATGGAAGCCAGCAGACAGATGATCATCTTTAACATGCTGAAAGAAAACTGCTACAAGTGTAGAATTCATACTAAGCAAAGCATCCTTCAAAAATAAAGGTGAACTACAGAGGAAGTCATACAAAATAATGAATGTCTTCGTTATCAGCAGTCAAGCATTAAGTGATAATAAAGGGAGTTTTTCAGGCAAAGGAAGTGATCCAGGATGTAAGCACATTGATATAGCAAAAAATAAAGAATACTGGAAAGATTGAATATGTAGGTGAATCTAAATGAATGCAGCTGTTTAAAACAATACTAGTGGTGTCTTGGGCTTTAAATGCATGTAGAATTAATATTCATTACAACAGCACAGAAGACAGTAACTGGAGCTAGTGTTGAAAGGTCTTTGTATTATCCAGAAAATGATGAAAACACTAATTTAAAGTAGACCTTAACAGTACAAGGATGCATATTTTAATCTCCATGGTAACCACTACAAGAATATTGAAAGAATGTATAAGTTGATAGGGGAGGAAGATGGGAATAAAAAAAAAAAAACTTGCTTAATCAAAAACAAGGCACAAAGAATAGATAAGACAAAGCAAAAAATGTAGGATATATTTATTTTTTATTTTTATCTATTTATCTATCTATTTATTTATTTTGAGAGACAGAGAGAGAGATTGAGAGAGCGTGTGCACAGGAGAGGCAGAGAGGGGGAGAGAGAATCCCAAGCAGGCTCTGCACTGTCAGTGCAGAACCTGATGCAGGGCTCAAACTCACAAACTGTGAGATCATGACTTGAGCTCATATCAAGAGTTGGATGCTTAACCAACCGAGCGACCCAGGTGCTCCTAGGATATATTTACACCTAAAAGTATCAATTATTACAGGATCAATATTTCAATTAAAAGATAAGTGATGTCGGGGCGCCTGGGTGGTGCAGTCGGTTAAGCGTCCGACTTCAGCCAGGTCACGATCTCGCGGTCCGGGAGTTCCAGCCCCACGTCGGGCTCTGGGCTGATGGCTCGGGGCCTGGAGCCTGTTTCCGATTCTGTGTCTCCCTCTCTCTCTGCCCCTCCCCCGTTCATGCTCTGTTTCTCTCTGTCCCAAAAATAAATAAACGTTGAAAAAAAAAGATAAGTGATGTCAGTCTGGATAAACAAAACTCAGCTACGTGTCCCTTACACATAGGAATAAACGGGGTAGAAAGGTTGAAAGCAAAAGGATGAAAAAAAGATATACCATATAAACAATAAAGAAAAGAAGGCTGGTATAGCTATCTATCAGACAAAACAGACTTTAAGGCAACAAGTATTACTAAAAATAAAGAGACCTTTTTTTAGGTTTATTTATTTGAGAGTGGGAGAATGCACACCTGCAGGGGAGAGGCAGAGAGAGAAGGAGAGAGAGAATCCAAGCCAGCTCCACACTGTCAGTGCAAGCCTGATGCAGGACTCATACTCACAAACTGTGAGATCATGACCTGAGCCTAAATCAAGAATCAGACACTTAACTGACTGAGCCACCTAGGCGCCCCTAAAGAGAAATGTTATAAAATTCAACAGAAAGATATAACAATCCTAAATTTCTATAGATCGAATCACATAGCTGCAAAATATAAAAAGCTAAAGTTGTAAGAATTTTAAAAAGATATAGGCAAATCTACAACTAACATTTTAATATATCCTTTTCCATAATCAACAAAATAAGCACACACAGAAAACAGTAAAGATATAGAAGACTTAAACAATGCAAGTATCAAACTGTACTTAATTGATAGACAAAGAGCCACATATCTAACAACTTCAGAAAACACATTCTTTTCAAAGATACATGGCACTTTTACCAAAATAGAAATGCTAGGACCTAAAGCCAATTTCCACATTCCAAAGGATTAAATCATGCAGAATATCAGCAAAATTAAAATATAAATCAATTACAAGAAGATAACTTTTGACAATTAAGCAATATTATGCTTTTAAATAAACCCCTGATGAATGGAAAAAAACTCAATGGGAATTAGAAAATATTTCAAACTGAATGATAACAATAATATACATGTCAAAGTTGTGAGATGCACTTTTTGCAGTACCTATAGAGAAAATGATAGCATTGAATGCAGAGATTAGGAAGGAAGAAAGGTTGAATATCAACTGTACTAGGAAATTATAAAAAGAATAACATATATACTCAAAGAAGTAGAAAGAAGGTAATAATACATATATTAGAAATCAATGAAATAGGAAATTTACAATTAAAAAAAAGTAATGCCAAAAAGATTGGAAAAGACTAACAAAATTAATAAACTGGTATAAAAAATGAGAGAAGACACAAATTGCTATAGCAAGAATGAAACAGGTGTTATCACTACAGATCCTACAGATATTAAAAAGACAGTAAAAAGATATTATGAACAATTTGATGCCAATAAATTTGAAAATTTGGACAAAATGCACAAATATCTAGAAAAGCCACAACTTACTAAAACTGAACAAGAAATGTAAAATTTAAATAGTACTACACCCATTAAAGATATTGACTCTATAATTTAAAATATCACAAAAAAGGGGTGCCTGGGTGGCTCAGTCAGTTAGGCATCTGACTTCAGGTCATGATGTCGCTGTTCACAGGTTCAAGTCCTGTGTTGGGCTCTGTGCTGACAGCTCAGAGCCTGGAGCCTGCTTCAGATTCTGTCTCCCTCTGTCTCTGCCCCTCCCCTGCTAGTACTGTGTCTCTCTCACTCTCAAAAATAAATAAAACATTTTTAAAAATTAAAATAGCACAAAAAACCCTTCAGGTTCAGATGGATTTCACTAGCAAATTCTTTTAACGTTTAAGGAATACATAATGCTAAACCTAAAAACTCTGCTAGTGACAGAAAATGAGAGAATAATACTCATTTTCTTTTATAGGGCAGCATAACTTTTCTATTAAAAATATAACAAGAACAATACAATAAAAGAAAATTACAAGCCAACACAGCCCATAAACACACAAAAATCCTTACATAATATGAGCCAACTGAATGCCTACTTCACACCACAAACAAACAACAATTCCAAATGGATTATGACCTAAATATGAATGGTTAAACAATAAAGCTTCTAGAAAAAAAACATAGGAGACCATTGTTATGACTTTGGGGTAGCTACATATTTTAAAAAATTGTTTTTAATGTTTTTTTTATTTATTAAAAAAATTTTTTTTTACATTTATTCATTTTAAGAGACAGAGAGAGACAGAGCACAAGCAGGGGAGGGGCAGAGAGAGAGGGAGACACAGAATCTGAAGCAGGCTCCAGGCTCCCAGCTATCAGCACAGAGCCCAATGCAGGGCTCAAACTCACAAACAGCGATATCATGACCTGAGCCGAAGTCAGATGCACAAATGACTGAGCCACCCAGGTGCCCCATGTTTTTTTTTTTTATTTTTGAGAGGGATAAAGAGACAGAGTGCAAGTGGGGAAGGGGCAGAGAAAGGGAGACACAGAATCTGAAGCAGGCTCCAGGCTCTGAGCTGTCAGCACAGAGCCTGACAAAACCCATAAGCCTTGAAGTTGGATACTTAACCAACTGAGCCACCCAGGTGCCCCGCGACATATTTTTAATAGAATATCAGTAATATTACCCCAAAACTAAATGATTGACAAATTGAATCATTAAAATTAAAAAGACATTTATGAAAATGCACCATTTGGAGGGTGCAAAGGGAAGCCACATGGTGGGAGAAGATATATCTGAAGGGTGTATCTATAACAAACCAATTAGAAGGCAGCTAGTCCCATTAAAAATGGACAAATTGAATGGACACTGCATAAAATAAGAAATACCATTAATATTTCAGGAAATGTAAGTTAAAATGTATTCACCAAAATGTCTAAAATGAAAAACAAAATCTGCAAATATCAAGCATTGGTGAGGAGGTGGAGTGACAAGAATACTCCCACTCAGCTGGTAGGAGTGGCACTTGCACAAGCACTTTGGAAACTAATTGGTAGTATCTACTAAAGTTGAACACACAATATTCTTTTTTTTTTTAATGTTTAATTTTGAGAAAGCATGCATGTGTGAGCGGGTGAGGAGCAGAGAGAGAGGGAGAGAGAATCCAAGCAGGCTCCATGCTGTCAGCACAGAGCCTGTCACAGGGCTCAATCTCATAAACCATTAGATCATGACTTGAGCTGAAAGCAAGAGTCAGATGCTTAACCGATTAAGCACTCAGGTGCCCCAGAACACACAAATATTCTATGATCCAGCAATCCTACACCTGAGTATACACCCAACAGAAATAGGTACATGTTTACTGAAAGGCATATGAGTGTTCATAAAAGCACAATAAGAGAAAGCCCTGAACAGGAAATATCCCTAAGTCCATAATAGAATGCATTTTAAATTATAAAATATTTATACAATAATTTATTGTATAATAATGTCATTATTTATAATAATGACAAGGAATGAGTACTGGAATCAACTAACATGAAAAATATGGATGAAGCCAACAAACACGAGGTTAAACAAAAGAGTCCAGACACAACACAGTATATTGAAATCGTTCCCTTATATAATCTGAAAACAGATAAAGTGACTCTTAACATAGCGGTTATCTTAGGGAGGTAACTAAGGCAGGGCACGTGAGGGAATTTTATGGGGTTCAGTAATGTTCTATGTTACAGCAATAAGCTTGCTTCATAAAAAATTAATCAAACTGTACATTAACTATTTGTGTACTTTTATGTTTATAAAATTCAGTAAGAAAACTTTCAAAAATCCTTAAAATTAAAAATATATAAACCTAATAAATGAAGAGTCATAACATGTACCTGGATGGGAAGGTTCAACATTATAAAGATGTTTAATTTCTTCAAGTAATCTTTGATGTGGTGTAATTCCAATTAAAATCCCTCCCTTTTGTTATTACTGGTCAGGTTGATTCTAAAGTTTCTCTAGGAGAGTAAATGCATAAGAAAAGGAAGGCAATTTTGAAAATAACTGGGAGGCTTTGCCCTGAAAGAAATAAACATGTACTATAACACTGCAATAATTTATAGTTTAAGTTCTGGTAAAGAAAAAGACAAATAGATCAGTGCTATAGAAGAAAGTCCAAAAGACGTCTGTGTAAATATGCAAATTGAGTCGATAAAAAAGGCTCCAATACGAATTGCTGGGGAAAGGATGGACTCTTCAATAAATGCATTGAGATAATAAGCTATTGAGTTGGAAAAACAAAAACAAAAGCAAATTTAGATTCCTATTTCATACCACACACAACGCATTTCCAAATGGATCTTTTTTCAAAAGGCTCTTTCCATAAAGAAGACAATTTCCATGATTTTGGGAGTAAGAAAAGCCTTTCTCAGCATGATACAGCCCAGAGCTATAAAAAATAGATTAACAAATCAGATGACATAAAAATTCAAAAGTTCTGCATTGAATAAATTTTAAAAGACAATAAACAGACCTGGAGAAATACTTATAACACATAAAGTGACAAAGTACATATGAAAATCTTCCTTAAATCAATTGGAAAAAGATAACTCACTAGAAAATGGGCCCAGGATGTGACAGGTAATTATTCATAGAAGAAATACAAACAACAAAAGCATTAATAATAATAAGACCTTATAATCAAAAGAGGATGTATTTCATTTATCAGACTGGCAAAAATATAAAAAGGTCTATATCTAAGTATTGGCTCGGATAGGGGGAAATTGCACTAGAGTTTAGAAAAAAAAATTGGAAGGGTAAGGATACATATCACCCTGTAAGTATTTAGCTCTGTGCGACTTTTAAGCTTTATAATATGAATAATTATTTTTGCCAGTCATAAAAATGACTAGGATTTTGGAAATGTACATGCAGGAAAAATAAATGTTTTTTATTTGACCCAGGAATTCCTCTTGTAGAAATTTATGCTGGACACTTAATCATAGATATGCACAAAAATGTATGCTCAAGGATGTTCTTGAAGGCAAATGTGTAACAGGGAAAAACTGGATACAAATCCAAGCCAACAAAAGCATTGTAAGCTAGATTTTGGTACTACTATGCAATGGAAAGCTATGTAACTATATGATAATCACACTTTCAAAGGCTAACGATCCAGGGCGCCTGGGCGGCTCAATGGGTTGAGCGTCTGACTTTGGCTCAGGTCATGATCCCATCCATGGTCTGTGGGTCCAGGCTGACAGCTCGGAACCTGCTTCATATTGTGTGTCTCCCTCTCTCTCAGCCCCTCCCCTGCTTGTGCTCTGTCTCTGTCTCTCTCAAAATAAAATAAAATAAAACAAGACAAAAAAATCAACGGCTAAAGACCTTTTCCAAATGTACAAAACAGTAAATACAGTTTGACTACATTGTTTTTTTACTACAACTTTTGAAGGGCATCTAAGCATAAGAATTAGAAAATAAAACACCAAAATGTTAAAAGTTGTTTTTATGGGTAGTAAAATTCCTGTGATTTTTATTTCCTATTCTACTTATCAGTATTTGTCAAATTGTTCACAATTAGTATTTATTTATTGCCTTTACATTTTAAAAGCATTATTAACTGTAATAAAGAAAATATGCTCTTTTAAAAAACAGTAGTTTGGTCTGAGGATGCTTGCCACCAAACTAAATGTTTGCTTTCAACATAATCTTTTCAGATGATGTATCACCAACATTAAGTATTTTGTACATATGAGCCATTTTAGTTACTTGATGTCTTTTCAGAAAAGATAATTATGAATAAATTAAATAAAATTAAAAAAAAAATATTTTCTGAGTTGTAGGCTAAATATTACTCAGTTTGAATTCTAATATTCTTCCTCTATTGGGGAAATAAAATTTGTCCGATTTTATTTCATTAAAAAATTTTTTTAATGTTTATTTTTGAGAGAGAGATAAGAGTGCAAGCAGGGGAAGGGCAGAAAAAGATGGGAGACACAGAATCCGAAGCAGGCTCCAGGCTCCAAGCTGTTAGCACAGAGCCTGACACGGGGCTCAAATCCACAGACTGTGAGATCATGACCTGAGTCAAAGTTGGACCCTTAACCAACTGGTGCCCCTAGGCGCCCCTAATTTGTCCCATTTTAAATGTGTAACTTGTAAACAAATTTAAAGGTGAGTTTCTTGTTTCTTGAAGTACCAAGAACACATAAACTAAGTTACAACTACTGATAAAGTAACTTTAATACAATTTAAAATACTATCACGCAAAAATAAAGCTGTTGTTTCTATTTGCAATATTCACTTTTTTTTATTTAAAAAAATTTTAATGTTTCCATATTTTTGAGAGAGAGAGAGAAACAGAGAGAGAGAGACAGAGCATAAGTTGGGGAGGGGCAGAGAGAGAAGGAGACACAGAATCTGAAGCAGGCTCCAGGCTTTGAGCTGTCAGCCGGGAGCCCAACACAGGGCTCAAACCCACAAACTGTGAGATTGTGACCGGAGCCGAAGTTGGACGCTCAACCGGCTAAGCCACCCAGGTGTCCCTGCAATATTCAGCTTTCTATGAGTAAAGACTGGTGGATTATTCATAGACATGAAATAAATACATTTGCATTTTGGCAAAACCAATGACTGGGATAAGGAACATTATATTTTCTGGTTTTTCTGGTTTTTTATTTTAACATTTTTCTCTATTAATTTTAGTGACATAACAAAGATGTCTGAAGTGATAATCATTTTGAATACCCATTCCTATTCTGCTCAAAGAATGTCATCAAATAAGCTAAATGCAAAAAATGGCACATGGAGAATTATGACCAAAAAGACTTTCTTAAAAACTAGGAAGTCCGGAACCTGACATCTACTTTGCTGGGTGTAACTTTCATACAACTGGCTGACAGAGCTCACAGACAAGGAGTTTGCAGTGGAGCCTTCTGTTTCATTAATAGGACTTTTGGACCTGGGGCTCCAGGAAGCATAGGATTAATTCAGCTGTTCTAAAGTGTCTTCCCTACCCTATGGGCTGCATATGAACGCACACATGTAGAAATGACTCTCTTCCAAGATTTCCCCTCCACAGCGGTTAGAAACAACACCTGATATTCATTGACTATATCCTGGGGCCTAAGGCACAGTGACCAGGACAATTTTTTTTTTTTTCAAAATGAGGCTATGTTTTTAAAAACGTTTGTTTTAGCTACAAAGAGCAGCCAGCCAGCTTTGCAGAAAACCATTTATTAAGTGAAGGAAGACTGGTCATATCCAAATACAGACAAAATACTGTGACTAAAGCATGCTCTCATTATGGAGACATCACGGATGCTCATTAGCTGATTTTATTGGATTTTTTTTCTTACTTCCATAGGTTTTAGGCTGTATCAACAAATACTGAAAGCAAAAGAAAATCACACGACGTTAGAGGCCAATATACACACAATGGAATAAGCCACTGGGACATAAAACTAGAATTTTATTTAGAGCACAAGTACACAGACAAATATGAAGCAAAAACAGTGAGCTGAAAAAGATGAAAACATTGTAGTGTGAAACGCAGTGAGCAGCAAAATAAAGATGAAGCCAACAGTATATTCTTATTAACAAAAAAAGGTCTATCATATTAATACAAATATCAACTGGCAGAGGATTAACCAAGAGCATCAAAGTCACACATTTTAACATATTAACAGAAATTTCCCTCCATTTCAATTCACCTTTCTCCTCTTTCACAAATTATAACTGCAGCAGTTTAAGAGAGAATTTTAAAATATGATTAGAATGAACATCAGGCACACATGTGCTTTTTTTCACGTAAGTCAGTTAAAAGTCAAGTGGCCGGAAAATATATCAAAAATGACACTCTACCAAATGGGTGGGGGGAGTAATAAATGTATCTTCAAAGAACAGTACCATTTTTCATAACATTTTTCTAAGTATTCACTGTGGTGGCTATATTTCTGTTTTAAACAAGTGTCTGGAGTTAAATTATACTGAATACATTCATAAATCTACCTTTTTATTCCCAATTAACCTCTAAGTGGTAGAATGAAAGAAATCTTCATAAGGAAGATCTTATTTAAGTTGAACACAGCATTCATTCTAATAAGCAACCAAAGTTCTTCATTTGAACAGATAAATGAGTGATTTAAGTGATTCTGTTGAATCCAAAATGCTTCCAGTCATTCTCTTACCAGGTTTCAGGCCTATGGGGTTACATTTACATTTTCAGATTACAACGAAAAAGGGGGCTATCTGGCAAATCTAGGTCTAATTTTAGCAGTGAAAAAAAGTTTTAAAGTCATGATGGAAATATACTATATAAATTAGAAACCTAATAAATACATATGTATTACTTAAAAGTTGCCCTGGGCATAAGGGCCTTAGGACAGACATACAAAATGTAAAGAAGATCCAAAATAGGGAAAAAAAATCCAAGAGCAGGATTCAAATAAACGTGCCCACAGCTATCTAATAGAAACCATTAATCATCATGATCTATCATGCCATAATCTTTGGTGTCCAAAATATAAAAGAAATTCTATGTATAAACACCTCACCTGAAAACCCCCAATGCAGGAATCAAGAAATACTTTAGTGTTGTTCTGGAGGCCACTGGACAAGGGCAGAACTTCTTTAGAACATACATAATTGAGTTTCCTTTTATTGCTTTATCACCTCCATTGAGGGGTAAATGTTTAAAGCATATTCTGGAGAAAAGGCTCACAATTAAAATCTGCCTTTCTTTTCCTTTAAGCAAAGGAGTGGCAGGGGCCTTGATGAATTAGTTTTAATATTCTTAAAATTAAATCAGCAATTTCAGCAGCAATGTTTCCAAATACAGCATTGGCTGTCACCATGTATCTGACAGTCACACAAAAAGCCTCTACATAACTCAGGAGATTAAAGAAATCTCATAATTATAAACCCATTGAGCAGACAGAATGAAACCCTGCACTAAGCAAGGAATTTTGACATGTTGGTATTAAAATGCTCTTAAGAACATAGCCTACTTTTCTTTAACATTTTATGACTGTTTCCCTTCCAGTTTGAGTATAAATGTATAATATTTCCCCCATGTTGAATTTTAACAAAACATAGAATTCATCCACTTTTCTCTAGAATTGCAGGGTTTGTTTGGAAATACTGACACAAGATGTAAAATACTAGGAAAAACTAACGACAGGTGGGTATGAAAAAATTCTGATGGTCATAAGGCAGCCAAATAGGTTATAAAGCCCATGTGAATGCTGAATATAAAAGTTAATTATTTGGGAACTCTGAGACTTCCACAGTCCCTAATAAATAAATTTGAAAAGCTAAAAATTCTTATTAAAACCAATTCAAACAATAAGCCAGGATAACCAACAAAAATGATGTAGGCACCTCATAGTTCTGTTATTACATCATTTACCTGGATAGAAATAACCAGATAAAAGTAAATTAAGCTGCTACATTGTCATTCCATAGGATTTTTCTGTAAGGTGTTCAAGTATCAGAAGAACAAAATAGATTTGAGGTGGGAGGAGTACCGAAAAAGCTAAAAATTCTTGCTTTCTCTTTTTGCAAACATTTCCTTTCAAAGAGTTGGGGGAAAGTATGGAAGAAAATTTGACGTGGAATTTACACATGTGAAACAAGATGCTGAAGTTGGCACCACTTGACAACTACAATATTTCCTTCCGTAGAGGCCACTAAGTGCTGGCTCAAAATATTAAACAACTAAGTACACATTTTCACAAGTCACACATACAACTGTTGACTGGCACAGCCTCTTAGCACAGTTCTTCAGTTTAGCTACAATAAGTGATAGCAGCAATGGTTAACAATTCCACATAAACATCACAAACACAGATAGGAAAGGGCACCTATAACAACATGCAAATCTCAACAGTGACATCACTGAATATTACACAATGCATAGAAATTGTAATGGTTTTTGGCAAGATGGGGTTTTTTTGTAACAAATACTTTATAAAACAAAAGTTCTTTTGTTATAAATGCTATTTAAAAAGTTGTAATATAATGAACTGTATAAAAATTCAGTTAGATAAAGTTAATCTGGGTGGATTAATACTAAAATGGACCTGCTACTTCATCCAGTATAAATAATCCATTATAAATTAATTTCTAGTGGAAGTATACTAAGTTATTTGATTTATAAAATGTAAGAATTACAGAAAGTAAACAGACATAAAAATCACTTAAATACAGTATGCGCAATTACTGTTAAGGTTCTATATTGCTGATGTCTTCCTAATTCTACTTACCACAAATAAATAAATTATACCAAAGCATTTTCAAAGCTCTTTGAAATGGATGTACCATGGTAAAAATACTCTCTAATTCCAGTGTAATACAAAGGAGAACATTAGAAGTCTAGCAAAATTCAACACTGCATTCAAAAGACAATTCCACTGTACTTAAAAAAAAAAAATCCTAGAATTTCACCTTTTTTCTTCAACTATAATCTGGTAAATATAATTTGTAAAATAAAAATTTGTGAAAATTTTTCATTTATGCTTGAATTCTTTTTTAGAAGAACAAGCAGGATAATCAGAGAATTTATAAATACTTTGTATTTCTACATCTTCCTGCTATAGGTCTTCCATTAGTTCCCATTTTCTCTTTCTTCCCTATCTTTAACTAAATTCACTTCAGAAACATCCTAATTATGTCGATAGAACTTTGATCCTTTGGATTGAAGATACATCTCAAACCTTCAAGATGATATTTTAACCTTTCCATAGAGTAAAAAAGGATATTATAGACTGCATTTGAAACTAATAATATAGATACTATGAAGCTGGATATGCAAATGAGTGTCACAATAAACAAAAAGTTACTTTTTAGTTCATGATCTATAATTGGAATTCATATACTTGAAAACTGTAGTTTGTTTTCCCTCTGTAAATGAAAACTAAGTATGAATGGGGAGAGATGCTTGTTAAAAAATGATTACATTTAGAGATTATTCCATCAAATTTCAAAAAGAAGTTGCTAAATCAAGATATAACACTATACAATGAAAAGTGACAATTCACATGTAAAAATAGCCTATTTGGAAACTAGCAGCTTGAATCTACTTCTAATAGAAACTTGACTGAGGGCTTAAAAACCAATTACAATTTTGAAAACAAGAAAAGGATACTCTTTCTCAGTGGAAACGCAGGGTTGTTTTCCCTCCCTAAACTCTGATCTATGGATTAGAAGTCAGGGTGCCTAGGTTCTAGTTCTGGTTCTGACAAGGTGTGTACACCTGGGCATTCATCTAATGTCTCTAGGACTGTTCCTCTCTTCTATAAAAAAGAGGGGTAGATTAGGTTAGATGTTTCCAGTCTTATTTTCCAGACTCCCCATGTGAAGGATGTGTCATAGAGGTAGTAGCTCATTCAGTCTAGTGAGTCTCAAAATAGGAAGGTAGGGGCATAGGGAACATGAGAATTCCTGGGGAATCAGCGTGAGGACTCCCTTTGCAATCTCTACTCCTTGACCTCCTTGTCCTCTACTCCCAAGAGGACATGGTGACTCCTATTCTTCATAGCACTGAAAAGCACTGGACTCGAGGTTCTCTTGGTCAGCCTCTAGGATTGTAATTCAGCAAAGATGATGGTTCACATTAATATTCTGACCTAATTAATATTCTGATCAAATTAATACTGACTTCATTAATACTGAGTGTAATTCAACAAAGTCATGGTTTAGAAACCAACTCAATTGTATTAAAATGTTGTCTTTTAAAAATAATGCAATCTTTCATACCAACCTAGGTGTTTCCCTCCATCTGATTAATTTACAAATAGGATGAAGCATGATAAATTTTTATTAACTTCCTTTTCTCTGATTAGAAGTGAAATCAGAGTTGTTGGCAGTTTGCCAATATCATCCCCTTTTCTGTTTTATATCATTAGAAATACATTAACCAAAGATGATATATGGAGTATATTTATGTCCCAGTTATATTCTATGGCAAGGATCTCTTAAAATCATCCTGTCTTCATCACTTTGCCTTGTGAAAATGCATTCATTTCATCTCAGCCAGATCTGAGCAGGGAAGAGAAGCAATGTTGAATTCCATGCATTAAGGGAAAAACAAAAACAACTGAGGATCCCGTTGCCAATGGTACGTTTCTTAATAAGCAACTCTCTATCTGTACCTTATCATATGGTAATATGCCAAGATCTGATATAAAGGAATTCTATTTGAGAAAAAAATCTATTAAAACTAATTGGTAGAGAACTTGTTAATTCCTTAGTGTTTATAACATTTTTTTTCATAAATGAACCTTTTAAAAATTAGCTTATTGCAATAAATTATCATACACTCCTCTTGACTTCTCCGCTAGGCTTGGAAATTTATTTCCTTTATCACATAGTGGAGTCTTTATTTATAGATGCTAAGTATTATAGCTCTATTTTGGTTAGAGAAATACAGATCAAAATATTCCTTTCCTATAGCTAGAGAAAACCAGTCACAAGAAGCCTGATTAAAATCAGAAGTGTTTGCCTCTAATATGTTGAACTATGGAGATAGCCAACTAGAGAAAATCTGAATGGTTTTGGTCTATCTCTAATTCTGAGACTCGTAAGGATAGTATTTTTCTTCAAAAATTTTGTTAAAAACAATCTTTATTTATTTGTTTGTTTGTTTGTTTGTTTGTTAAGTAGGCTCCACAACCAACGTGGGGCTTGAACTCACAAGCCTGAGATCGAGAGCCACAGGCTTAACTGACTTGAACCAGCCAGGCACCCCAAAAACAATCTCGATAGATAAGAAACCAAAATATTAACAACAAATTCTTCTATCAAATATTGTCGGGGGTGGGGGTTGGGTGGCTCAGTTGGTTGAGCATCCAACTTCAACTCAGGTCATGATCTCACAGCTCATGGGCTCAAGCCCCACGTCAGGCTCTGTGCTGACAACTCAGAGCCTGGAGTGTGCTTCAGATTCTGTGTCTCCCTCTCTTCCCCTCTTGTGCTCTGTCTCTGTCTAAAATAAATAGACATTAAAAAAATTAAATATTGTTTATTTGCTGGCACCAAATTTGCAGGCAAGATCAAACTCCCTGGCAGACCGGCAATCAATGCTCAGTAACTGGTGGCTGGCAATACTGGTTTTTGGGCTTAAGAGCCCAACCTTCCCTTTCCCTATCTTATTTATGAGGAACTCTCTTAAAATTGAGTTTTTGGTTTATTTGGGGGTAAAAACAAATGGAAATCACTTTTTAAAATATAATTACTTGTATACACACTCACCTCCATGAAAAAGTTAAGTGTCCTTTAAAAAGTGACACAGACTTATGCTCTCTACTCATGGCCAGGGGAGAAACAAACTGCCAAATGTCCTATATCAAAATAATTAAAATAATGAGGCCTAAACAATGTTGTACCAACAAACATGCCAGGTGATGGCACTGCCCTCAATTTGGAATTGAATGAATATTGATGATTTTATTACACTAGGGATTTCATGTATAATTTATCACTTCAGAGTCCACAGATGCACAGCAAATCACCTTGTGAACAAGCTGCCTCAGCCAAAAAGGACAGAACTTAATAGGATCTGGATCTGGTTTCAGATCCGGATGCTCTTATGTAGTAGCTGTGATATGGGCAACCCATTTGACTTCCGTGATTTCCTCATTTATGAAGGAGAAATAATCACACTTACCCTCAGGACTATCGTGAGAATTAAGTGAAACAGCTTACAGAAGCACTTACTACTCTGGCATACTGTTAAGTACTCAGTAAACGATAGTGATGGTAATCTGCACATTCTTGGACATGTGTGCACCTATGTGAACCCAATAGATGGTGCAGGAGTGGCTGCCTTCATATTGGTTTTAAAACAGGCTCTAAGGAAGATTCTCGTCAAAATACTCAAAGCAGTGTTATGTATTCCACAGCAAACCAACATATTCAGTGGCTGAATAATAGACAAACTGTATGAGTACAAAAACGGGAAATGATGCAAAAAGAGTATCGGCAGAGACTTTTTTGGTGAGCTCTCAAAAATGAAATGAAACTTTTATTACAGTATCTTTTATAAATTCTTTGAGGGTAGGGACTGTTTTACACATCTTTGTACCCCTCCCAGTGTCTGGACAATAGGTGTTCAAATATCTGTTGATATGGCTGTAAATTCTCTCTCAGTGAAAGTTATTTGATGTCATGACATCTTAAAAGCTAAGCCATATGACTGAGACCAATTAATGTGATGAAAGTTTCAGCTAACAATGATCTAAATGAAAAACCAAAGAGATCTGATCTACTCTAGAAAATTTTCAGACTATTGTTTACTGCTCTGGGAAGTGATTTAACACAGGGGAAAGTGAATTGACATAGGGAAAATTTAACACAGGGAAAAGATCTAGAAAAATATTTTAAGTAGCTGGCGTATTACAAACCATATTCAGACCACCCCTACTAACTAGGAGAATAAATGGAATTTTAAGAATAAGCTCTGTTGGAT
Source organism: Prionailurus bengalensis (assembly GCF_016509475.1). Taxonomy (NCBI): domain Eukaryota; kingdom Metazoa; phylum Chordata; class Mammalia; order Carnivora; family Felidae; genus Prionailurus; species Prionailurus bengalensis. The sequence goes on along the minus strand of NC_057359.1, from coordinate 72,992,948 downwards.
TAACATCCTGAATTTCTCTAACCTTTTCAGATATTATGGTTTTAAAAACAATTGCTACCATCCAAGGTTTTCAACAGTCACTCACATGAATATAGAAGAAAGACTGAATTTTGCAGCTATCTCCCCTCAAATGCTGACAGATGGGCTTGACACTTTTGTTGTAGACAGTGCAAAACTTTCAGAGTCATGTGAGGAGCACTGGAGAATTCCTTACGTGACATTACACTGACTTAAAAATGTAAACCTTGCAAATATGGTTTTATGGTTTTTGTATGAATCACAGGATTGACTGGAAAGGCAGCACATTCAGTTGTAGTGAACACGTGCTGGACTGCTGAATTTTCACGAAAGCACATGAATGATATTTTGGCATGTACCAGTGCCACAGTATGAACATAACTTCTTTTAAATTAAAGTAACAATGAAAATGGCATCTGGCAATAGCATGTCTTCAGTATTGTTTATATAAAAACATAAAATTTAGAGGTAGTTGCAGATAATTTTTCATAATTTCATTAATGCAAAGAGATACTGTAATTCAGCTAAACTTCTACCAAGCCATTCTTCAGAAAAGCTTTCTAAATCTAATGTCACAATGTTCCCATTTGGTTTGAGTTATCAAAGCAAAATAAAAATAAATAAAAAAGTAATTTACATTCTCAATTTGTGTTCTTCTGAATGAAAATGCAATAGAGACTGTTAAAAACTGAGAACAAACTGAGGGTTGATGGGGGGTGGGAGGGAGGAGAGGGTGGGTGATGGGTATTGAGGAGGGCACCTTTTGGGATGAGCACTGGGTGTTGTATGGACACCAATTTGTCAATAAATTTCATAAAAAAAAAAGAAAATGCAATAGAATGAAATAGGAGAGATTTTCATTGCAGTGCCTTAATCAACACAAATAGGAATGCAAAATTCCCTAATTCTGCTTTCTCAGTACATCCTCGCTGCCCTTCTTCCTCATGACAAACTTACTTTGCTGTCAAAAACATATTAAGAATTTTTAAAAGTATGTCAATGCAAAAATAAAATGCACACATTTTAAGTGTTTCACAAAACCCTTTTTTTTTTTTTTTTTTTTTTTAAACGAGAGGTAACGCATTAAGAACAGCCTTATTGGCACCTAGGTGGCTTAGTTGGTTAAGCTTCTGACTTTGGCTCAGGTCATGATCTTGCAGTTCTTGAGTTCAAGCCCCAGGTCAGGCTCTGTGCTGACAGCTTAGAGCCTGGAGCCTGTTTCAGATTCTTTGTCTCCCTCTCACTCTGCCCCTCCCCCGCTCATACTCTTTCTCTCTCAAAAATAAACAAACATTAAAAAAAAATTTTTTTAAGAGTTCTTTTATAGTAGGCTGTCCTGTGCACTTACAAACAAGGTTATAGAATAAGGAAAGTTTTGTAAAGGGAACTGGGAGAAAGAGGCCCTGTGGCTCAAAATGAACAGAAGAAGGGGCACCAGGGGACACAGTGTGCCATCATGAAAGGTCACTCAGCATTCCTTCTAATCAGATAGCCTTGAGAGATGGGAAAACACTGTGTCCCCATTTCTGGCTCAAATCACTGGAAACTGACTCTGAGTTGGAACTAAGGAAGATAAACAGAAAAAACTCAAGTCAGAAGACAGTACCATTTCCTTAACAATAACTGATTTGTCTTGATCTCAACATAAAATGAAGATAACTAAGCTTTTCAAGGATTGAAAGGATGAAAGATGTGTACAGAAATAAATATGTATGTATTGAAATATCTAAAGAAATATTTACTAAAATATTAACAGTGGTTATTTGGGCCAGCAGATTTATGAGTGTTTGTGCTCTTTATGCTTACCTAAATTTTCTAATTTTCACACAGTTAGTAACTATTATATAAATGATGCATGTAAGTCACTTGACACAGAGCTGGCATACACACTAGTTAAAAAATGGTGGCTGCCATCATTAATACAAAAAAAAAAAAATAAAGCAAGATATCTTCCACCCTTTCTTATTTCTGGATGCCTCTCTATGGAGGAAAAGTCACGAAATGAAGTTGATTCCACCACAAAAAGTCCACAGAAGACTTTCTATTCGTGAACCAAAGGAAAGGTCACCATATAGAGGAATGAGTCTTTATGTGTTTATGACTTGGTGTTGAAAAAAGCTACCAAGCCAAGGGAAACCTCAGCTTTTGTGATGATTTAGGAAGGCATATAAAAATGAAACCTGAACTCGTTGTACAATAAGTTAACACATAAAATACCACCTACCCTTCTAGCTAATGTGAATTAAGAGGTTGCCTTAAAGAACAAATACTTCCCAACAGAATCCAACAAAGCAATTAAGATTCAGATTTTCTATGTGTTAATGATTATACAGGACAGGAACCAAGCTCAACTTCATTGTCACCCTAATGTCTAAATTTATGTTGTTATTGAAGGATCTTAACTAAAAATACACCACAGGCTTTAAGACTTGAAAATAAAGACCTTGGGAAAACCACCACAAAGAGTTGTTTAACCAAAATTATTATTATAATTGCAGGGTATCACAGATAAATTTATATTTACTAGAAACTGCACATTTTCAAGAATGCTTTGAATTCAGCTAAATCCATTAACAAAATGTTGTTACCCAAAATGAGTGTCAATATTCTTTTGATCTCAACTACAGAGTTAAGTAATCTAGGGAAAAGAGACTGAAGTTTAATGCTTATAAATAAATAATTCAGGGGGTTTGGGCTTTGAAGAGTAGTCCTCTTTTGTTGTCCTGACTAGCGCTTCCAGATTTTTAATAAGACTCTCCCATTCTCTACCTTCTCTTTATGTTTGATATACAGTCTAATGCTTGGGAACATTTTGAAAGCTTTGGTAGTTTTGTAAATCTGAAAATCACACTTCATTTAAACTGATTTCTTAGGGAACAAAAAAAATCTATCCAGGTTCAAGCACAACAGTAAAGAGCTGTTAACAGTCTTTTTTGCCACAATATTGGACTTTGCATATTATTTAAAAATTATACATCTTTCAAAAAGAATGGCACCTTTATTGCCCTCAAAAGAAAAGATGTTACCTAAACATCTGGATTTTCAGACATTACAAAAAAGAGGCACAGGAGCTAAAATTCTAATTCAGCTAAAAAAAATATGTAAATAATTTGTAGAGCTTATGTCAACACTCTCATATTCTGGATCTGACTGAATATAATTCTGTGTAAGCAGCAGAGCTAGTATTGTTTCCTCCTGATTAATATAAAATTTTAAAACTTAAAAAAATAAAGCCATTTATTAACTAGACTCAAAATGAGAGGTGGGGTGGGAAGGAAAAGCAGGCGTTGAGGACACACGTGTCTAGGACGACTTTCAGTTACTTTTCTGACAGTTTTTTAAAAAACGGAATTCCTTCTCTACTTTGTATTGCCTGAGAACCACTATGGTTTTGTAACGGCTATAACAGTAATTACATTTAATCACCCACAAGTACATTTGTGTTAAGCCTATAAATACTATGTTAGCAATACTAAACTATCTCCATTGGCTTATTTGTAAAAAGAAAAATATATTATATATTTATATTTTTATAAAGTTAACACTGAGGGCCGAGGAAAGGAAACGAGAAGCAGTGTATAACCACAGTTTCTCTGGACACAGTAACCAAGCTGGGGTCTTGCTCAGGACACCTGGTCAAGCAGTGTCTGAGGAAGAGTCATAAGAGGCAGAGACGATGAAATTGCCACTGTTGGAGTGCCCGGCCACTGACTGTGCAGCCTGCTGGCTCAGATTGTTACAGATAAGTACCAGCTGGTTGCTCTGGGCCTCAGACAAGGTGCTGCAGCTCTGATACACGCTGAAATTGGTCTTCCTGCCGGGGATGTTGCCCTTCTCACACATGGTCTTCACCATCTTGGCCAGCTTGTTCTTGCCGAGGGCTTGGCAGTTATACCAATGCAGAGCTGCCAAGTTCACCACTGGCTTGATGGACAGGTAGAAAGGAGCATCCTCGTAGCGCATGGCAGGAGGTCGCCGCTGGGCATACTCTTTATAGTCCTGTACGGGGCAGGTCTGTGGGGCATGCTGGGTGGCATACACACGAGAGTCCGTCCCCCCTCTCTTGGTTTTGGCATTCAGGTCACCAGTGTCTTGACCCATCCACTCTAAGTACTCCAGCCCCGTTTCTGTTACCCGGAGCCGGATATCACCCCACTTCAAGGTAGATCCATGGAATCCTGTGCAGTGCCCAAAAGCTTTTGTGTTGTTGAGCCACACAAGGTTGAGAAGACCCTCAGGATTATAGCGGCTCAGCAGTCCTCTTTTCCGCAGAATGAGCTCATCAGCAAAGGTGAGCTTCATGGACTTGTGTGGCTTATTTCCTTTTCCTTTGCAGCGGAGTTCAATCTGCTTCTGTTTCAGGGCCTCTTGGGAACGCTTGAATTCCTTATCCCTCGTAATACTGTAGCCATACCTGTGTTCTTTTAGGTACCGTTCAAGTCCACACTGGTAATTGGCCAAGCTGTTGGGTTCATACTCGGACCCATCCTTCTGCCTGGCATCCACAAAGAAAGAGGCCAGGTAGGCATCCAACTCCTTGCAAGGGATGACATAAATCTCTCTTGTTTCAGAAGGATACTTGGAGATGAGGAACTCGCGGAAATTGCGGAGCGCAGTCTGCGTGCTCCGGATGGTTTTCTCATTCTGCTCCCTGCTGAGCTCAGCTGCTCTTTCATCCTGGTCTGCAACAAATTGGGGAGGGGAGGGATAGAGAGGGTGTTGATGAGTTCAGACAATGCACTTTCTACTCTGAAATAAAGTTTCCTCTTATAATGAAAAGGGAAAGAAGGAATCCATTTTATAGAGATCACTTACAAATGTTATTTACATACCTGCTGCATTATAATAGCCAACTTCAGTTTCACAAATGATGTACTAGACAAGGGTATGGCCCATTACAATCAAAATGAGCTTCTTGTGTCACTGGCACATAAGCTTTGTGCATGAAAGTTTGTGGGAGGAGTGAGTTTAGAAACAGCCTTTGTTTTAGGAAGAATGCAAGGGAAAAAAATGTGCTGTTCATCCTACTGCAGTGTGCAAGGGCCCCATTAAAGCTGACACACTCATTTTGAATCACTTCATTTGTGAAACCAGAGGTTGTACTGGTTCCATTTTATTGAATTAACTAAATATTCAAATTTGTTATTTAGCACATCACTAGAGATCTATATTTAAAAGTTACCAAACAGATGATTTGCAGTAGTTAATTCAACACTTTATGGCAATTTAGGTTAACACAATTTATAAATATTCTGTGTGTAATTGCAGGGCTATTTGTAAGAAGTGGTAACATATTCGGTATTTCGTAAAGTAATGAGGATAGGGGCGCCTGAGTGATTCAGTTGGTTAAGTGTCTGACTTTGGCTCAGGTCATGATCTCACGGCTCATGGGTTTGAGTCCTGCATTGGGGCTCTGTGCTAATGACTCAGAGCCTGGAGCCTGCTTCAGATTCGGTGTCTCCCTCTCTCTGCCCCTCCCCTGCTCGTGTTCGTTCTCTTCCTCTCAAAAATAAACATCAAAAAAAATTTTTTTTAAATAAAAAAGTAACGAGGATAAAACTTCTGAAGTGTAACAAACAGGACAACGAATTTTGAATTAGGTTACTACAATCCAGATGTAAGGAAAGGGATGTATCTCTTGGACAAATCATTTTATTTATTATTTATACTCTTCCACCAAGAACTAGAATTGCTTCTTCTCATTATGGATCATCCACGGTTAAGTGATGTTGCTCTAGAGTACCAGTTCTCACACTTGAGTGTGCTTCAGGATTGCTCAGGATGCTTGATCAATAGCAGATTCCCAGCTGGCAGGAATCCATGCCCAGGAGGAGAGAGAAACTCCCTTGAGAAACAAAGTTCTAGTGTTTATGTGTTATGATGGAAACCCTATTCTATTTTTTACTCAATTTTTTTTTATTAAGTTCAGTGATATCATCTAAATGGTTTCCTTTCAGTAGTATGTAATTTAAATTTGGACTCAATAGTAACAATAAAAATGTTTTGTCAAAAATCACTATGTCAGACATGGGTGTAACTCAAAAAGAGAAATTCTAAAAATGAAACTACACAATAGAAAACTTGGCTATCCTATTGATTGTTGAGAGGCAAGCATCAAGCTTAGTTTAAAACAACATAAAAATGTAATTTCTGATTTTACAGTATAAAGGTAAAATATTTTGTTTATCCTGTTTATCTTATTTAGGAAAATTTTAGTTTGTAAGGTTGCTCATTGGAAGTCTTTGTAAATAACCACATACAATAATAAGAATTCTAATAAACTGAATTTTATTCAGAAAATACACTTTTTGTATTACTATACACATTTATGAATAAGTATGTTATTTTAAAATGACATTCTAATGTGTAATTACCAAAATCCTCATAACTTTATAAAACAAAATGAACTAAAATTCACTAGACTACCTAATTAGATATTTTTATAGGCATGTTTTTGAAGGATCATATTTCTAAAATTCAATATACAAAAGTGTATTTTATACTTCGTTAGACTTGACTTTTGATTATGCTATTTTCTTGCAGTTAAAACTGTTTATATATCACCAATAAAGATGTGTATCTTTCCCTCAAAAAGATGGAAGGCACACTTTGCATGTAACCTTTTACCATGCTGGCTGCCTTCCCTGGCTGTTTACATGTAAAGCCAAAGGGGCCAGCACAGCTGTTCATTCTGGCTAATTGTTTAAATATCCATCACAGTGGTCTTCAAACCTCAGAGACTTTCTAAGAAATAAACAGTCATGGACAACTTTAGGGAAAAAATTTCTAGTTTCTCAAGTTTCACACAGAATGTTTTATAAAACTTACTTGTCTGAGATGAAGACTGAGTTTGCAAATGTTGCCATCCCCAATCTCATATGGTACATATTCTGGGGTGCAAAAGACTTTGAGGAGGCAAACAAAACTTATACATTGATGATTAAACCCATAGCATGTCTTGTCCTTTGTTCTTATACATATTCTTATATAGGTGAAATTTGCCATCGGAAAGAGGGTATTTGGGCCTGAACTGGGGTGAATTTAGGACTTCTGAAGGGGTTATAGGTTAGTAAGGTTGGTTCTTTTCACTGGAAATGGACTATTCTGCAGGACTACCAGGATGTTCAAGATAGAAGCTTAAAACTCTATTCAGTTCTTTCAGACTCAGCATGCTTTTGTTCATAAGATGCTCAATAACTATTTCATACACATGAAACATTATTTGTAGTTACAGTCAATCCTCATCTTCATTTCATAAAATATTCAACATTTTCTCCCTCTTTTTTATAAAAATAAACTGTTGAAAATCTTTGGGTGTCCATTTAAATGGATAGTTTTTTCAAAGTTCTTTTGAGGGGTATGTGAGTAAAAGAGTTAAAATAAGCCTTCCTCCTCTTTCTACTTGGCCTCAATCTTTAGTTGAGAGCCATTACACATCTACAGGAAAAAAAAAATAGCCTGAAATGCACCACAAAAGGAGGGGGAAGAGTAGAGAAACCCTCATTCATTTTGCACGAATAGGGGGAAGTAAATGGCCTTAAAGTCAAGTAATAGTTTTTCAGCTAATTATACAATCAAAAAAGACCAGAAAAGATTGATAATAAAATATAAAACTGTTACATTTATCTTGCTTTTATCTCTAGTTTTAGAAAAACTTCTGATCCAATTCTTTTTAAAAACTTTTTATTAGGTATAACATACATACAATAAAGTATACTAGTCATTAAGTGCATGCAATTTTCACAAATTGAATCCAGTATCCGGATCAAGAAAAAGACCACCACCAGCATCCCAGAGGTCTTTCTCATGTCCCCTTCTTCCAGTTACTCCCTCTCATCAAAAATAACAGCTATTCTGATGAAACAGAATACAACTGTCTGGTCTACTATTGTAACTAATATGAATGGAATCTTAAGAGGATGAACTCTTTTGTATCTGGCTTCTTTTGTTCAGCATTGTGAGTTTCATCCATATTGTTTTGTAGTTGTAGATAATTTACCCTCATTGCTGTGGGTACATTACACACATTCCATTGTGTGACTATATCACAATTTTTGTTTCCACTCTATCAGGCATTTGGGTAGTTTTCAGTTTGGGGCTATTTCCAATGAAATTTTTATGAACATTGTATGAAATGATCATGTCAGGTGTTTACTTAGAAGTGGAATTACTGGGCCAAAGGAAATCATAGGTTCAGCTTTAATAGATACTGACAGACAATTTTCCAGAGTGGTTGTACCAATTTACTTTCACAAACTTGAGTATGTGAGAGTTCAGGTTGCTCCATATCTTCAGCAACAACTAAGTAGTCTTTCTTTATTTAAGCCATTCTGCTGGGTGTGGGTGGTACTGCACTGTAGTCTTAATTTTCATTTCCCTGATGACTAATAAAGTCGAACACCTCTTTATAGGTTTATTGGTCATTTGAATATTCTCTTTGTGGAATGCCTGTTTAAGTCATTTTTTCTGTTGCCCTTTTGTCTGCCCTTTTCTTACTGTTTGCAAGAGGTTTTCACAAATTTTGAGTCTTTATCAGATACACATAACGCAAATATCTTCTTCCCAATCTGTGGCTTGCCTTTTCACTTTCCTAATGGTGTTTTTAATGAGTAAGATTTCGAATCCTAATATAGCCCAGTTATCAATTTTTTCTTTTATGGTACATGCTTTTTGCATCTTATTTAAAAAAATCGTGTTTATTCCAAAGTAATGGAAGATCTATTTCTTCCGAGGACTTTAGTTTTATTTTTCACATTTCGATCTGCCATCCACTAAACAGCCACCTGTACGTTCTAGATAAAAATTAAGATTAATTTTTTTCAATATGGACCATGATTCATTTGATTTTAGTAAATTAATAAATTTTGACCAGGCAATACAGTAGGTACAGTACCTAAAAGTTACATATGGGTATAGAGTGAAAGTGAGTCACCCTTCCATACCATCTCCTTGTTTCCCTCTGCATGGCAACCAGTATTACCAATCAATTGGGTATAATTTTTGAGATTTTTCCTATGCACAAACACTTATTTTTTGTCTTTCAAGTAGGGGGGTGGAATATACTCTACATCCTATTCTACACTCTGCTTTTTACCATTATGGTGTATTAAAGATAGCTCCATACCACTGCATACATATTTGCCCCAATCTAATAGCTGTAAAGTTCTTCTATGGATACACCGTAATACATTTATCTAATCTCCTAATTCTCTATTGATGGACATTTGAATTATTTCTATCCTTTTGCTATTACAAACAATGCTACAATGAGTATCCTTGTATACATGACATTCCCCATATATGAGTGAGTATATACACAGAATTAATTTCCAAAGTGGAAATGCTATATTGCTATTGCCCTATATGTATATATGTTGTATCAATTTATACTTCCATAAGGTATAAGAATGATGGTTTAATCACACCTTCCTAGATATAATGTATTATCAAACTTCTTAATCTTTGCTTATTTAATTGGTAAAATATATTAAGGTTTTATTTTGCATTTCTTTTATGATAAATAAGATTGAATATTTCTTTCAAATACTTATTAGCCCCTTATATTTTTTCATTTTCTTTCTGTGGATTTTTTTTGGCCTCTGCCCATTTTCTTTTTTTATACTGACTTATAGGGGCTACAGATACATTTAGGACTTTTATATTTAGTCTTTTTTTATATTTAGTCTTAATATTTATTATATCATTTACTTAACGTTATCATTATTACATTTAGCTCTTTGTGTTACATATAATGATGTGTATGTGGATAAGTATATACTTTTTTTTAGTTCACCTTTGTATTTGTGACTATTACACACTTATGGTATTGAACTTACCTCTGTTAAATGTTTTTTATATTTTGTGGTATACTTAGAGATGTTTTCCCCACTATGAAGCCATAAAACAGTTCTCTTATGTTTTCTTCTAAAACATTTTTATTTCATTTTCCATTTTCATTTTATTTCATTAAAATTTCATTTTTACTCTTTAAATATTTAATTGCCTGAATTTATTTTGGTGTAAAAAGTAGGCGCCAACTTGGTATTTTTCTAGATAGTCATCCTACTGTTAATAATAGCAGTGACAGTGGCTCATTATTCACATAACTGGACCTTTAAAACTTTTTTTTTTTTTGCAGCAAATTCCTGTATTTGTTGTAGGACGTCACTATTTATTAGAAGTCTATCATGTCTTTTAAACTATTGAAGTATTTTTATTAGAATTAGTTTGGTTGGTTAGTGACTTGATTACAAATTGCAAAGGCTTTGAATAGTCTCTCCCAAAAGTGGTCATTTAAAAAAAGTTTTTTTATGTTTATTTATTTTTGAAGGAGAGATAGGCAGAGCATGAGTGGGGGAAGAGCAGAGAGAGCGCGAGACACAGAATCCGAAGCTGAGCTGTCAACACAGAGCCCGAAGTGGAGGTTGAACCGACAAACTGTGAGATCATGACCAGAGCTGAAGTCAGATGCTCAACCCACTGAGCCACCCAGGAGCCCCAAGCTCTGTCATTTTTTAGTGTGCCATTTGCAAAATGATTTTTAGAAATGCATATATTCTTTGATGACAATAACACCTGCATAAGATATTGTTGGGTTTTGGTTTGTGATCCACTTTTAGAGTCAACACTGAGTTTATCTCATTTCTTTGTTTTAATATTAGTTGTATTTATTTTGCATACTACACATTAATGTATAGACTTTTTCCCAGTTTTATTGAGAAATAATTGACATATATCACTGTGTAAGTTTATACATTACAGAATAATGTTTTGAATTACATATATTGTGAAATGATTATCACAATAGGTTTAGTTAAAATCCATCACCTCATATGGATACAATAAAAAGAAAAGAAATTTCTCCTCATGGTGAGAACTTTTAGGATCTACTCTCTTAATTTTCTCATTTCTATTTGTTTCATTTAATCTTAGTTCTTGTGATCATAATATATGCCAGGATCTGTTTTGACTATTGTATCAGGGCTCTTGCTCAGCTCCTCTTTTTCTTGGCTGAACCGTCTTCCTTGTGTTGGCTTCATCCACAAGCAGGATAACAACAGCCAGAGGTGGAAAAGTGACCGTCTATTCCAGTCATCTCCTTTTAGGAGTAAAGAAAACCTCTTCCAGTTTATGTTCTCTTGTTAATTTTTCTAGTGGTTATCATTATTTTGATAACTCTGCATATCACAAATCCTCTATTTTTATACAACATATATTGATACCCCACTACAAGCAATGTCAAAATTAATATGCCATATACTTACATTTCTTCCTCCAACTAATCATTTTCAATTTTATTATTTTTCTTGGTCCTTATAATTGTTAGCTTTTATTCTACCGTTTAGTTTAGTTCTTCTAGTGTTACCTTTATACCTTCAATCTGAATACCCTACTACCTGAATTGGTAGCTTTAAGTAATATCTTTTGAATCTTCGTTTATACTATTTCCCACATTCTCTCTCCTGTGCCCTCCCAACTTTTGAAAAATTATACACTTCTACATTGTTGTGGCTTATGATACTTACTATAAGTATTTATAAAATAATTGATACAATTGTTTTTAATAATAATTTCTACATTTTGTTCTCAATTTTGCAATTAAACATACAGAATCAATGCTTACCACCAGTGTTTTGCCAGTCTCCTTCAGTTAGTTAAAGTTTGTCCTCTAACAGCTTAATCAGAAAGTACTTATGAAAACGATATTTTCCTGAGGTCTTGAATTTTTTAGTATGTCTTTAAGCTTTTATTGTCTTTATAACTGAACAACATGAACAACAGTTTGACTAGGTACAAGACTCTCCACTCATACTCCCCGCCCTCCCACACACCCTGGACAATAGCAGCATTGCTCAAGTATTGTGTAGAATTCATTGCTAGCATAGAAAAGTCAATGGTCAGCATAGTCTTTCTCCCTTATAGGTCTCTTGATTGCTTTTTTGGGCAGGGGTCTGCCCAAATAATATCTAAATGATTTCTTTATCTGTGAAGGGCAGTAAGGTTACTAGACTATATGTCAGTGCTGATCATTGTACACCCATCTTTTTTCTGGTACACAGTGTGCCCTTTCAAGCCATAAATTCAAGTATATCTCCACTGCCTTATCACACTGGCAGACCACCTCCCACAAAGATGGCAAGTGTATTTGTGTTTCTTGACTCAGTCCTGCCTCCTCTGCTATTCTCTGGTGTCAAACAGGGCCCAGGGAAGCTCTCAAGACCAACCCAAACACCCCCATGCCAGTTCTTCAAAAGTGACTGTTAATTTTACTGCTCAGCATGTATCATCCTAGGTGGAAAACAGTTCTCACACCTCCATCTGAGATCTACAGTCACGTGTCTCGCAGTGTCATGTTCAAATCCCCAACCGATCACTGCATCTGGCAGTCTTTCTTTGTATACTGTGGTTCTAGCAGAAGACTTATAGTTTAATTTAAGAGAATGTTTGTTTCTGTTTCTTATTTTGAAGTTATTTTAAAAAGAAGCTGGAATTCAGATCCAGTTCTTTACATATGAATGAGATTGCTGCAACTTTTAGTCCCTAACCTGGTGCCTAGCACTTAACAGGGATCCCATAAATGTTCACTGAATGCATTCTCATCACATGAATCTACTCCGTGAAGAAGAGTTACATTCCTGAAGATTTTGTCATTCATCAAAAACTCAGTAGCCAAATTTTATTAAATTTTGTTTGAATGTATGTGGTAAAAAATAGAACTTGGATTCTAAATAGTTCTATTTTTTATCTAATACTAATGATAAACAAAATTGTTTTCAACACAAACGAAGATTCTGTAAAGATCACTTCCAATTTTCATAAGTGTTCATATCATTCAGCAGGCAAGCTGAATGAGTCATTGTTACTGATGGAAAAAAAAGCATGCATTGAGATGAGCAAAATGGTCTTATTATATATAGGAAGTTGTGATTAAATAGCAAACTTTAAAAATCATTATTTAAAAATTTAAAAACCCCAAAGGCCTAGAAAATGGAATGAAGACAAGGTAGCAGCCAAAAACATAGAAGTACAAATTATTGTTTTCTAAGCAGATCAGGTATTTAACAATTAGAGATACAGTTTTGCAGACGGTGAATGAGTAGGCATCAGAATCATGTTCCCTACGGCTCCCATGAACCTAATGTACCTAAAAGCCATGAATCATTATATGTGCCCAGACCTAAAACGTAGCTTTGGCTCTGTTCCCACAAACCTGCTCTTCTATCTAATCAGTGCCTCCACCACTCACTTACCATTTGCCCAAGTTTGAAATCTGAGCACCAGCCTTGACACTGCTCTCCCTTTCTTCTACAGCTAATCCATCAATCCCTGCTGAACCACCTCACTCATTCAAGCACACTTAATGAGTGACTGAAACATGTTAGGAATTAAGTAAGCTCATTCTACAGGGATGAGTATAATGGTGACAGTCCCTACTTTTGTGGAATTTACCACAGAGTGAGTGAAAACAGATAATAACACAAATAAGGTAACGTTAGACAAACCAACACAAATACTATGAAGAAAAAGAGTATTGTGAGAAAGAATAAATGACCAACTTAAGGATGGATGTTCCAGGAAGGACTCTCTAAGAAGACTTTTTAGTTGAGACCTAAAAATGAGAAGCCAGTTACATAAACTATAGAAGGAGGAAGAGCAGAGGGAACAGCACTTGAGAAGTTCCTGCAATGGAAATTAAGTTTGAGAAACTGAAAGACTCTCAGTGTGCCTGGAGCAATAAAAAGGGAGAGTGATACTAGGAGAGGTCTGAAAGCCCATGGGGGTCAGATCACACCAGGCCTTGTAGGTCTTATTAATGACTTTGTATTCTGTCTTAAGAAAACTAGTTGGTCAGAAAACTACATGGTCAGGTTTGCACTGCCCTCTTATGATACAAAACTATCTATAGGTTTGCAGACCTATCTCTTCTCATGCAAAGAACTCTACCTTGTATAACTAGGGCTGAGTTCACATTTGAATGACCTGGTGCAAAACACTCCCAGACAGTGAAATGATGCCTAAACTACCTCTGTGGAAGGTCAGAGCCAGAAAAAACAAGAGGAATATCCAAGTCAACCATCACCTCACCTTTCCTCCTCACTCTACCCCTCAAAAAGAAAGAAAGGTATTAAGAGTTTGTAAAAACTGTGGGACAGAGATTTGAGCTAATCTTACTGAGATCTTAAAGGACCAAGAGACACCAGGTGACAAATGGATTATGCTTCCATTATCCTGCCCTATTATTTTATTCCATCTTACTCACACCTCTCTGTTAGGTTGTGACCTCCTTGAGGAGAAAGGAATGCTTAGCACAGAAAAAAAATTTTTTTTCTTTAAAGATTTTAAGTAATCTCTACACCCAATGTGGGGTTGGAACCTACAAACCCAAGGTCAAGTGTTGCACGCTCCACTGACTGAGTCAGCAAGGCACCCGAGTCTTAGTAAAATTTTTAAGCAATGGTTTTTCTATACTTATTTATATAGTCTTTATGCCCCCATTAATTACATTATTTTTCATGTATTTATCATCTCTGAATCCTGAATACCCAGCATATGTTCCAGCACTCCAGAGCTACCCAAAGTATGAAGACTGAATGAATAAATATAAGAACTATCAAAATTTTTAAATTTATTTTATTTTATTTTATTTTATTTTTTTAATTTTTTTTCAACGTTTATTTATTTTTGGGACAGAGAGAGACAGAGCATGAACAGGGGAGGGGCAGAGAGAGAGGGAGACACAGAATCAGAAACAGGCTCCAGGCTCTGAGCCATCAGCCCAGAGCCCGACGCGGGGCTCGAACTCATGGACCGCGAGATCGTGACCTGGCTGAAGTCGGACGCCCAACCGACTGCGCCACCCAGGCGCCCCTTTAAATTTATTTTAAAGATCTTATTTTTAAGTAATCTCCACACACATCATGGGGCTCGAACTCACAACCCCGAGATTAAGAGTCACATGCTCCATTGACTGAGCCAGCCAGGTGCCCAAAAGAATTTTAAACCTACGTATCCTACACATATATTTTTCTTTTATCTTTTTGAGAGAGAGACAGGGCACAAGTGAGCGAGGGACAGGGAGAGAGAGAGAAGCGGGGCTTGTGCTCACTCAGAAGTGGGGTTTGAGCTCATCCGATGTGGGTCTTGAGCTCATGAACCATGAGATCAGGACCTGAGCGGAAGTCAGATGCTTAACGGCTGAGACACCCAGGAGCCCCCTACACATATATTTCTAATGACTGAATGTTTCAAGCTTTGACTGGAGGATGGTAGGAAAGGGAGAACTTCTGGACATGGGTGGCTTTCAGAAATGCATTTTTAAAATGTCTGCCTTTCCTCCATACCTTTAATTTATATAAGTTCCCTTCTACCCATACTGTACCCTGCTGGGCTACTGTATTAGGGATCTTTGCTGTCACTAGTATGCAAGTAGTTTTTGTTTTTAAGTAGGCTTTGGTTTTAAGTAGGGAGAGTGAATAAACTCTTCAGGTAGAAGGTATGGGTGACCTTCGTTCTTTGAATGAATGTGGTCCCTTACTTCTTGCCTGTACCATACACAACCGCCATCTAACACTTATCACTTAAACTCACTCTAAGCTTTTCAAAAGGAGAAGCCGTACTATAAAACCTAGTACAGTGAAATGGGCCCTCTATAAATGTAGCCAAGAGATGGAAAAGTTTTAGGTTACTGTCTTCCAAGAGATCTGTGACCTGCAAAGGGGCCCGAGAGAGAGCCTCAGCAGTGGCACAGGAACTCCTACAAAGAACCTGAGTAAAGTGTTTATATACACAGCCTTTCTGTACTTATTTACATAGTCTTCATGCCCCATTAATCCAATTATTTCCTCCCTTGTTAGGAGATGGCATGGAAAAACACATAATTAGTGCAGTATCTTGTGTTCTCATTTAATTTGAGGAGATTTATGTTCAATTTAAATTCAGATCCATTTCCTTCTATTGCTGTAGCATTCAATTTAACAAAAAAGAAGCTTAGCTATCACATTCTTTTTGTGATTTTATTAAAGCGATACATCTGAAGCAATAAGAAACATTTCTTGATATTTAACTTATTATTTTCATTTGAATATTTTATCTTTTCATTTGATAGAGAAATGATGTTCAAATTCTTTTTATAAACCAGTGAATGATAAGTCTACAAGCTTATTAAATAAGAATGTATTTTTAAGTTTGAAAAATAAAAAAGTAAAAAGAAATCTGGCGAGTAGATTTATATTTATGAGACTACAGTTGGGATTAATATAAATCTACATTTGTGAGTACCCCCCTCCCCCCTCCCTAGCATTTCAAGAAGTCCTGAGGTGGTAGAGTCAAAGGCAAGTCCCTGATGGTTATGTAGATTATATCATAGCTAGAAGAAATGACTAACACACGTAAAATTAATTAAAATGACCATACAGGGCACAGTGCGATTAGGCACTGTGTTTATGGCATGGCCTCCCGGCCCTATAGGAACTCAGAAACAAAAGAGAAGTCAAATAGAGCTTCAGATATGTTGTAGCTCTGTTCCATGGGGGAAAGGGTACCATTTGGTTAAGAAGAACAGGAGGGTAGAGCACTGCAGGAAGAAACTGCATATGCAAAGGGAATGATATGAGAGGGAGTCTGGCTTCTGATCATAAGGACAGTAAAACACTGATCCTGGTCTGAAGGTGGGAGAAGGGTTAGAGTGGGGAATATAAAGCTTAAACAGTGGGAGAGCCACATGAAGTGCTTTATATAGTAATTATAAATATATACACCAGGAGAGGAAACAATATGCTAAGTGCAAAGAACCTCCAAATGCCAAACATTTGAAGAAACTGCCTTTTAAAAATAAATCAACAACCCATTTCTCTACTTCTGACATTCTTTATTCCCCTTGTGCTCTTATTTTCTTCTGTACACCTGTCACCATCTGACATACCACATATTTACTTGATACCTTGCTTAGCATCTGTCTGTCTCCAGTGGGCTGTGAGCTCTGTAAGAGCTGGGACTTTGCTACTTTACTCACAGGATCTGGAAAAGCACTTGAGAAGTAGTAGCATTCAATAAACATTTTTTGGCTGAACTAACACCAAAGCTAAAAGGAAAGTTACTGAGATAACAGTATGTGTAATTATACAATCTACTTTAGACCAACACTACTGACTGCATTTAAGAACAAAAGTCAATGGTATGAAATTAAATTTGGGGGCTCACAATCAGAATCTCATAGTCACCTTATCCTTCATTAAGCCTCTTCAGAGAGTCTGTTGTGGTCAAGGCAGGTGGTATGATCATCTGCAATAACTATACGAAATGGCTCATTACAAGGACACTGGAAGCTTTTCCCAGGGCTAGTCCCTTTGGATAAAAGGACCTATCACATAAGGATGGACTGGCTGGCTCAGTCAGTAAAGCATCTCACTCTTGATCTCAGGGTCTCAGGGTCAAGCCCACTTTGGGCATAGAGCTCACTAAAAAACAAACAAACAAACAAACAAATAAGACCTATCACACAAATTGCTACAAGACAATATCTTTATATTACCATCAGGATAAGAAAAAAAACAATACTTTAACAGAAGTCCATATGAGAATTAACATGTCCATAAAATCAAGATAACTCCCTCCCCCTAGTCCTGACCCTCACTTTAAAAGAGATTATACTGACATGATGATGTTTGCTTTAGGTACTTACTTCTACA
The DNA here is from genome assembly GCF_016509475.1 of Prionailurus bengalensis. NCBI lineage: Eukaryota > Metazoa > Chordata > Mammalia > Carnivora > Felidae > Prionailurus > Prionailurus bengalensis. Next base: position 72,975,243 of record NC_057359.1, on the reverse strand, counting down.
TATGTATTCCTTTGAAAGAAATTAAATTTTCTTAGAATTCTTTCATATGCTCAAGGAAAATAATCTTGGTATTAAAATGTAAAAGTGCCCTAGTTGGTAATTAGGAAATAGGACAACTTTATTTGTCAAAGGGTTACAAAAATCATATTTGCCAACACTCATATTTCATTTTTGAAAACAGCAATAGCTCCTAACTCCTGTAATTTATTTAAAAAAAGAATACTGTGGGGTACCTGGATGGCTCAGTTGGTTAAACAGCCAACTTTGGCTCAGGTCATGATCTCATGGTTCGTGAGTTTGAGCCTCGCATTGGGCTCTGTGCTGACAGCTCAGAGCCTGGAGCCTACTTCGGATTCTTTGTCTCCCTCTCTCTCTGCCTTCCTCTGCTCATGCTCTCTGTCTCTCTCTCTCTCTCTCTCTCAAAATAAATAAACATTAAAAACATAAAAATAAAAAAAGGAATAGTGAGCTATATTTACTTTAAAAGTGGAAAAAAGGGGCACCTGGCTGGCTCAGCCAGTGGAACACATGACTCTTGATCTCAGGGTTGTGAGTTTGAGCCCCACACTGGTTGTAGAGATTACTTAAAAATAAAATCTTCAAAAAAAAAAAAGGTGGAAAATAAATTGAGATAACCTAATAACTACCATAAAATGTATTAAAAGTTACTGTCTTCTTTCTCCTTTGATTTTTATGCTTTTTCCTAGAACCTTCAAACACAGGCTATTTTGTAGGATTGTTAACATCACTAGTTGAAGCCAGACTTGTATGTTATTATAGCTATCTGACCAACAAACTATTTTAAAGCTCAGTTAATCTTTTCCAATAGTGAGAGTAAAACACATCTCTTACATACATATTCAAAAGCTTGATAATTTAGAATAACAGTATGAGTCAGTTTGGTATGATTTTGATAGTATTTTTCACTGAAGCAGAAATCACTTAAACATTGGTCATCTGTTCATTTCTCTCAGTTGTACGTTATGTGACTCTAGAGCTTCTGGAAAATTTTCTCCTTAAAAAAATTTAGAAATAAAATACATTACAAAAATACCAGCACTTATTAAGCAAGTACAGGCAAAAAAAGAAAGAAAGAAGAGGGAAAAAACCCCACCTTTTTTTCATGCATATTCACTGTTGTCTCTCTCTTTACGAATTAAATCAGGCTAAGGAAATGTGTGCATTGGATGATGGAGTAAGATATTGTACACGTAAAGGAGACCAGGCACTGACCTTGCAAATCCTCCCAACAAGGAATTAAATGAATGGCTCATAGCAAAGCATAAGAGACTGTTAAAAACTGAGAACAAACTGAGGATTGATGGGGGGTGGGAGGGAGGAGAGGGTGGGTGATGGGTATTGAGGAGGGCACCTTTTGGGATGAGCACTGGGTGTTGTATGGAAACCAATTTGTCAATAAATTTCATAAAAAAATAAATAAATAAATGAATGGCTCATAGCATGCAGGAGTCTACATTTTTAACAAGTTCTCAGATGATTTAATATAGGTGTGGTCCAACAGGCCATGCTTTGAGAAACAGCGCCTCCTCTCCATCTTCCCCTAAAAGGCCTAGAATATCTTCCTTCAAGTGAACCTCAGCCTAAGCCTGGCTTCAATTGCAGCACTTGCCTCCCTGCTGGGACAGCAGATTTTCTGATCTGAAAATTTTTATTTCCCTGGCAAAACAGTGGCTTCTTAAATAAATAATAAATGCTTAAGTGATTTCTGCTTCTGTGAAAAATACTACCAAAAATCATTATAGATAACTAGTATTATTACTTGACAAAATAATGAAGGAGTTAAAGAATTATTTCCCTCTGAAATCCACTGGATTCAAACTTCGTCTTTTGTAACTTTTGTGAAATTATTAAATTCAACACTGTTTCCCTAATTGCCAAAAATAATGTTTCAAATCTAATCTTATTTGGTCCCTTTCAAGGCACTTGATATGGGCAGTGTAGCAACTCATTTATGGCTGCAGCACTGCCAGTAAGAATGGCTGGGTTTGAGTCCCAGCTCTACTGCTAGCCAGCTACGTGAACTCGTGTTAGTAAGTCTTTTAACTTGAGTTTCAGTTTCGACAACTGTAAAATGGGTGTAATAACTGTACCTATCTCTTAAGGGTTGTATTAAAATTATTTGACTAAGAGAAAAACAAACCACTTAGCTCAGCATTGGGTACATAAATCATCTAGTTCAACTCTTTTTTTTTTTTTTTTCCAATGTTTATTTATTTTTGGGACAGAGAGAGACAGAGCATGAACGGGCGAGGGGCAGAGAGAGAGGGAGACACAGAAACGGAAACAGGCTCCAGGCTCTGAGCCATCAGCCCAGAGCCCGACGCGGGCTCGAACTCACGGACCGCGAGATCGTGACCTGGCTGAAGTCGGACGCTTAACCGACTGCGCCACCCAGGCGCCCTAGTTCAACTCTTTAAAAACATCACTGCTTAGAAATGTGTTCCACCCGGGCCTGGGTGGCTCAATTAGCTAAGCGTCCGACTTTGGCTCAGGTCATGATTTCATAGCTCTTGAGTTCAACCCCGCGTTGGGCTCTGTGATGACAGCTCAGAACCTGGAGCCTGCTTCAGATTCTGTGTCTCCCTCTCTCTCTGCCCAGCCCTGCTTGCACTTTGTCTCTGTCTCTCAAAAATGAATAAACGTAACAAAAAAAAAAAAAAAAAGAAAGAAAAGAAAAGAAGAAGAAATGTATTCCAACCTAGTAAATCTTATTTCACTAGTTTCTCCTCTATTGATGCTTTAATTTGTAGCTAATATTTAATTCTCCCAAGTTATATCACCAGTGTTAGGCATTTGTGTATAAGTGAACATATTCTGTCACAGACATATGTAAGCAATCAGAATTAATATCTGTATCTAAAACAGCTCTTAGGACACCTTCCATTCCACATCACTTAGAATCCTGTGATGTGACAAGCTTCCTGTCTCACTGAAGAAGAGACATTCTGTGACTATGACTTCAGTACAGCACTAAACAAGGGTAAAACCATAGAATTCTCTAAAAATTCTGCTTCCTTGCATTAAGAAAATTAAGATTTCTCCTCAATTGCTCCTTCACCTCAAAAAGAGGTGTAGTATTGCAGGTGTAACCTAAGAAGTCTTAGGGTCAGCACTGCTAGCTAGGGACAGCTGTAGGCTAGCCACAATTGCTCAAAAGGAGTTAATTCAAACAGGCTTCACATATAGAGGACAAGCAACATTCAGTGACAACTAAGACAACACAAAAAGAGAAAAAGGAGACCAGATGACACAAGTGAAAAAAAACTAGACGAAACTTTTCAAATCTCGAACTTAATTTCAAGTCACAGAAAAGAAATTAAGCATTTCAAAGGCAAAAAAAGAGTAAAACAAGAGAATAAATACTGTACTATATTAATCACAATAAGGACCCCTTTTGTCTTGGCCAAAATATATTCTTAAATCAACTGTAGAATGTGGCTGCATTTTCAGGCTTAGCAGCATGAAACCCACATGACTGTAATTAACGTAATAAATCATGTTGTGGAATTTTCTACAGAATCTGACAGTACTCACTGATATATTGTTTATTAGAGACTGCAGAGATTTCTCCTCCACTTTTTTTTATTACACTGCCAGAGACACTGAATCAAGAGGACCTTCTGATGGATCTGAAATACCTGCAGCTGGTGTAATACATAAAATATATAGTGAGCTGCTGCCTTCAGACTTTCATATACAAAACATCATATACAATTTCCCAAAAGAACCTTATTTTTGAGTTCTTACTTTCCTGGACTTAAGGCAGTTGTAGGAGAGACAGGGATTCATTACTGATGTGACATTTACATTTTCTAGTTTCTTTTTTTTTTTTTTAATGTTTGTTTACTTTTGAGAGAAAGAGCAAGTGGGGGAGGGGTAGAGACGGAGACAGAGAATCCAAATCAGGCTCCGCCCTGTCAGCAGACTCCAGTGTGGGGCTTGAACCCACAAACTGTGAGATTATGACCTGAGCTGAAGTCGGAGCCCTAACCAACTGAGCCACCCTGGTGCCCCCCATTTTCTAGTTTCGATCATGAAGTCACAGCTTTACACATGTGGCTTTCCTTTTCAGGTTAGTCTGTGATGACTCCATTAGTACACAACACATAATACTGTTTAACAGGCATTATTTAATCAGCCTATGTATGTTCTTTCATGATTTTTAAGTAAAATTTTATTGGATATTAAATCATTTTCAAAAGTAAAAATTACTCCTTGCACAGTTCAGAAATTCAGCCATGACTGCATTTAACCTTGGTGAGTTCAAATATCCTTAAATATGCTTTGCTTAAATCCAGAAATATCGAAGTTTAAAAAACAGATGACTTAAAGAGTATTCACATGAGGAAAAGGTTATTTTATGTATATTTCCCCTAATAAAAATAATTTTATTAGTTTTATTATGAAAGTAGTACTTTAAAAAATTTTTTAATGTTTATTTTTGAGACAGAGAGAGAGAGAGAGACAGAATGCGAGCGGGGTGGGGGGGGGCAGAGAGAGAGGGAGACACAGAATCTGAAGCAGGCTCCAGGCTCTGAGCTGTCAGCACGGAGCCTGACACAAGGCTTGAACCCATGAACCATGAGATCATGACCTGAGCCGAAGCTGCATGTTTAACTGACTCAGCCACCCAGATGCCCCAGTAGTACATGTTTAATATAAATAAATGTATAGAGAAGACAGAAAAACTGCCCATAAATCCATCATCCAAAGGTGGCCACTGTATATATTTTGGTGTATATCCTTCTGACTTAAAATTTTAATTACAACTATTACTCTTCAATTACCAAGAGTTTAGTCCATTCCACTTTAACTATAGACTTCAGTGTCCTTTTGTGATGTATTTTTATTTTTCTCTGGAAATACTGCTGTGTCTTATGTTCAAGAGGGAAACTACTATTAATACAGTAATGCCTGGTTAAGTTACTACTTCTGACATATTCCCTTTGATCATTTGAAATTAGAGGTTTTAAGACTTGAAAAAGAATTTGATATTGGATTTATTACCCATTGATGATATACAAATTCCCTGTGTCTATTCTTGCCTCTATTCAAACTCCACATAGCAGCATGAGTTTTCCCAAAAGAAAGCGGAAAGTTACCTCTTTTTTCTTTCTAGAAATTTTAGTATTTGCATTATTTACTTTTTAACACTCAACAAAAAATACATTCAGCACCTCAACACGGTAGGCATTGTTTTAGGCATGTCTGTATATGTCTCCTCAACTGTTAAACTTTATTATCCCCTTCTTATGGAGACAATTAGACAATAAAAGCAGATGGGAGATTGGGACTAGAAAAGGAAGAGTAAAAGTAGAAGTTTTGGCAATGAAGTTTTTGGAGAAATAAAACTGAAGGAAAGTTGGTGTACATCCTAAAAGGACATCTAAGTGCTAAGAGGGAGGGCTGCTGAAACATGCAAGAGAAGCATCACCATGGCCAGTGACTCTGGTGGTTAACAGCGTGAACCAGACTACCTAGGTCAGAATCCCGGCTCTCCTAGCCTCTTACTGTGTGACCTCCAGCAAGTTCAACTTTTCTTGCCTTAGTTTCTTCATCTGTAAAATAGAGTTAATTATAGTCCTGACTTCACAGAGCTGTGAGAACAGAGTTACCACAAGCAATTAGTGAGATAATAAGCACCCTATAAGTATTGGCTATTTTTATTGCTATTCTGCATGTAGTAATCAAAGAGCTAACAACATATGACCCTGCCTATGAAGAAAAATAATCACCATTTGTTAATAGCTTATCAGTACCTCAGTCAGAAGTGAGTGTCTGAAAAGCACTTTTCATGAGTTTGTGAAAATTCTATGGCTTCAGTGACCCCAAAACAAACAAGCATGTTACATTAGGTAACATCAGATGAATTTAAGAAATGAAATACTATACACAATAGAAACAGTTATAAAAAATTATGATTGGAAACCAGGTCTTTCTTTACATTTACATTCAATTTACAGGACTGCATATCTTAATTAGTAAGGCTCAAAATGTGAAGGCATCTTTTACTGAAAATGAATAATAAAGTAAAAAACACAAAGATATTATTAACCAACTTGAAACAAAAGATGTATGGCACATAATGCATAGGAAAACAGGTAACACATAAAAATAGAAATGCAGCAAACCCTAATAAATTATCTTTTTTTTCTGAGTTAGTCTATTAATATTCATTAAATTCCACCCAAGAAGTAATAATTTAATGGACAGGAGCATGCTAATTTCTCTAATTGGGTCAGTGGGTAAAAACAAAACATAGTTTTGAAAACTTCATTATAAAATAAAAACTAAATTATTTTTTATACATGGATTAGCTTTCTATATTACCCATTTATAAGTATGGGCAAAACAAGCAAAGTTTTTTCTTACTGATGAGATAGCTGCTTTTCATTACACAGAATAATAATTTAGCAGCAGTTATGCAACAGTATAAAGGTATAAAACATTAGTGATCTGTAACATAAATCTTAACATACTCCAGAGACTAAAAATATTATGTAAAATATAATTTCAGGCATTATTTTTAAGGAATATGTACCAAACACTAAAGTCAAATTCACAGCAACAGCACATTCTTGGATTATAAGGATTCTTTTTTTCTGCTAAATAAGTTAACAGGTAGAAAATTAAGTAACACTGATTTTTTTTTTTTTTAAGTTTCTAGGGGTGGGAGTGGTTTCAGTAAGATGTCTGAAGACATCCGTTACTCATATCACCCCTGTCAACAATAATTTGATATCCACTCAAGGACAAAAGTGGCTTTCTGGGAGTTTTGGAACTGGGTGGGAGATTGTGAAACCCTACCCTAACTGTTTTGAGAAGGCAAGCTCACACCCAGGTGGCTGACTCACCAATCATGGTCCAGACTTCAGATCCTTGAACAGCTCCATACCCCTGAGAACTATAGCCCCATGTGGCTTCAGTTCTGTCACCAGCACCATATGCCAAGGGACCCAGGAGTAGTCATGCCCACATGCACTGGGTAATAGGCATACAGACCTCGGTTCAGGATGTGGACCCTAAGTGGCCTATAAAGCATGTCCATTCTCTTCTTGGCTGTGGTCTGGAGCCCCTGGAGGTAAGCCCTCCAAATTCTTTCAGGCTGTAGATTCTGAAAGGGCCCTGTAACCAGGGCCATGCTGCTTCTAGCTGTAGCCTGAAAACGTCCTGCTGACACAGGGACCTGGCAGGAGACACTCCCATCTGTGTGGCCAGAAATTCCAAAAGGGTCCTATACTTGGAGTTTGCCAGCAGTCCTACAGGTCCAAGGACCTAGTACCTAGTAGGAGATACTAATGTTGGCAACCCTGAAGATCCTGAAAGGGCCCAGTATATGGCTCTAACCCTGTCACAGCCACAGTCTGCCAGCGGTCCTGAGAGTCCAGGACCCCAGCAGGACATAATCCCATCTGCAAACCCAGAGATTCAGAAAGGGCCCAATACTCAGCTCCAGCTTCTCAGCCAGTCCATGACTAGTACCACTGGCCAAGGGAATCTGTGGGAAATACCCCTGTCAGCACCCGCACAGATCCTGAAAGGAACCTATAATCAGGTCTAGCTCCTTTAGCCACACAGGGAATGATGCAGCCTACCTAGGGACCTGGCAAGAGACACACCCATGTGTGCCTCCAGAGCCAGGTCTGCAGACCTCAATCTTGGCTGTGGAACCAGAAACAGTGCTGCCAATCAGTTACAGCCTTTTCTACGCCATGGTCCAGGGCCAGTCCTACCAATCCAAGGACTCTTCCAGTGACCACTTAGGATCATTTTCAGGGGCCTGGTGGGAGCCACAACCGTCTGTACACCCAGTTAATAGGGTCACTGTCTGAAGACCTAACCATGGATCCTAAAATGGACCTTTGTCCCAGCACTACCCTACCAAGCAAGGTACTGGAGACAGTCCTGTCCACCCAGGGACCGGGTAAGATCCACACCCACCTGAGCCACTGGTAACAAGAATACCAACTGCAACCCAACTGTAACCCAGGAACAGCCTCCTAACTGTCCAGCCCAGCAGGACTGTGATTCCAGAGGTAATCCTATCAGCCCAGTGAACAGGAAAAGACCTTTACCTGCTAAAACCAGTCTGTAAAAACTGGAAGAGGTGTTACTTCAAATGTATAGACAACAATGCAAGGCTACAGGATCAGGAAGAACCAGGCAAACATGACAAATAAATTAATAAAGGAACCAAAGGAAACTAATCAAGCTCCCATAACTGATCTAAAAAAAAATGGAGATCTAGCTCTTTTTTGTGTGGTGCCTCGGAAGCAGTAGGCTGCTTCAGGATGAAGCTGAACACCTCTTGCCCAGCTACTGGCTGCCAGGAACTCATTGAAGTGGACGATGAATGCAAACTTCATACCTTTTATGAGAAATATATGGCTACAGAAGTTGGCATTGATGCTCTGGGTGAGGAATGGAAGGGTTATGTGGTCCGAATCAGTGGTGGCAATGACAAACAAGGTTTCCCCATGAAGCAGTGTCCTGATCCATGGCCATGTCTGCCTGCTACTGAGTCAAGGGTATTCCTGCTACAGACCAAGGAGAACTGGAGGAAAAAAGTGTGAATCTGTTTGGGGTTACATTGTGGATGCCAATTTCAGTGTACTCCACTTGATCACTGTAAAAAAGGGGGGAGAAGGATATTCCTGGACTCAGTGACACTACTGTGCCTCGTTACCTGGGGCCCAAAAGAGCTAGCAGAATCCACAAACTTTTCGATCTCTCTAAAGAAGATGATGTCCACTAGCATGTTGTGAGAAAGACCCTAAACAAAGAAGGTAAGAAACCTAGAATCAAAGCACCCAAGACTCAGTGTCTTGTTACTCCATGTGTCCTCCAACACAAAGGTCAGCATACTGCTTTGAAGAAACAGTGTACTAAGAAAAATAAGGAAGAGGCTTCAGAATATGTTAAACTTTTGGCCAAGAGATTGAAGGAGGCCAAAGAAAACACCAGGAACAGATTACCAAGAGACGGAGGGTGTCTTCTCCGAGAACTTCTACCTCTATGTCTGAGTCCAATCAAAAATGAGATTTTTCTAAGAGTAACAACTAAGATCAGACATAAAAACAAAAACAAAAACATAAACGGAAATCTATAATCTGCAGGACAAAACATTCAAGATAATCATCTTAAAGAAACTCAACAAGGGGTGCCTGGGGGGCTCAGTCAATTAAGAATCCAACTTCAGCTCAGGTCACGATCTCACGGTCTGTGAGTTCGGGCTCACAGTGCTGACAGCTCAGAGCCTGGAGCCTGCTTAGGTTTCAGTGTCTCCCTCTCTCTCTGCTTCTCCCTCACTCATGCTCTGTCTCTCTCTCTCTCAAAAATAAACATTAAAAAAATTTTTTAAAACAAAACTCAACAAAATGTAAGAGAACACAAACAACTAAACAAAACCGGGGAAACAAAGCATGAATAAAAGGAAAAGTTTAATAAAGAAACAGAAACCATGAAAAAGAACCAATCAGAAATCCAGGAGCTGAAGAATGCAATAACAAAAGTGAAAAGTTCAATACAGAGCATCCAACACACTTGATCATGCAAAAGAATCGTGACCTTGACAGATTATTTGATATTAGTCAATTAGAAGAATAAAAAGAAAACAATGAAAAAAAAAATCCTATGTGAATTATGGGATGCCATCAAGTGAATGAACATTTGCATTGTGGGAGTTCCAGAAGGAAGAGAGAGAGAACGGGGCAGAAAGCTTACTTAAAGAAATATTAGTTGATGGGGCAGTTGGGTGGCTCAGTCAGTTGAACATCTGACTTTGGCTCGGGTTATGATCTCACAGTCTATGGGTTTAAGACCCGTGTCGGGCTCTGTGCTGACAGTTCAGAGCCTGGAGCCTGCTTCAGATTTGGTGTCTCTCCTTCTCTCTGCTCCCCTCCCCCACCTCAAAAATAAGTAAACATTAAAAAAAAAGATATTTAAAGAAATATTAGTTGAAAATTTCCATCTTGGGAGCTATATGGTCATCCAGATACAGAAAGCTCAAAGGACTCTAAGTAAGATCAACCCAAAGACTATTCCAAGATCTATTATAATCAAAATGATAAAAGTCAAAGAATTTTTAAAGCAACGAGACAAACTATTTTTAATAGTTCCCAGGTGACCACACATGGAGTCATGAGGGCCTAGAACACACAAGGGCTGCATCCAAGGTGGAGGCCAATCACTCTGTTGAAACCCTCTGAGGCTCTAGGCTTACGGACAACTGACAAGGGAATGTGACAGTGAGAAGTAGAGTTGAAAACTGGGCTCCCTAACCTCTCACTGCTCCACCCTTATCCTTTTCCAAAACAAAAACAAAACAAAACAAAACAAAACAAAACAAAACACAGACAAAACTTTGCTAAGGAAATTGAACCCAATCATGTGGGAAGGCATGGCCTGTAGCATGGGTGCTGGTGCCTGAGACTCATCTTTGGAGGCCTGCGGACCAAGCACCAGCTCTCTATCCACTCTCTATAACCGAGTCCTGCCAATCAATACATCTCACATACTTTTCACTCCGGAAAAGGCCCAAAGTAAGCAAATCTATTTACACAACCACAGAAGAAACCAACGCCAGATTCCTGTCCTGTGTTCTTAAATGTGAACTATTTGACTAGGCATCAGAAGAAAACTGGCAGCAATAAAGAGAAGGATGGAAAAAAAAAAAAAGAACAGAAATAATTTAAGGATAGAAGATAATTTTTTAAAAACTTTTAATCAAAATTCTGAGAGATTTGAGAGATTACTATAATTACAATCCCTGTGAAAGGAACAATTACCAAAGAAAACATTTTTAAATTCTTACTAGAGGAAAGGAATTTGCAGCAATTTAAAAACTCAAAAGTTTACTTCCCACCTATCCATTCTTGGGAAATTATTTGATGGACTCTAGTAAAATGAGGGGAAAAAAGGGACACGTGAAAGCTAGGAAACAGAGGATGAAACCTAGAGAATCCTCAGGGTGGGAGGGTTATCTCAGGCTTGTTAAATCGGTTAGTCCAAACTGCAGCAGGAAGACGGAATGGAAAATGGAAATCTTGGGAGGACCATACAGATACGATAACAGCACACTGTTCTTCTGTCAAGAAATGATACCAAAACTTTTAGGAAAACACACAAACCCCCCAAAACTAGAATAAGGTATTTCATTGATTGTAAGATGCACTTCTACATTTTAATATCTCTGAAATTTGTCTCACAATTCCTGGGAACTATAGTTTAATTCGTAGCATGCTTTTTCTTTCATTGTGGAATATAAAATAATGGTACGTTTTTACAACCAATGACATTTCAGATGCAACAAATACAGTAATAATAATAATATGGGGACATACTTAAGTAAGCCCTTTTCATTGGTTAGGTCATTTATCCATACAAGAACCCTTAGGAACATCCTCTTTTCAGTGTCCCAGAGGTGGTGAAATTCATCAGGATGAAAAGAGATTCAAGTTTAGAACACTAATAACTATGAATAGTTTTTACACTGTCAAAATAACATAAATGGTACTATTGGTTTTTAATGTTGAAGAGTCAACTTAAGGATAAAGCAGGAAAAGACTCCGTCATGGCCACCAAAGACGATGAAAAAATATTGACAACTTTGTCAGATTAAGAAGATGGTTAGAAGGGAGATGAGAATAGTTGAAGGAAGGACAGAGACACTAGTATCTTCAGTCTTAGGTTGAGTGAGCCTATTTATTTCCTTTTTCATTATTTTTATTCTTCTATTGGGTATTTGCATATTTTAATTGCCTAAAAATAAAAGACTGAAAGGTTAATGGAAATGAGTTAAATTCTCATCATTTGTAATAAGGAGTCTGTAGAGATTTTCTCAAGCTGATAATCAAGAGACAGAAGTATAAACAATTTGTTTAGAATTTGGAAAGAACTGAAAATAGAATTGGCTCAAATGAAGTTTCTTGAAGAGTGGGATTTATGAGGTGATGAGCTTTGAGGTGAGAGACTGTTAATGTTAAACAATATTATTGGGGCGCCTGGGTGGCGCAGTCGGTTAAGCATCCGACTTCAACCAGGTCACGATCTCGCGGTCCGGGAGTTCGAGCCCCGCGTCAGGCTCTGGGCTGATGGCTCAGAGCCTGGAGCCTGTTTCCGATTCTGTGTCTCCCTCTCTCTCTGCCCCTCCCCCGTTCATGCTCTGTCTCTCTCTGTCCTAAAAATAAATAAACGTTGAAAAAAAAAATTAAAAAAAAACAAAACAATATTATCTTACTGATTGCCACGTACATGTATTACCTTGATAAGAATGCAGAAAATTGAAAAAGGTAAGAAAATTGTTTTGCCTGAAAAAGCAATCCTGCAGCTATTAGGGCAGTACTGAAGATTCAGCTATGTGTATCATAAGTGAAGACAAATAAGCTAACTAAGGCATATCAATCATTAAATCAGATTTACTTGATGATAAATTTGATCACTCTTCTCAACTAAAATAAAGCTTAAAATCACCTTGTAGCCATGTAAGCATAATTTATTGCTTTTATTACATTATATATATATATATATGTACTTCTTGTGGTTCTAATACACTATTGGGAACACAAGCCATCAGTTACATAAATGAGATCTAGACTGAAAGAGAAGTTATTGCTGGGCCTACGATGCAGGGGATCACCTGCACTCTGCCCATACCTGGTGAGACCCAAGATGGTCAGGCAGCAAAATCTGTAAGGAGAGATCGAAGGCTGCTGCTTCCCTGAGGAAAACAAATAAGGAAGATGTTTTAATCCCGGGACACTGAAGCAAAGACTTCAGTGTTCTGACACTGACCTCTCTGCTGAGAAGTCATACATTATTTCATCTCTTTAGACTACAAGGAATGGATACCAAGACTAGAAAAACAAGATCTATGCCTCTTTGATTCTGAACTTCCTAGCAGCCTTAGTCAAATCTAAATTCACTGAAAGGAAATTACATGCTGAGGTTTATAGTTATTTGCTAGTCTGCTGTATTTGGGTACATTTTGCATATTTGGAAGTCTCAGTTATATCTGGATGAACATTAAATAAATAATAGAGCTCTTATTTCATTGGTATAATAAAAAGTGCCTTTAGTTTAGAGAAATAAAAAGCCAATTGGGAAGATTTTCTTGTGAAATATTAAGACAAATGACATTTTAGAAGTATGTGTAAGCACTAGAGAAAAGCTGATAAAAGTATTTCTCAGAACATTATGCATTTGCACAATAGAAAGCAATTAGGTTGATTTTTTATTTTGCCTTTTGGAAAACTAGTAAATAATTATACTTTTAATTCTTAAAGATAGGTCACTAGTTGATTGCAAAAATAAGCAATATTACAATTTTAATATAACTAGGTTCATGTTATGTTTAGCTAAGTATAAAGTATTTCAAATAAGTGATGTGGAGTGGGTTGTCTGTAGCCTCTGCACTTTTAATTTCCAGCTAAAACTCACCTTTCACTTACTATAGTGGCTTAATTGTTCATTTAACCACATATCATCCTAGATACAGCCTTCAAAAATGTATTATCTAAAGGCAACTGATTTAATCTTACAAAGTCATTTAAACGTGAATAGCATCTTGGTTCAGAAAATATTTTCAACTTTTTTCTCTTAATTGAGGATGTTTTGAGAGGGCAAGTATATGTCTCTTTCCCATTAGACTGTAGGCAGTATGACAAAGGGAACCGTGTTTTTGTCCTGAATGTTGGTGTACTAGTGGTACTCAAATTGAACTTGGCAATTTGTAGCCTTCCAATGGATATTTGTCAAATGAATGAATGAAATGAATGTCACAGCATGCTTCAGAACTCCAAACACTGTTTTACCCTACTCTCAGAGAATTATGCCTTCACTATAGATATTTGGGTTCTGAAAACCTTTTGGTGTTACCCAAAATAGTGCTGTGCCTTCAGGGAGAGAATATGAGGGTAGCAACAGAGATCTCAAGAGGCCAAATACTCAGAGTAATCAAGGTCTGTACTTTTTAACTCCTGAAGCACCAACCTCTGTCTCTCTCCTCCTCTCCAATGTCTGTATTGTTGTCTCATGAGCACTTTACTGCCATCTCCCATTGGAATCACCGTAACACCCTATAAAACAGCTCTTGTGTCCCAGTCTCTACTTTCCCACTGCTATCAGTATGATCTTCTAAGACAATGAATTATGCCCCTCTGCTCTGCATGTAGGACATTCGTGACATCACAGGTACAGCCCTTCATGGGAGGCTCCAACCTCCAGCAGCAACTCTCCTGACCCCTTGGAAATTACTTCTCAGCCACACTCAAATCCATGCTTCCCTATGGATTAATCTGCAAAATGTTTATGCCCGAATGTCTGCTCATTTGTTCTGTTTACCTGAAATACTCTTTCCTGTGTACCGTAAGGCTGAGTAAACTGCTCCTCATGTGTGTTCCACTACATTTCATATACCTCTTTCTATACACTTGGAATTGAAGTTGTTGCTTTACTGGCCACCTTCTCTAAACAATGCTATTGTGGGGCTTGGGAATCTGACATTCATCTTTGTATTTTCATCACTTCTGTCATATAGTTGATCTTAAAAAAATGTTTGATAAATTCAAGTGCAAGTGACTTGGCCAGATGCTTAGCAGAAAAAGAGACTAAAACACATGTCTCCTGTCTCCCTGAATCCTTCTATTTAAACCCTGGGTCCTTTCAGAAATGATTCTCAGAGAAAATAAATCATATCTTTAATATGTACTCTGGCAGTCTAAACTTTGGGTAAGTGATAGGCATGACCTGAAAATGAAAAAAGGAGAAGAAGGAGCGTTTGGAGGTTTAGGCTATACCTATACCAAGACAAGCAGAGGTAGGTACATAGCAGTGACTCAATGTTAACTTAGAAGTTAACAAGCACGAGACCAAGTTTCTCCCACCGTAACTAAGCAAATCACCTAGTTTCTTTGTGGCTCATTTCTCATCAGTAAAATAATGGAAACAACCTCTTTCTTCATGGAACTCAGGCAGTATTATTTTGGAAATAAAAGTGCTAATAGATAATAGAGAACATTTGGGGGTATTTTTTGGTTGTTTTTTACATATTATAGCAGAGGAAGTTAAAAAAATTCCCCATGACAGCGTCCCATTATAAGCATAGGAGGGAAGCCACAGTGTTGAAATTTGTAAGAATAATCCCCAAATTCTTTGTCTATAAACAAGTACACCAGAAGATAATGTTAAGTAAAATTTGCTTTCTTACACACACAAAAAAACCCTTCTATATTCAGTAATAACAATGTCGTAATGCCCTCATCTCATAAATATTCCACAATTTTACTTATTTTCATAATCTATATTTATTTAAAAAATGTTTTTAATATGAAATTTATTGTCAAGTTGGTTTCCATACAACACCCAGTGCTCATCCCAACAGGTGCCCTCCTCAATACCCATCACCCACCCTCCCCTCCCTCCCACCCCCCCATCAACCCTCAGTTTATTCTCAGTTTTTAAGAGTCTCTTATGGTTTGCCTCCCTCCATCTCTAACTTTTTTCTTCTTCCCCTCCCCGATGGGTTTCTGTTAAGTTTCTCAGGATCCACATAGGAGTGAAAACATATGGTATCCGTCTTTCTCTGTATTAAAAAGTAATCATGTTTGGGGCACCTGGGTGGCTCAGCTGGTTTAGTGGCCAACTTCAGCTCAGGTCGTGATCTTGTGGTTCAAGCCCCGCATCAGACTCTGTGCTGACAGCTCAGAGCCTGGAGCCTGCTTTGCTGCCCCTCCCCGACTGATGCTCTGTCTCTCTCAAAAATAAACATTAAAAAAAAATAATAATAAAAATAAAAATAAACCAACAAAAAGTAATCCTGTTTTAGAGGCGCCTGTTGGCTCAACTGGTTAAGTGTCCAACTCTTGATTTTGACTCAGGTCATGATCTCTTAGTTCAGGAGACGGAGCTCCATGTTGGGCTCCGCGCTAATGGCGTGGAGCCTGCTTGGGATTCTCTCTCTCCCTCACTTTCTGTCCCTTCCCTAAAAATAAATAAACATTTTTTTTTAAAAAGTAACCATGTTTTAAAAAAAGTAACCATGTTTGAAATATACAGAAAAGTATACAGAATAATGCTAAAGTATGCTGACCTTGAATCAGAGGGCTTTGTATGGATTAATGTAATCCTTGTATCAACCCTATAGAATAAATACGTTATTTTCTTCATTTTACAGATGAAAAAATGAAACCACAGAGAAGTTAACTAACTTGCCAAACTCACCCAGAAAAGGGGTGGCAGAGCTGGAATATGAATCCAGGCAGTTGTGTGTCTGGATATCCATAATTAAGCACTGCACTTGTGTTGCCTCTTATGTAACACAATTCATGTTCCTGTCATTCAGATTTAATACATGTTATTATTTTGTCATATTTTTTACATGTTTTTAAAAGAAAATGTTACAGATATAGTTCATTTCCCATCCCCCTTCCTCCTCAAAGGCAACCATTATCATTTGTGGTATCTCCTTTCATGTTTCATAATTAACTGTATGTGAGGGGCTGTGCATAAGAACAATATATTTTGGTATTTGGGTTTTTTAAAAAAGGTATGGTACTCTATTATTCTGCAACTGTATCTTCAAGATTTATCTACATTAGTAAATGTAGATCTGATTGATGCACATATTCCATTGAAAAATATAATTTAGGGGCACCTGGGTGGCTCATCGGTTGAGCATCCAACTTCGGCTGGGGTCATTATCTCACAGCTCATGAGTTTGAGCCCCTCATTGGGCTCTGTGCTGACAGCTCGGAACCTGCAGCCTGCTTCAGATTCTGTGCCTCCCTCTCTCTCTGTCCCAACCCACTCGCATTCTGTGTCTCTCTCAAAAATAAATAATAGTAAAAAAAAAATTAAAAATTATATATACAATTTCTCTCTTGATAGACACTGACATTGTCATTTTTTTTAACTTGTTATCACAAAGTTGCAATGTACACTCCTGTACATCCATCCTTCCCTCTTTCTCTTTGTCTCTCTATCTATGGATATTTCTCTAGGGCAAATACCTAGATATTGAATTCCTAGGTTGGATGCTCTGCATATCTTTAATTTTATTAAATATTACAAACTGTTCTCCAAAATGGTTGTACTAATTTATATTCCCACAACCATGTTCCCATTTTTCCATACTTTCAACACCACTTCGGATAGTTAATAATTTTTGCCTTTCTGTACCTCGTTGTTGTCTTGTGTCCCTTTGATTACCAGTGAGGTTGAGCATTTTTCATGTTTACTAACTAAATGGGTTTCCTCTTATTAGAAGTGCTTCTTCAGTTCCTTTTTTCATTTCCCTACTGGATTATTTGACCTTTTTCCTACTGATTTGTGGCAGTTCTTTATATATATTATCTGTATGAATATTTTTGGTTATGCACATTAAACTCATCTCACAGATGGTTGCTTATCTTTTAACTTTGTTTATGATATCCCTTGTGTCAGCTAAGACTTTTACTTTAAGACTTTTACCTTAAGGCTGTTAGCATTTCCAATCTTTTCCTTTATGGTTTGTGTCTTTTTTGTGCCATGTTTTAAAAATTCTTCCTAACATCAAGGCTATTTTGCAGGATTTCCTTTAGATAGTTTTAAGTTTATAATTCCACATTTAGATCTTCAAATGAAATTTATTTTCATGTCTGATGTAAGGTGAGGACCCAATTTTATTTTGTTCCACATATGTGACCAAATGTCCAATACTATTCACTGACTGGTCCACCCTTTTCCCACTAATCTGAGATGCCATCTCTTTTACATACAGTTCCTATTTATGTGTAGGTGGGTTTCTAGGCTCTCTATCCTGTTCTGCTCTACTTGTCTATCTTTATGTCAGATCATTCCATTTTAATTATTATAGCTTTATAATAAGATGTATGTAAGTTTTATACTGTAAGTTATAATGAGTTTTCTGCCTTAGTAAAACTGTCTTTGTAAAAACCTAAATACTTTGAAAAGAGATGAAAATACTGTCATTTTTTTTAACAGAATGATCCCCACACACACCTCCCCTATTGCCAGTGTAGAAAATAAAACTAGAAATTACTAATTTAAAACCAAGTCTTTTCTTTTTTCAAAGAACTACACTGCAGGAAGGAAGGAGGGGAGTGCTTACCAGCCAGGAGCTAAAGACCACCAACCCCAGATCCTTAAAACTCATTATTATAAGCTTTCTGCTATGCGTGATAAAACCTAAGACAACCCCCACCACTCCACTCTGAGAACTGCCCTTTCATCATTTGGGGAGGAAGGGCTTTCCAGCACCTAGGTTGAGGAGAAGTGTTCCTATGACACTCAAGTAGGAAAATCAAGAGCTGGTGATCTTCAAATGGAGAAACAATCAGACTGTGATACTCAGGAGAGGGGTGGAAGGTGGCATCTAACAGGCTAAGGGAAGGGCGGCTGATGGTACAGATCTGAAAAGGTTCACAGTATTCAGTAACACATTAGAGGCCTATAATTTCATCAATGTTTTGACTTGCCCTCTCTTCCTGTGGACATGCAATCCACTGTCCAATTAGGTGAAGAGAGGAATGAAACAAGGCTCTTGCTTCTTAGATGATGTTGCTAGCATCAAGCAGTGAGCCCCAGAAACTCCTGTACCCAGGTACGTAATTTTTCCCTAAGTTATATACTTGAGGTCAAGAAATTACTAATATAATGACCACACTCATGCTACTTGCGAGGCACTAGGACTGGAGAGAAGGGTACTGTGTGGAGAACACAATAAATTAGATACGTATCTAGTTCATTAACTTTCTTCTCAAAGACCTAATGAAATAAAGCTTACTCCTCTTCACCAGATCTTACAAAACTTTTGACATTACCACTACTATCAATGGCAACTCAAGGGCAAAATTATACAAGGAGACAAAGAAATGGAAGAAGGAATAAATGAAATATATGAGGCAATTAAAAAAAAGTCAATGTCCAGATTTTCTTAATCCTCCTTATTTGGGCTACCTCCAGGTGATTTTGCTATTCAATCCCTTTGTCAAAGGTACCAACTTAAGAAATAAAATAGATCATTTCAGAAAATAGTATCATGTGAATTAGTGTGGAAAAAGGTACACCTAAGAAAAAACTAATAACTCAAAATTAACTTTCAACCAATATTTAACATAATGGTAAGAAGTTCCAACTGGGATTTCTCTCATTTCCCAGAACTGCCCTTTAAATAAAGTCCGTAGCTGAAAGCAAAAGTACTAAGTACCTCCTTCCCCCATTCTAGGTTCAGGGAATATGTTAACCTGTGCTTCCAACCACTTCCCAACAAGGGACACATTCCAGCAAAAACTCCCACTGGAAGGAAGGGAAGATTTAGTGTGAGGAGAAGCTATCTCTACCCTCACCATCTTATTGATTGTTTGTACAATTTGTACAGCAAGATATCATATGATACAGGCCATCCTGGTATCAGTGGTTACTTACCAAAGGGATGTCATTAATTTTAGCTGAAAATACAAACCTAGTGACAAAAAGAAAATTATTTTATTTTTCATGCAACATTTCCTAGGTTTAGAGGTTATATGCCTCCAGATTCTTTGTTTAGAACAATGAAAGCCCAATCTAGTGAGGTTCGGCATAAAAGAATTTAATAAGGGCCACAGGGTTTCCTAGAATACCAGTAAATCAGGTTTGCAGGAATCCACAAAAAACTCTCTGACCCAACACAGATTTGCTCTGGTAGATGTCATGAAGCCACCAAACTCCAACAACGAGCCTCTAAGGCTGAAACCACTGCAGGGATGCTGCTTCTGCTACCTCTAGAAATGGCAAGATTTGCATTTGCAAAATAGATTCTTCTAGGTACTTTTTTTTTCAATATATGAAGTTTATTGTCAAACTGGTTTCCATACAACACCCAGTGCTCGTCCCAAAAGGTGTCCTCCTCAATACCCCTCACCTACCCTCCCCTCCCTCCCACCCCCCATCAACCCTCAGTTCTCAGTTTTTAAGAGTCTCTTATGCTTTGGGTCTCTCCCACTCTAACCTCTTTTTTTTTTTTTTCCTTCCCCTCCCCCATGGGTTTCTGTTAAGTTTCTCAGGATCCACCTAAGAGTGAAAACATATGGTATCTGTCTAGGTACTTCTAATTGGAGTCTGGTGTCAGTGCATTTGACTGACAAAGCCTAAGGTCACAAGACTGTGCCCTCATTGAAATACAAACTTGGAACCAAGTTTTTGGCCTCTCCAATGGGGAAATGCAGGTGCACAGAGGGAATTCTCTCACACAGCAAGAGTGTTCAGTTACTGGGTGGCTGGATGGAATAACAATGTGCCCCATAATATGGGCCCTGCATTCCCTGTATCACTGCTTCTTAAGCTTCAATGTGCATACAGGTTATGTGGAGATCTTATTAAAATGCAAATTATGATTCTTTAGGTCTGGGGTAGGACCATAGATTCTGCACTTCTTCTAAGCTTCCAGCTGATGCTGGTAATACTGGTCCATGGAACATTTTTTAGAAGATGAATGGATGTAATTGCATAACATCGGAATCTACCTCATTACTTAAAGAGTATTGAGCACAGCCTAATAATGGCAACAATGGTGATGATAATGAAAATAAAAATATTAGTAATTGTAGAAACTTATTTGCTGAGTGTTTATTATATGTCAGGTATTCTCTTTAACCTATATTTTTGCATTTGGTCCTCAAACAATCCTATAAGACAGGCACTATTATTACTTTACAAATGAGAAAACAGTCTCAGGAAAATGAAATGACAGCTAATTTCACAAGGCCAGCAGGAGGTAGGGGTGAGAATCGAGCTAGGCATGTCTGATTCCAAACTCTGAATGGCCAGGCTCTACTATCTCAATGCCCAGCACTGCCTGACTTATCAATCCTCAGATAAGCACCCTGTGATAAGGAGGGAAATGATGGCATAAAACTGAGCCTGAATTTTTACTCTCCCTCCCTTATCTTTCAGAATTTATGTCTCAGGTTTTCCTGCAGGAAGGCACAGAAAAGGGTGTGGCTAAGAAAACATATTTAGTCTTGTCCTATCTTGCAAGAAGAGGCATATATTTCTTGTGGAATAAGAAAATATATATAATATCATGGATATGTATGTATACATATGCATATACAGACACACACAAGCATACATATTCATATATGTTTCTACCCCTTATGTTAGAACACTGTTCTAGTATATCCTGTCCTTGAATGACATATATAAACATCTCCTCCTATCTGACCACATTAAAAAAGACTTAAGTGCTCAAGGGCACCTGGGTGGCTCAGTCAGTTAAGCATCCTACTTTGGCTCAGGTCACAATCTTGCAGTTTGTGAGAGTTCAAGCCCCACATCGGGCTCCGTGCTGACAGCTCAGCTCTCTCTCAAAAATAAACATTAAAAAAAAATAAATAAACAAACAAAAAACTTTAAGTGCTCAAAACAAAAACAAAAATACACACAAATAGTAGTAAGTACCTACTTACTTACCTACTGGTTTGCTGCCCCTTTCAAGATTAGTACCTAGAATGAATGTCCTTGGAAGAATACCCCCATCCAACCTCTACACCTAGCTATGTGGTTTGTGTAGAACTGGCCTCAATACCATTTCCTGTTGGGGGCGTGATGCTCCAAAGACTGATTCAGGGGTTAAGGGGAATGCTGTGACAAAGGCACAGTCTACTGCAAGACAACAATCTTAGCAGCACTTGGCAATCACCTTAGGGACAATGCAGGAATCAAATATCTACAGATAGAGGGGCGCCTGGGTGGCGCAGTCGGTTAAGCGTCCGACTTCAGCCAGGTCACGATCTCGCGGTCTGTGAGTTCGAGCCCCGCATCGGGCTCTGGGCTGATGGCTCGGAGCCTGGAGCCTGTTTCCGATTCTGTGTCTCCCTCTCTCTCTGCCCCTCCCCTGTTCATGCTCTGTCTCTCTCTGTCCCAAAAATAAACGTTGGAAAAAAAAAACAAAACAAAACAAAAAAAAAAACCAAATATCTACAGATAGAGCTAATACCAAGGAGGCTAAGGGTGAGAAATAGCAAGAAAGAAACTAGACATCATTTGACCATTGCATAAAAGCTTGTTTCAAGATATGTCCTTGGACTATAAAGCAATTTATTCTCTTTTAACTTATTTTAACTCAGGTTTTTTGTTTTTGACAAGAAAAATCACTGTTTATGCATGTAAACACAGACCAAATAACTAGAATATATGACTTAATCATTTTAAAAGCTTATTAAACTTGGGGCACTAGGTGGCTCACTCAGTTAAGCGTTGGACTCTTGATTTTGGCTCAGGTCATGATCCCAGGGTCATGGGATCAGGGCCCGAGCTGGGTTCCACGCTGAGCGTGGAGTCTGCTTGGGGTTCTCTTTCTCCCTCTGTCCCTCTCCCCCACTCATGATCTCTCTCCCCACCCAAAAAAAAAAAAAATCTAAGAAACAAAAAACTTACTAAATTCTATTAAATACTTTAAATTATGCTATTCTATTCTATTCAATACTTTAAATTATACTCTTCTTTTTCTATGAATGCATTTTGTTTTGTATAAGATATAATCAAATAGTGGAGAACCTAGCTAGTTCAGTTGGTGGAGTGAGTGACTACTGATCTCAGGGTTTTAAGTCCAAGCCCTGTGTTGGGTGCAGAGATTACTTTAAAAAAAAAAATCTTAAAAAAAAAAATACTCAAATAATAAAAAATTAGAAGAAAAAGAGATCAACAACAGAATTGAAAATCTACAAACAGACCCAATTATAAACAAAAATGTGATATATAAACAGGAATTATTTAATGAATGATGCTGAAACATCTAACTGCAAAAATAATGAAGTGAGGTTCCAATCCAAAATATATTCTAACTGCAGAGTTAAAGGTAAAAAAAACAAAGGAGACAGGATGGGGTTGTGGGGGATCAGAAAAGAACCAGAGTAAAATACAGGTAGTTATCTGACTCAAGGGAGGGAAAGGACATCCTTAGCAAAATAACCAAAGGCAGAAAAGATGATAGCTAAATAAAGGCTAAAAAGATTAACCTTCATAAAAATTAAGAAAATCCATCTTAAAAAATGCCATCAACAAACTTACTTTAATTATACCAAAATTACTTTAACAGTAAAGACAGAAATGTATTTCCAATGTACAAAATAGACTATGAGAGAGGTGCCTAGGTGACTCAGTCAGTTAAGCCTCCAACTCTTAGTTCTGGCTCAGGTCACGATCTCGCAGTTCGTGAGTTCAAGCCCCACATCAGGCTCTATGCTAATAGTGTGGAGCCTGCTTGGGATTCTCTTTCTCTTTCTCTTTCTCTGCGCCCACCCCCCACTTGTGTGCTCTCTCTCAAAATAAATAAATAAAAAACTTAAAAAAAAATAGACTGAGTTAATATTTCCGATATATATATAGAACATACAATTTATTAGAAAAAACTAAAGATGTGTATTTTCTTTCTTTTAATGTTTATTTCTTTATTTTTGAGAGAAGGAGTGAGCAGGGGAGGAGCAGAGAGGCAGAGAGAGAGAGAGAGACAGAGACAGAGACAGAGACAGAGAGAGGGACAGAGAGAGGGACAGAGAATCCCAAGCAGGCTCCAAACTGTCAGCACAGAGCCCAACGCAGGGCCCAAACTCAGGAAATGTGATATCATGACCTGAGCTGAAATCAAGAGCCAGAAGCCTAACCAACTGAGCCACCATGTGCTCCAAGATGTGTATTTTCAAGAGAAAAACACACATATATTATAAATCCGATAAGAAAAAGTTGATTGCTTGCTACTATAAAACTTCTGGGGAAAAAGCTGATTAATAAAAGGGGTCCTTGTACAAAATCATAAAGTAAGTCGTGTGTATGTGTGTGTATTTGAGAAATATGCACATAAAAACCCAACTCACAATGCAATAGAGATTTAAATTTATAACAAATGCCCCAAATTTACATTTAAAAACCTCAAAATGTAATGGAATCTAAGCCACTGGGAGATAGTTAATAATTCTTTTAATAATATATGTCCTCTCTCCTCATTACTGTTTGCTAAGATTTGGGTTGAACAGTATAACAGGGTTGGTATGAAAATAATTTTATCCATACCTTGATTAACATTTTATCACTTTGGTTGTTTAATTTTGAACATAAATAAGGATGACTTTACACTAGGAGAATACAATTTAAATAGCATCAGTAAAACTAAGTAAAATGAGACAATTTCTCTTTGTTTTTGGTTGACTCAATAGTCATTTGTCAGATTATTTTAAAAATATTATTCAAAGATATGCAGTATTTCTACAATGATCTGATAAGAACTCCAGCTTATACAACATCTGTTTTCTTAAGAAGAGTACCTGATTTTGCTTACAGCAAGTTCTTTTCAAAAGCTTTCTTCTTTGCTTAGTCCCAAGTACACTTTATATATTAACTGAGTAAGGTCCATCTGTACATAATCATTCGCATACATTTGGATGTGCTGAATTCTAAATTTAAAAAAAATCTATGTTTAGAATAAAGACTACCCACTGCAATAAATATGCAAAACAAGTAAATAAAAGCGTTAGAGCACAGAGCCTAATTGGGCTCTATAGAACAATGGTAAATTTAAGTCTACGTAACGTTCACAAAAGAAAAATGTCAATCAGATTATTTGTTCCATGATGTTTCCAGTACAAATAGTGTTTCTTTAGCTAATGATATCTTAGCAATATAATATCCTTCCAAAGAACAACGGATCAAAAAAACATCAAAATGATTCCTTAGGAAATTCCCATTACCAGTTCTTTATACTGTTTTTCTTAAAGGTTCAATTCCAAGCCAAACCAATTCTCCTTGCTAGAGTAAAGCTAAATCACAGTTTACAATTGTATTCATTATATGCTGTACTTGGCCATACCTGCTTTTATAGCTATTATAAAAAAATACAATTTCATTAAGAAAAGAAAAAAGCCTAAGAGAATGTAATCTATATAAAAATAAATAGATTAAAATATTTTTTTCAAATAGGCTGAATTTCTTTTCAAAAACAATTATATAATAAGATATTCATATTTTATTTAGTAAAGAGCCTTGATGTTTCATTCCTTATCCACTAGGCAGATACAAGAAAATCTGGGGTAAGTTAGTGGAGGGGATAATACAATTACTAAGCTGTGGTACATTAGCGGAAGGATGCTGGGTAAGTTCATGGAAGGATATGTAATACAACAGTCTTACTAAGCTGTTTTGGTATACTGGACCACCGTGCAAAATACATTTCTGAATTCTACCCTCAAATATAAATTAAGTGGGAATGCAGAAAACTCTGTCAGGCCAAGTCTCCTAATTTATATTTAAAAAGGGGGGGAGGGGACACAAATAAACTAGATACAACTATTTATTTAAGTGAAAAAGTATTACTACTTATATCCTATATGTATCAAGAGTCAGATTTCCTACCTAGTACAAATACTTCACCAGCCTAATAAAAATAACGTGTCTAAATTATGCCAGGATTAGCCAAAGACTATATTGTTATTAAATGATTGAAGTAAAACTTTTAAAAGTTCAATTAACACCATTAGTCATTAGGATAATGGAAATCAAAACCATAATGAGATACTATTTCATGCATCTAATAGGATGAATTTTTTTTAATGGAAAATAACAAGTACTGGTGAGCACATTAAGGAACAGGAACCTTTTAACATTGTTGGTGATTGTAAAATGGCGGAGGTACTTTGGAAAACAGTTTGGCAGTTCCTCAAAAAATTAAGCATAGAGTTATCATACACCCAGCAATTACACTTCTAGGTAGTTGCCCAAGTGAAATGAAATTATATGTCCACACAAAAACTTGTATATGAATGTTATTAACAGTATTACTCATGACAGCCCCAAAATAAAAACAACCTAAATGCCCACCAGCTGATGACTAGGAAAACAAAATAAGGTATATCCATATAATGAAGTACTATTTGGTAATAAAAAGAAATCCTGATACATGCTACAACATAAATTAACATTTAAAAAAGTAGCTAATTGCAAGAAGGTAGTCACAAAAGGCCACACGATATGATTCCATTTACATGAAATGAGCACAAAAGACAAATCCATAGAGACATAAAGTAGATTAGTGGTTGATGGGTTGGGAGGAGGGAAAGAGAGACTGCTGATAAGTATGGGCTCCTTTCTGGGGTGATGACAGGGTTTTGAATTATATAGTGGTAATGGCTGCACAACTCTGTAAATATACCTGAAGCCACTGGACTGTATACTTTAAAAGAGTATATTTTATGGTATGTGAATTATATCTTGATAAAGCTGTTACTTTAAAAAGAAGGAAAAATGAATAAACTGAAAAGCCTAATTCTTAGTCAGGATATGAATATTTTCATTGTGTATTTTATTAATAACACCAGGGCTATCGCAGGAAAATCATAAATTGGGTAAAGGCACAGGTACCACAGGATTCTAGGAGACTTTTCCCAAAATACAGGACTTCCTTGAGAGGAATTAAAATGAAACCAAAATGTGCCACAAATTTCTGCTTTCTCTACTCTCTGTTCTACCTATCTGTCATCCTTATCCATGTTTCTACTTCTGGCCTATTAGATTTGAATAATGGATCCAAACACGCGACACTCAAGCCCCCTTTATATAATAATATCCCAGATTAAATAAGAACTGAACATGAGAATTACAGAATATCAGAATATCAGAATAACAGATAGAGACCTCATATGATTATATCCCTCCCCTCTCATCCGCTGAGTTAGGCCCATGTATTCCCGGAATGCAAGTTATTTTAAATTATGAGATAAAAGATAAAATATTTCTTCTAGAATTATTTATTGCTTTTTAAAAACCTTGTTCTAAACTGCCACACCAACTAAAATGAATAGAAATGCCAAGATGGTTCAGACAAATAATAAAGGAAAAGCGCCAGTTCTATTGTCATTATTTGTCTAACCCAACATCATTTTTGGCTTCAAACAGCAATCAAATACTTTGATACTGATAGGAGACAAATTTTTTTCAAAGATAACTCTGCTATATAAAGTTCAGCTTAAGATCAGATACAAACCTTAAATCTAGCCATGCAATAGCAACAGCACAATCCTACAGCTGTCCTCTCAGCCCTGAGGTACACTGACTGGATGGATGGCCTTAATTCAGATGAATTTCCTTTAGAGTAACACCTGGATGTCATATATTTCATTATTTCTATCTTTCTGAGAATAATAAAGGCCTGAATTCTAGCAAACTGAGCCAATGGTTTCATAAGTGTTGACGGCGCAGAATTCTCTGACGTACATGGATGAGGGACTCTCTGTCACCTCATGTGCCATACCTGGTATGCACTGTGCTGTGGCCTCAGTGGTTATGGTTGGAGCAACTGGGGGCTGCTGCTGACTGGAGCTCACTTCTGGCTCTGTGTTAACTGAGGGAGAAAGAGCTACCTCACAAGAGGAGACCTGGCTGGGCAGATGGGGCAGGAACTCTTCAGAAGCAATTTGGTCATCTTGTCCAGGCAGTTGCAGGGCAGACAAAGGGATGCTGATCTGTTTATTAGGATGGGAAGTGCTCACAGGCATCTGCATGGCCACCTGCTGGTTTGTGCCATGGGTACTGGGAGGTCCTCTGTTTGGTGAAGCCAGAGATACCCTGGCAGTCTTCTGGACGATCGGTCTGGACATCACAGAGGGGGATGCAGACACACCATGTGGGTCCAGCTCTGTGCTGATGGCAGATGTTACATGGGGAATCAGCTTAGCAGACCCTATACAAGAGGGACCAGCATGACTCTGAGGCTTGGGTTTTGCCATCTGTGTCAATGACAGGGCTGGTCCGTCTACCCCTCCAGTCAGCTCTGCATTCGCCACAATGTAATAATCCTCAGGAATCTCTTGTTTGATTTTCTTAATGATGACATCATTGCTGCATTCATCAACCATTTGAGCTTGGGAGCTGGAATGGAGAGAAGATGGAACTATTCCAGGCCTTTTTCGAGCAATGGTTTGAGGCCTTTGGGTTTGGGGTTCAAAGTCACTATCCTCATCTGTAACAGAAGACTCACAAACCATGTCAAACAGGGTGTTTTCATCTTCATATTCTTCAACAGCTTCATCCAGTTCAGAGGGCTCACTGCAATAAGAGAAGTCACAAGAGTCTCTGGTCCGATTACAGTCTAGCTTCGCTTTCACTGGTCTCCCAGGGTACCTTTCAACAGGGCTAGTTTGTGTCTCGGAGGGCACTCCGATTATACTGGGACTATCAGAGTTAAAACTTCTGTTATCCTGGAAACAGACCCTTTCTTGGGACCCAGCTCTGCAAGTAGCTGTCAATGGCCAGTGATAAGCATGGCCAGCACTACAGCCCCACATTGCTGTGAGGTTCCCATGGGAACCTTCTGAAAGCAAGTGTTTCAGGTTTGGAATGAGGCTGCAAATGGTCCCATGGCTGTGGGCCCAGCTGACCAATTTGGACAGATTCTCAGATGAGGTATGAAGGCAATCCTCCATGTTACAGGATCAGCAGTGTCTTTCCTAAAGGGAAATAATCAAAATAAGAAGCCATTATTACCCAAGATATTCCCGTATCTCCATCATTTCAATATCCTTGAACTATGATCATGTGGCATAAAAAAGAAATGCACTTCAAAACTTTATCTAGTTAATATTGCTGCACATGGGCAGGGACTGGAAGAGAATACAGGGAAAAGTAAAAAACAGTTGATGCCTTATGGCTGTGAAACAAGATTTTTGTCCGTTTCCTTCAATGTTATAATATCTACATAAAAAGTAATATCTGCATAAAAAAAAATGTGGGAAAGAAAAAAAAACAAGCAATAAAAAAGAGGTGAGGTCTGTCATGGTACATTTTACTTCCAAAGTCACAAAAAGAGGCTTAGTCAGCCCCTTAAGAGTAAAATGTATGCATTATTTGTATTAACCAAGAAAATGCACTTCCAACTTTACACTCTGCCATCAGAAACTTCATTACTGAAGGCAGAACCAACAAAGGCTGAGATCCATTCTAGGATGAGTTACAGAAGGGAAGTCAATCCTCTGCTGGGCACCAGAAAGCAATGATGCAACTAAGAGTCCAAGGAAAGAATCAAGTGCTGAAGTGCAGAAGAAAAGTCTAATAGAGAAAGGAGAATGGACTGGGAGGAGAGCCACTAGAGTGCACCTGCTGGGATCTGGGTTGCAGGCAGTCTGTAGATCAGAAGCAAGGATGGGTGGGCCAGGTGCCGGGACTCTAACCAAATCTTAGGAACAGGCTTTCTGCCTCCTTGCTGTCTGAAATTCCTGAAATACTGCCTTTCATGTCACAATTTAGAGGTAAAAGATGGGTCTGGTGTGTTCCACCATCTGAGCCTCCTGGGCACCCTAGGATAACCAACTACCAAATAGGAATAAACTATTCTTTATTGGACAGACTTCAGAAAGAATCACTTGTTATGAGTCCTTGGCTGGGTAAGAGTGAGGACAAGATGATGGGCAAGAAAAGTAAAATGGGGCACGTGGAGTCTGCATGTGATTAGAAAGGTCAAGTAAAAGGGAGATCCTGGGGAGAACTGGGATGAGGGGCGTGGAGAAGGAGGAACAAGGATCCTGATGTGTGGTTAGTTGGTCCTGTTCATCTGTAGCTGTGAGTTAACAAGTGGTGCCTCAGTGTAGGTGGGCTCTGCACTGAGGTACCAAGGTCTAACTATAATGTCAGGTGGTCATACAAAAAAGCACATTTGAATCTCTATGGCACCTCATCAGTAGAGTTAGGTAAAGTGAAACCTTTCACATGTTATGAGGCCTCTGTGATGTGGTCAGGACCACAGCCAACCTCTCAAACCTCATTTCCTACTACTATGGGATTTCCCCACATTTTTTATGGTCTCCTCTTTGCTAAAGTTTCTCACCCTCCACTAGGCCTCTAAAAATTTGTTCTTTGTCTTGATATGCAGCCCTCTTCTTTATTCATCTGGAAAATACTTTCAAAACTGAACTTGAGACCACCTCCTGTTGAAGTCTTTCCAGAACTTCTTTCAGCCTCAAAAATGTATTCAAATTCTTTTCACTTGTGCATCTATCATCTCCTGAGTTATCTCTGTACTGTTATCATTGACATTCTTGTCTGTTTCCCAAACATGACTGAGAATTACTTGACGACAGGAACTATAATTTTGCATTCATCAATGAGGGCCTACTTGGGGATTAATACGATATGGTCCTGCTCTTTGAGAATTTATAATCTACTGTTAATGATGAGTGAATGAATGAAGAATGAATGAATAAATATATAAATGCTGGCAGTGCCATCAACACTAACAAAGTGAACACATAAGACCCTCAAATAAAGGGGTGCCTGGGTGGCTCAGTCAGTTAAGCATATGACTCTTGATTTTGGCTCAGGTCATGATCTCACAGTTTGTGAGTTCAAGTCCTGTACCAGGCTTCTCACTACCTCCTTCTCTGCCCCTCCCTTCCTCAAGCTCTTTCTCTCTCTAAATAAACATTTTAAAAAATCTTTTTTCAAAGACCCTCAAATAAGAAACAAGAAATCTCCTCCTATCACTTTATTGTAATCACTGAAGGAACAGAGGATTTTCTTGCCAGTGGTATAACCAAACCACAGCTGTCTTGTGTACAGAAGACTAATACATGAGCAACCAGATTTTAAGAAGCAGCACAGTAAATGGAAAGAACAGTTATTGGCATAGGAGTTGGGAACTTCAATTCTAGTCCTGGAACCTGAGTCTGTGGCCTCAAACAAATCATAGATTACCTCTAAGCTAAAATGTCAGGACTGTATGATCTTTATGTTCCCTTCATACTTTAGGAATTTAGGGACTTATTTTTATTTGTTTCATATAACTTTAAACTAAAAATGCAGAGAAAAGAGAAAGACTGCTACAATTAACACAATGAGCACTGAGTAATGTACAAAATTGCTGAATCACTATATTATACACCTAACACTAATATAAAACTGCATTAACTATATTGAACTTAAAATTACAAAATTAAAAAAAAAGAAAGGGGCGCCTGGGTGGCTCAGTTGGCTGAGCATCTGATTTTGGCTCAGGTCATGATCTCACGGTTCTTGAGTTCAAGTCCCGCACTGGGCTTGCTGCTATCAGCATGGAGCCTACTTTGGATCCTCTGTCCCCCTCTGTCTCTGCCCCTCCCCTGCTCACGCGCTCTCTCTCTCAAAAATAAACACACACACACAAACACACACACACACACACACACATACACATATAAAGCAAGAAGGCCTGACGTTTTTTATTTTTGTTTTTTAAGTTTCTTAATGTCTATATTTAATAGGAATAGGAATTGAAATAGGAATTGTCCCTTGAAATAGGAATTGTCATATAACACATTTCTGGGCAATAATGTGTTAAAAAAAAAAAAAGCCACTGAGTGGGGTTTGGGAAAGCCTTCTGAAAAACAGACTTGTCCAGTTTTTGCCTTTTTTTCTTTTGCCCTTTGTCCTTCTCTTTCTTCCCGACTAGAACAAGGACATGATGGTTGGAGCTCCATATGGCAATAGAGGCCATAATGGGAGCATGAAATAAGAACTTAAAGATGGGAGAGAATAGCCAGAAGGAGGTTGGGTCCCTGTTGACATCATAAAGCCATGACATCAACTCTGGACTATCTAGGACTCTTTATTACATAAGGAAAGATGAGCCCCTTACCTTGCTTAAGCCACTGTTGTTGGAGTATTTAATTACATACAGCTGAACTCAACTACTACCTGACACACAAAAAATAACATTCATCTCTGGTTTTTGGAACCTCAGAGCAGAATCCTTCAATTTCTCTGCACCATGCCCCAGTACAATTGTTTCTCAGACTGGACTCCACAAATAAATTCTTGGGAAGTCTATAATTCTATTCCAAAATGTTTTATTTTGATTCTACAAAAATATGATTATTTTAAGCATATCATGAGTCATCTAATCACATTACATCCAAGTATTGCCTTTGCATCTATACTCACATTATTGTCCATAATCACCTAAAGTGACATGACTCAACTTCCAATTTGTTGGGAAACCCATTCATGCTGTTTCCTTTTTAGCAGATATAAATACAAAACTTCTCTTTTGCATTAATTTTCAGATGAAAGGCAATCATGATTTGACGTCATGAAAATGGCATATGTGATGGTGAAGCAATATACCACTTTAAGTGTCACAGGGTAATGAGAAAATAAAAAGGAGTTGAAATAAATATATATGTTCATAGAAAGAAAATAACATACATTAGGCACAATATTTGACTAAGGACGTTGTAACAGTTCAAACAGATAAAAATGTGACAGAATCCAAACATAAAATTGTATAAGCATGTAGAACTCCAAAGAACTTACTGTATAAGTAAAAGCTACAGTAGTAAAATAAGTACCTTTACTGAAGGTCCCACAAGCCGGAAAAAAAATTATAATAAAAGACAAAGTAGATAAAATTTCAAATTTTGTTAAAAGCTTATCCACTTAATTCTATAATAATAACCAACCTTTAAGAATCAATAGACAGTAATCAGAAGTCACTTTTATTACATTCTGAAATTCACTAGCAATCTTATGAAGAGGCTCTTAAACTTTTCTTGAGTATGATAAAGTGAAAATATTTTTCCAGTATCACTATTAATATATTTCAGCCAGGCAACCAATGTTAACCAATACAGTTATAAGAGAGCATAATTAGCTGATATTTAGGGTAATTAAATGGATTGAGTCCAAGCTGCCAAGGAATAACTATCAATATGCTGCAATATATTCTAAATTTAATAAAAATAGAATCAATAAGACAATTAGGGTATTTCCAAGGTGCTAAAAATAAATCCTTTCAAGAACCTACTGGTTTCCTTCAACAGTCTGATGATAAGCTCTATGCTGAAAAACAATGCTTTTTCTACATTTTCAAGAATTAAAAATAACTTCAGACAGTATTTTCCCATATTCATATGGGCTATGATTGGATTAGGCACACGGATTAGGAGTTATCACGTGACACTTGATTAAAAACAAACTCAAAGAGCCCTGACTAGCAGAGTTTAGGTTAAGTATGAGATCTAGTTACCCTAAATTTGCAAACAAAGCTATAAAGTTATTATCAACACTTTATATGTTAACTTAGGGAAGCAAACATTCTATGTATTAGGATTCATACTATTAAAGCCAAATCAGAAACCCATTAAATATAGAGTCAGACATTCTACTATTAAATCCAACACCAATCATTAAGGTTTCAGTAATATGAAACTAATTATTATTACAGCTAATACTTATTGGACATTATTAATTTCCAGGCACTATTCTAAGACTTGACATACCAATATCCTAACTATAGTAATACTCCTAATAAATTAACTAAATTATTACCCTCACTTTATGAATAAGTAAACTAAGTCACTTGAACAAAGTGGTGGTAGAGCCAAAGTTTGAACCTTAGTCTTTATCCAGAGCCTATGCTCTTAAAATTAACATACTACACTGCTTCTGATATAAAAGTAGAAAGATATTGTCTCCAATCTGGTTTCCTATCACATTAATGTTAATTTGAGTTTATGTTGGTTTTATAGTTTAACTTTGGTTGAATTTGTGTGATTATTTTGGTTTACAGCTGTCTCAGAAGTATAAGCATAAATTTTATGTTTATACATATTTAAATAACATTATGACAAAAATGACTTAAGGCAGCACTGGGCTAAGGACAGTCCATGAAAATGTTTTTCTTTCACAAGTTTGAGAAAAACTTCTTACAGGAAAAAAAAAGGGGGGGTATGAAAAGATTATGTCATTCTTAGAAAACCTGACAAAGTACCAATGAATACCAGCCAAATACCAGTGAATGTCTAGTTGGCTTTCACCTCACTTCAGTTCCAACAATCTGCCCACAGCCATTATAGTCTCTCTCTTTATAAGATTCTGAACCTGGGGCGCCTGGGTGGCTCAGTCAGTTAAGCGTCCGACTTCGGCTCAAGTCATGATCTCACCATCCGTGAGTTCAAGCCCCGCATCAGGCTCTGTGGTGACAGCTCAGAGCCTGGAGCCTGCCTTGGATTCTGTGTCTCCCTCTCTCTCTGACTCTCCCCTGTTCATGCTCCATCTCTCTCTGTCTCAAAAATAAACATTAAAAAAAATTTTTTTTATAAGATTCTGAACCTTTCAAAGGATTTAGTGTGGTGTTGTTGGAATGCCACTAAATGTCAATTGCTGATAGATGATAAAATTGACACAAGAAAAAACAGAAAATCTTGGTAGCCATATATCTATAAAAGAAGTTGAATGCTAAAAAAAAAATCCTCTCCAAAAAAAATATTTCACTGATAAATTCTATCACACATTCAAGGAAGAAATAATACCAAAATGATGCAAATATTTTCAAAAAATAGGAGAAGGGAGCACTACCCAACTTGTCTGAGGAAAACAACATAACCCTAATAACAAAAACCTGAGAAAGGTACTACAATAAAGAAAATTACAGACAAACATCCTTATTTTATACAAAAAAAAAAGCTTACAAAACATTACCGAAATGAATCTAACAACATATAAAATGGGTAATAATACATCATGACCAAGTAAGACTTATCCTAGGAATGCAAGGTTGGCTGAACATTCAAAACTCCACCAATATAATTCAACATATTAACAGTCCACAGAAGAAAAAAATCCACATGATCATCTCAAAAGATGCAAAGCACATGACAAAATTAAATATTCATTTACAATTAAAAATGCTTAGGGACACCTGGGTGGCTCAGCCAGTTGAGTGTCTTGATTTCAGCTCAGGTCATGATCCCAGGGTTCTGGATTCAAGCCCCATGTTAAGCTCTGCGCTGAGCATAGAGCCTGCTTAAGATTCTCTCTCTCTTCCTCTGCCCCTCTCCCCCACTCACACTCTCTCTCTCCCAAAAAAAACAAAAAAACAAAAAAAAAAACCCCACCAAAAACAAAACAAAAAAACCCTGAAACATCTCTTAGTAAGCTAATATTAGTAGGAATTTCCTCAAACTCATAAAGGATAGCTGTAAAAAATCTACAGCTAATATTAAACTTAACATAAAAGGCTGAATCATCTTCTCCCAAGATCAGTATTCTGAATGCTCACTTTCATCACTTATTCAATATCATACTAGAGGTCAGTGCCACTGAAATAATGCAATAAAAAGAAATAAAAGGTAGAAAAATTAGAACAGAAATAAAACTGTTTTACATGTAGATGATACTGTTTACGTAGAAAATTCCAGAGAATTCATGAAACTGCTAGAACTCATAAATGAATTTATTAGCAAAGTAGTAAGATAGAAGATTAATAGTTTTAAAAATCAATTATTTTCTACATACTAACAACAAAATATTAGAAAATTAAATTTTTAAAAATTCTATTTATGGTAGTGCCAAAAGTATTAAATACCTAGGAATAAATCTAACAAAAGATGTCCAAGACTTCTATAACTAAAAACAACAAAACACTGATTAGAGAAATTAAATGTGACATAAATACAGATAAATACTATATTTGTGGATTGAAAGATTCAATATTGTTAGGTTGGTATTATTATCAACTGATATATCTATTCAATGCAATTCCAATCAACATTCCAGTTGGCTTTTTTAGAAGAAACAGACAAGGTGATTCTAAAATTTATATAAAAATGCAAAAGATCTCGAATAACCAAAGCAAAATCTTTAAATAAGAATAAAGTTGGAGGACTCACTATACCTGGTTTTGAGGCTTAGGATAATTTCAAGGTATAGTAATCAAGATCATGGGATCCTGACAAAAGAATAGACACATACATCAATGGAACAGAATGGGTGCTCAGAAACAGACCCACACATATTTGGTTAATTGATTTTCAACAAAGGCAAAGGCAATTCAACAGGAGAGGAAAAAATTTTCAAAATACAATGCTAAATCAATTAGACAGCCATTAAAAACAAAAACAAAACAAAACCTTCAGTTAAATCACACATAAAATTAACTCAAAATGGGAGCCCCCACGTGGCTAAGTTGATTAAGCATCAGACTTCAGCTCAGATCATGATCTTGCGGTTTGTGGGTTCATGCCCCAACGTCTGGCTCTGTGCTGACGGCTCAGAGCCTGAAGCCTGCTTCAGATTCTGTGTCTCCCTCTCTCTCTGCCCCTCCCCCATTCACACTCTGGCTCTCTCTCTCTCAAAAATAAATCTAAAAAGTTAACTCAAAATGGACCTTAAACCCAATCTGAAACCTACAACTAAAAAAATTCCAGAATTTTTTTAGTATCTGTGACCTTGGGGTAGGCACAGGTTTGTTAGGTTGCAAAAAGCAAGAGCCATAAAAAATTTGATAAACTGGACTCCATCAATTGCTAATGGAATATAAATAATCCAGGGATGAAGAAGGTATCCATCAAAATTAAACACACTCAACATTGCTACCTTCTTTCAGGAGATCCCCTATGTAATTTTCATTGCTATCTAAGGAAATGTGGGTATGGTCTAAAAAGCACTGATGATGTCTCAACTAACAGACCAGTGATGAACAAAGCTAGAAACAAAAGAAAAAACAAAACATGGGAAGTATAGTTCCTTTAAAAAGCCAGAGACAAGGTTTCTATGTTTTTCTTACTTACTGAGAATGACATATACTTCCTATTTTATTATTCCATTAACTACAACTCTTAGAATCTAAAGAGTAGATCATACAATCCTAATTTCCCCATATTTTTTTTTTAATTTTTTTTTTCAACGTTTATTTACTTTTGGGACAGAGAGAGACAGAGCATGAACGGGGGAGGGGCAGAGAGAGAGGGAGACACAGAATCGGAAACAGGCTCCAGGCTCTGAGCCATCAGCCCAGAGCCTGACGCAGGGCTCGAACTCATGGACCGCGAGATCGTGACCTGGATGAAGTCGGACACTTAACCGACTGCGCCACCCAGGCGCCCCTAATTTCCCCATATTTTCATTAAAGGATGCAATTTATTACATATGCTACATATAGAAAATATTCGAACAACTGGAATTTTACCAAAAAAAGTCTGAAGAAAAAAGTTTCAACATTAATGCATAATAATGTACAGAAAGAAGATACTACTTTAAAAAAAAATGTTTTTAACGTTTATTTATTTTTGAGACAGAGAGAGGCACAGCATGAACGGGGGAGGGGCAGAGAGAGAGGGAGACACAGAATCGGAAGCAGACTCCAGGCTCTGAGCCATCAGCCCAGAGCCCGACGCGGGGCTCGAACTCGTGGACCACAAGATCGTGACCTGAGCTGAAGTCGGACGCTTAACCGACTGAGCCACCCACGCGCCCCAGAAGATACTACTTTTAAAACCACAGTGAAAGGACAGGGAAAGGATATTTATTCCTACTGAGGCCTGAAATGTGCTTTCCAAAATGTAAGACCCATCTATTATTTTTAAAAATGTATACGTAAGTTACATAAATTAGCACAAACATTAAAAGTGAGCTTACAAGGGCAACTGGGTGGCTCAGTGCGTTGGGCATCCAACTTTGGCTCTGGTCATGATCTCACAGTTTGTGGGTTCGAGCCCCACGTCAGGCTTTTCACTGACAGCCGCAAAGCATGCTTCAGATTCTCTGTCTTTCTCTCTCTCTCTGCCCCTCCCCTGCTTATGCTCTCTCTCTCAAAAATAAAGAAGCATTTTTTAAAAAGTGAGCTTACAAATAAAGATTTCAGGGGCGCCTGGGTGGCTCAGTGGGCTAAGTGTCCGACTTCGGCTCAGGTCATGATCTTGTGGTTTGTGGGTTCGAGCCCTGCGTCGAGCTCCGTGCTGACGGCTCAGAGCCTGGAGCCTGCTTTGGATTCTGTGTCTCCCTCTCTCTCTACCCCTGCTCCAATCGCATTGTCTGTCCCTATCTCAAAAATAAACATTAAAAAATAAAAATAAAAATAAACAAGAAACCAAATAAATAATTCAGATTATATGATATTTGCTTTTACTTTAATACAGTTATTAATTTTCAAATGTTATAAGTACCATGCAATCTATGATGTAATTTTTGGGAACAGACAAATCTAAAAGATACTTCGCACCTAGTAAATTAAAAAATCATAATATAAAAAAGTTTTAATTCTATACCATGAATATATAACATGTATTTCATTTATATTTCAATTCAGTAAACATCTATTAAGTACATATTACATGCTAAATACTGTGTTATAGACTGATTTGTGCCACCCCACCCGCCGTAAAGATATGTTTTAGTCCTAAATCCCAGTACCTCAGAATGTGACCATAAGATAACTTATAGGGGCGCCTAGGTTGCCCAGTTGGTTAAGTATATGACTCTTGATTTTGGTTCAAGTCATAATTTCACTGTTCATGAGTTCAAGCCCCACATCGTGCTCTGCACTGACAGCATGGAGCCTGCTTGGGATTCTCTCTCCCTCTCTCTGTGCCCCTCCTCATCTCTCTCTCTCTCCCAAAATAAAATATTAAAAAAAAATAACCTATAATTGCAGATGTAATTGGTTAAGTTTTCATGAAGTCATACAGATGTAAACGGGGTCCCTAATCCATTATGACTGGTGTCCTTATAAGGAGACAGCCACATGAAGACAGGCACAGGGAGAAAGCCTTGTGACAGCACAGATTAGAGTTATGCAGCTGCAAGCCAAGGAACACCAAAGGTTGACAGCAAACTACTAGAAGCTAGGAAGAGGAAGGAAAGATTACCCTATAGGTTTCAAAAGGAACATGATTTTGCCAACACCTTGATTTAGGACTTCTAGACTGAACTATGAAACAATACATTTTTGTTGTTGTTGTTGTTTTAAAGTGTATTTATTTTGAGAAAGTGAGAGAGTGCAAGCTCAGCCTGACATGGGCTCGATCTCACCATGAAAAGATCACGACCTGAGCCAATATTGAGTCAGATGCTTAACCGAATGAGTCACCCAGACACCCCTCATTTTTGTTGTTTTAAGCCATTCACTTGTGGTACTTGTTGGGCAGTCCTAGGAAACCTAATACACACTGTGTAAGACATTCCAAAAATAAAGAGAAATAAGACCAGAGTTCTTGACTCCAAGAAACTGAGAGTTGACTAGTACGTAAGTCAAGTAATTGAATGTGGTACAACAGAAGTTCCATATATGGGGATAATGGCTAATTCTACTCTGGGGTGGGGAGTATGTCTGAAAAAGTAGGGAAGGGCTAGATCATGATGGTCTTCTAGATCATGTACAAGACTTGACTTTATTATAGAGATAATTTAAAAAGTATTACATGGTTGTAAGTAATGAAGTGACTTTAGAATCATAATTCTGATTATAGTTGAAGAGATCAAGACTGCAAGGCAGGAATCCCGTCAGGAAAGATAATGCAGCAATTCAGGTAAGATATAGTGGTAACCTGCCTTGGATAGTAGCAGAAGGATGGAAAGAAGGGGACATACTTGAAAATCGAGTAAGAGGTAGAAGATGAAAGATTGGATAAGGGTAGTGAGAGGAAGAAAGAAGTTATAGATTCTGACTTGGCCACTGAGAAAAGGTTTGATTTTTGTTATGTTACTTTGAGGTGCTTTTAAAACACCCAAAAGGAGGTATCAAATAGTTGGAAATATAGATGAGCATAAAGAGACTGATAAAAGAAATGATTTAAGGAAACAATCAGCAAAACTAAAGGCAGCCAATGGAATGGGAGAAGATATTTGCAAATGACATGTCAGATAAAGGGCTAGTATCCAAAAACTATAAAGAACTTCTCAAACTCAACACCTTTAAAACAGATAATCCAGTGAAGAAATGGGCAAAAGACATGAATAGACACTTTTCCAAAGAAGACATCCAGATGGCTAACAGGCACATGAAAAAATGCTCAACATCACTCATCATCAGAGAAATACAAATCAAAACCACAATGAGATACAACCTCAAACCAGTCAGAATGGCGAAAATTAACAACTCAGGCAATGACAGATGCTAGCGAGGATGTGGAAAAAGAGGAACCCTTCTGCACTGGTGGTGGGAATGCAAACTGGTGCAGCCACTCTGGAAAACAGTACTGAGGTTCCTCAAAAAATAGAGTCACCCTAAAATCCAACAATTGCGCTGCTAGGTTATTTATCCAAAGGATGCAGATGTGCTGTTTCAAAGGGGCACATGCACTCCAATGGTTATAGCAGTGCTATCGACAATAGTCAAAGTATGGAAAGAGCCCAAATGTCCATGAACAGATGAATGGATAAAGAAGATGTGATATATATATATATATATATATATATATATATATATATATATGATAGAGTATCACCAAGCAATCAAAAAGAATGAAATCTTGCCATCTGCAACAACGTGGATGGAACTAGAGTGTATTACACTAAGCAAAATTAGTCAGAGGAAGAGAAATATCATATGATTTCATTCATATGTGGAATTTAAGATACAGAACAAGTGAACAGAAGGGAAGGGAAGCAAAAATAATATAAAAAAAGGGAGGAGGACAAAACATAAGAGACTCTGAAATACAGAGAACAAACTGAGGGTTGCTGGAGGGGTTGTGGGTGGAGGGATGAGCTAAATGGGCAAAGGGCATTAAGGAGGACACTTGTTGGGATAAGCATTGGGTTTTATATGTAGGGGATGAATCACTGGATTCTATTCCTGA
The DNA here is from genome assembly GCF_016509475.1 of Prionailurus bengalensis. Lineage (NCBI taxonomy): Eukaryota > Metazoa > Chordata > Mammalia > Carnivora > Felidae > Prionailurus > Prionailurus bengalensis. The sequence continues at coordinate 72,934,654 of NC_057359.1, read as the reverse complement.
AATCATTATTGCACTATATGCTAACTAACTTGGATATAAATTTTAAAAATTGAAAGAAAGAAAGAAAGAAAGAAAGAAAGAAAGAAAGAAAGAAAGAAAGAAAGAAAGAAAGAAAACTGCAAATACAAAACAGCTATGAACATTTCTGCACAATCATAGAAAATAAAAACTGAATATACAAAATAACACTAACAATAGCTCCATGAACTCTGAGCTCAAAGAGTTTGAGATTATTTAGGGATTTACTCAAAGCTGGATGGGGGTTACTGGGGGGAAGAAAGAGGCATATTACCTAGCCAATTCATGGCTAACCTTCCTGCATCTCAGCAGTGACAATTTTCTCCCTATGTTTTTATTTCTTTGAACATTTATATAAGAAATTAAGATGAAAGGGAATGAAAGGTTATGAACTTAAACTGTGATTGCACAGACACCATTTGGCAAGTGTCAATGTTCAGGTTATCTGAAAGATGAGACTTGGTAAATCAAAACAAGATTTATAGGAGGATGGCTACAGAAGGAAATCAGGTCAATCAGGCAGAAAACAGAGTATCAGCAACATTCTCCACGACTGATAGAGTTAAAAGCTTTTGAGTCTCCCAAAAGGGCCTCACTGGTAGAGTTACAGATAAGTCTGATAAGATGAGGGTCACATGAAACTTTCTACAAACTCAACTGCTTTCCCCCAAGCCCTATCTTAATATGCGTAAAACTGAAGAAGTTCTGTATACAGACTATCCTGGATGTGTATGAGGGACCACTTCCATGTAAGATGGGACAGTACATGGGACTCTGCTGCCAGACAGACAAAACTTAAATCCTAACTCTGCCGTTTGCTGTGACCTTGGGCAAGTTACTTTACCTCTCTGTACCTTAGTTTGCTAATCTGTAAAATTATGCTAAGAATAATCCCAACATCATAGTGTTACTGTAAGGATTAAATTAATTCATACCGTAAAATGCCTAGAATAATCACCTGATAATTGTTCACCTAAAAGCAGACTCTTTTCCCCATTTCGATGGTCTACAATATAACACACAATTTGGCATGGTACCCTTGTGAAGGCATGAGACCCAGAGAGCACACAGTGGTATACTCAGTCAAGAATAAGGTCTTCATTTAACTTTCTCAGACACCTTAGAATAACAAAGATTCATCAAAGTACCCACTAAATTTAGAGCAGCATAACAGAACAAGGCTTAGCTACCCAGACATCCCTAGGAATCATGCAAATAGGCCTTAGAGCAGCCATAGGACCTATTGTGCAGCCACCTTAAAACTTTGGTCCCAGAATTTCTTTTAAGAGAAATCATAGGTATTTTCAGTGGCATCCTTTCTTTCAACAAATACTGAATGACATTAAGGCCACTAAGCACTAGAATACTGTCATGAACAAGATAGCCATGATCTGTGCCTATGTGGAACTGAAGGAGGCAGGTGGGATGGGAGAAACAGCTAATTACACAAGAAATCATTCTGTTGAAATTTTGACAAAAATTCTGCAAAAAACAATCCACTGAATGCTAAGAGAGCATAAAACTAGAGAGACTTGTTCTATTCTGGGGGATCAGAGAAAGCCTCTGAGAAAGTAGTATTTAAGCTAAGAGCTGAAGTGCTCTCTTCGGCAGCACATATACTAAGCTAAGAGCTGAAAAATTAGTAAGAATTCACAGATGGAAGGAGGAAAGGGCAGAAGGAGAGAAGAAACTTCCAAGTAGAAGAAAAAGTACAAGCAAAGGGCCTCAGAAAGGTTCTGAAATTCCATTATATACTCACCCTGAGCAACTATTATGAAACATTCTAGCACTCCACACAGAGGTCAGGATAAAAGATGAAACTTTCCAAAGTACTACTTGCCTTATCCATCCCACCATAGTTCACCTACGCTCTCCTAACAAATGCTGCTCACCATCTCTTTGAGAGACTGATCCAGTAGAAATCACGTTTATGTCATGCAAGCTAATTATGCATTTGCCAGAAAAAATTTCATTAAAAAAAAATTTTTTTATATATGAAATTTATTGACAAATTGGTTTCCATACAACACCCAGTGCTCATCCCAAAAGGTGCCCTCCTCAATACCCATCACCCACCCTCTCCTCCCTCCCACCCCCCATCAATCCTCAGTTTGTTCTCAGTTTTTTTTTTTTCAACATTTATTTATTTTTGGGACAGAGAGAGACAGAGCATGAACGGGGGAGGGGCAGAGAGAGAGGGAGACACAGAATCGGAAACAGGCTCCAGGCTCCGAGCCATCAGCCCAGAGCCTGACGCGGGGCTCGAACTCACGGACCGCGAGATCGTGACCTGGCTGAAGTCGGACGCTTAACCGACTGCGCCACCCAGGCGCCCCATGTTCTCAGTTTTTAACAGTCTCTTATGCTTTGGCTCTCTCCCACTCTAACCTCTTTTTTTTTTCCTTCCCCTCCCCCATGGGTTCCTGTTAAGTTTCTCAGGATCCACATAAGAGTGAAACCATATGGTATCTGTCTTTCTCTGTATGGCTTATTTCACTTAGCATCACACTCTCCAGTTCCATCCACGTTGCTACAAAAGGCCATATTTCATTTAAAAAAATTTTTTTAACAAAATTTCTACTGTCATGGAAAGCAAACACCTAAATCTTAGTGAATAATTTGATACTGATATTATATCAAAAATGCTTTCAAAATATTGATGCAACAAAATACCCATAAATACCTCAGAATTCTTAATAATTCCCAATTATTCATGTTTTAAATTTCTATAGTTTATACTGTGCAGAAGTTTGTAGTATATACTATTAGAAAAGGATTAAAATTAGTGGCATTCCATTCATACAAACTGTTCCATATGTGTTGCCTAGTAGTATTAATCAATCACATTCTTTTCTTTTTTTTTTAATTTTTTTTAATCTTTATTTTTGAGAGAGACAGAGACAGAGTATGAGTGGGTGAGGGGCAGAGAGAGAGGGGAGACAGAATCTGAAGCAGGCTCCAGGCTCTGAGCCATCAGCAAAGAGCCCGACACGGGGCTTGAACTCATGACCTCGCGAGATCACAACCTGAGCCAAAGTGGGACGTTTAAGTGACTGAGCCACTCAGGTGCCCCTCAATCACATTTTAAAGTGGTTTTCCCATCAATGAACATGATTTGACAGGTTGGTTCATAATTTACAGTCCACTCAAAGAAGTATAGTCAATGGAAAAACTGAAAATTCTATCTCAAAGTGAGTGATGTTAACATTCTTAGCTACCTTACAATTACATACCTTCATTTTCCTGATAGAATTTTCCAAGACTTGAGTAGCAGTGTCTTATAATGAAGACTGTATCCTAGATGCTGCTGGAAATACAGCCCCACCTCAGTAAATAAACTTAAGACAGGGTGATCCCAGATTTCAGAAAACCGTGCGGAAAATAAGCATGCCACTCCATTCTCCACTGGAACTGCTCTAACCAACATCACCAATAACCACATCAAGAACTTCCAACTGATACTCAAGTTCTTCTGTTGGCTTCTCAGCAGTTTAAACAGCTGTTCTCTGTCTCACTTGAAATTGTCTCTTTGCTTAGCTTCTAACATACTCTGCCATTTTTCAGTGTCCTTTGCTGGGGCTCATCTTTTTGACCTTTAAAACTAGAGTTTATCAGTGGTCCTGGCAGTCTGCTCATATGACTGTCTCGCTAGATGATGTTTTCAGCCATCCCTATGAATTTGGTTATCAGGTACATATCCTGACAATTAATATCCAAATTAATATCTTAACAAATGGCATGACCACCTCCTCAGCTGCTGAAGTCCAAATTCCTGCAGGAATCTACAGGGCAGGTTCAATTCTAAAAATTCATCTCTGGCCACTGGTTTCCAAAATAACTAGGTTTTACAAAGCATCTTGTTTATACTATTGCTACACTTCTAAAGCTTGCAGAAAAAAATGAAACATTCAGACAGAGATGTACTTTATGCATAGTGGATAAACCTTAACATTTTAAACGTATTAGTAACTTTATAAACATGGATAACAATTATATAATTCTTACATATGGACATAATTATAGAATTTATAAATTATTTTTTTTATCTTTACTGATTCTCAGTAAAAGGGAAGACAGGTCCTTCTTATTACTGTGAAACATCTGCTCCTGGGAATAAAATTTTGAAGCTACCAAGTATATATCATACTAATAGTCCTCCACTCTGACTCTCATTTTTAGGAATAAGCATGGTGAGTACTGCAAGTGGTATAACTGTTCCAGATGAGATGATGAGTCAGTGACATGGGTTAGGAATGTTAATAATCTAGTTTTGCTCATAAAATATTTTAGAAATCCTTAATAGATATCAAAATGGCTTAAATTTCAGAGTACTGGTAATAGGACTAAACTCTCTAATTTGGGGCCAGAACATTTGTTTTAGAAAACATACAAGAAGGAGGGAATGAGACTATTTCCCTAAAAGTGCAAAGGAATTAAAAAATTAATATAGTTATCCAGTTCTCTCAGCACCATTTGTTAAAGAGACTGTCTTTTTTCCATTGGATATTCTTTCCTGCTTTGTCAAAGGTTAGTTGGTCATACTTTTGTGGGTCCAATTCTGGAGTCTCTATTCTATTCCATTGGTCTATGTGTCTGTTTTTGTGCCAATACCATGCTGTCTTGATGATTACAGCTTTGTAGTAGAGGCTAAAGTCTGGGATTGTGAGGCCTCCCGCTTTGGTCTTCTTCACTACCACTTTGGCTATTCGGGGTCTTTTGTGGTTCCATACAAATTTTAGGATTGCTTGTTCTAGCTTCGAGAAGAATGCTGGTGCAATTTTGATTGGGATTGCATAGAATGTGTTTGTAGATTGCTTTGAGTAGTATTGACATTTTAGCAATATTTATTCTTCCAATCCATGAGCATGGAATGTTTTTCCATTTCTTTGTGTCTTCAATTTCCTTCATAAGCTTTCTATAGTTTTCAGCATACAGATCTTTTACATCTTTGGTTAGGTTTATTCCTAGTTATTTTATGATTCTTGGTGCAATTGTGAAAGGGATCAGTTTCTTTATTTGTCTTTCTGCTGCTTCATTATTAGTGTATAAGAATGCAACTGATTTCTGTACATTAATTTTGTATCCTGCGACTTTGCTGAATTCATGTATCAGTTCTAGCAGACTTTTGGTGGAGTCTATCAGGTTTTCCATGTATAAGATCATGTCATCTGCAAAAAGTGAAAGCTTGACCTCATCTTTGCCAATTTTGATGCCTTTGATTGCCTTTTGTTGTCTGACTGCTGATCCTAGAACTTCCAACACTATGTTAAACAACAGCAGTGAGAGTGGACATCCCTGTTGTTCCTGATCTCAGGAGGAAAGCTCTCAGTTTTTCCCCATTGAGGGCTTTTCATAAATGGGCTTTTCATAAATGGCTTTTATGATGTTTAAGTATGTTCCTTCTATCCCGACTTTCCCGAAGGTTTTTATTAAGAAAGAATGCTGTATTTTGTCAAATGCCTTTTCTGCATCGATTGACAGGATCATATGGTTCTTATCTTTTCTTTTATTAATGTGATGTATCACACTGATTGATCTGCAAATGTTGAACCTGCCCTGCAGCCCAGGAATGAATCCCACTTGATCATGGTGAATAATTCTTTTTATATGCTGTTGAATTCGATTTGCTAGTATCTTGTTGAGAATTTTTGCATCCATAATCATCAGGGATATTGGCCTGTAGTTCTCTTTTTTTGCTGGGTCTCTGTCTGTTTTGGGAATCAAAGTAATGCTGGCTTCATAGAATGAGTCTGGAAGTTTTCCTTCCCTTTCTATTTTTTGGGACAGCTCGAGAAGGATAGGTATTATCTCTGCCTTAAATGTCTGGTAGTATTCCCCAGGGAAACCATCTGGTCCTGGACTCTTATTTGTTGGGAGATTTTTGATAACTGATTCAATTTCTTCACTGGTTATGGGTCTGTTCAAGTTTTCTATTGCTTCCTGTTTGAGTTTTGGGAGCGTGTGGGTGCTTAGGAATTTGTCCATTTCTTCCAGGTTGTCCAGTTTGTTGGCATATAGTTTTTCATAGTATTCCCTGATAATTGCTCGTATTTCTGAGGGATTGGTTGTAATAATTCCATTTTCATTCATGATTTTATATATTTGGGTCATCTCCCCCCCCCCTTTTTTTTGAGAAGCCTGGCTAGAGGTTTGTCAATTTTGTTTATTTTTTCAAAAACCCAACTCTTGGTTTCACTGATCTGCTCTACAGTTTTTTTTAGATTCTATATTGTTTATTTCTGCTCTGATCTTTATTATTTCTCTTCTTCTGCTGGGTTTGGGGTATCTTTGCTGTTCTGCTTCTATTTCCTTTAGGTGTGCTGTTAGATTTCGTATTTGGGATTTTTCTTGTTTCTTGAGATAGGCCTGGATGGCAATGTATTTTCCTCTCGGGATGCCTTCCCTGCATCCCAAAGCATTTGGATTGTTGTATTTTCATTTTCATTTGTTTCCATATATTTTTTAATTTACGGAATTAATTTTAATTTAATTATTTAATTTTTTTTATTTTAAATTTATGCCTGGCTGACCCATTCATTCTTTAGTAGGGTGTTCTTTAACCTCTATGCTTTTGGAGGTTTTCCAGAGTTTTTCCTGTGGCTGATTTCAAGTTTCATAGCATTGTGGTCTGAAAGTGTGCATGGTATGATCTCAATTCTTTTATACTTATTAAGGGCTGTTCTGTGACACAGTATGTGATCTATCTTGGAGAATGTTCCATGTGCACTCGAGAAGAAAGTATATTCTGTTGCTTTGGGATGCAGAGTTCTAAATATATGTCAGGTCCATCTGATCCAATGTATCATTCAGGGCCCTTGTTTCTTTATTGATCCTGTGTCTAGATGATCTATCCATTGCTGTATGTGGGGTATTAAAGTCCCCTGCAATTACCACATTCTTATCAATAAGGTTGCTTATGTTTGTGATTGTTTTATATATTTGGGGGCTCCTGTATTCAGCACATAAACATTTATAATTGTTAGCTCTTCCTGATGGATAGACCCTGTAATTATTATATAATGCCTTTCTTCATCTCTTGTTACAGCCTTTAATTTAAAGTCTAGTTTGTCTGATATAAGTATGGCTACTCCAGCTTTCTTTTGACTTCCAGTAGCATGATAAATAGTTCTCCATCCCCTCACTTTCAATCTGAAGGTGTCCTCAGGTCTAAAATGAGTCTCTTGCAGACAGCAAATAGGTGGGTCTTGTTTTTTTATCCATTCTGATACCCTATGTCTTTTGGTTGCAGCATTTAGTCCATTTACATTCAATGTTATTATTGAAAGATATGGGTTTAGAGTCATTGTGATGTCTGTAGGTTTCATGCTTGTAGTGATGTCTCTGGTACTTTGTGGTCCTTGCAACATTTCACTCACAGAATCCCCCTTAGAATCTCCTGTAGGGCTGGTTTAGTGGTGATGAATTCCTTCAGTTTTTGTTTGTTTGGGAAGACCTTTATCTTTCCTTCTATTCTGAATGACAGACTTGCTGGAAACAGGATTCTCGGATGCATATTTTTTCTGTTCATCACATTGAAGATTTCCTGCCATTCCTTTCTGGCCTGCCAAGTTTCAGTAGATAGGTCTGCTACTATTCTTCTGTGTTTACCTTTGTAAGTTAGAGCCTGTTTATCCCTAGCTGCTTTCATATTTTCTCTTTATCCTTGTATTTTGCTAGTTTCACTATGATATGTAGAAGATCGATTCAAGTTACGTCTGAAAGGAGTTCTCTGTGCCTCTTGGATTTCAATGCCTTTTTTCTTCCCCAGATCAGGTAAGTTCTCAGCTATGATTTGTTCAAGTACACCTTCAGCCCCTTTCTCTCCTCTTCTTCTGGAATTCCTATGATATGGATATTGTTCCGTTTGATTGCATCACTTAGTTCTCTAACTCTCCCCTTCTACTCCTGGATTTTTTTCTTCTTTTTCTCAACTTCCTCTTTTTCCATAATTTTATCTTCTAATTCACCTATTCTCTCCTCTGCCTCTTCAATCCATGCTATGGCCACCTCCATTTTTTTTGCACCCCATGTATAACACTTTTTAGTTCCTCATGATTATTTCTTAGCCTCTTGATCTCTGTAGCAATAGATTCTCTGCTGTCCTCTATGCTTTTTTCAAGCCCAGCGATTAATTTTATGACTATTATTTTAAATTCTTGTTCCATTATATTGCTTAAATCAGTTTTGAGAAACTCTTAAATACAAAGAACAAACGGAGGGTTGCTGGACGGGCGGTGGGGGGGGGTGGGAATGGGCTAAATGGGTGATGGGCATTAACGAGAGCACTTGATGGGATGAGCACTGGGTGACATATTGAAGTGATGAATCACTGGGTTCTACTCCTGAAACTAATACTACACTGTATATTAAGTAATTTGAATTTAAATACATACATACACATACATACATACCCTTTCAGTGCCAGTTATACTCAGCTAACAAGGAACTGCTTTACATAGCTTCATTAGTGATCCTTAGTAGATAGGTAACCAAGAATTCAGACTTGCTAGAATGGTTTTTTTCAGCCCAAGTGTCCTACCATGAGTGTCTACTGATGAACTCAGATTTGTTACTAGTTACAAAGCACCAGAGTATGTAAACTGTTCACCTCTTTTACACTTACATTAATGTGGATTTAAGGTTTTGCCTACAGTAACATCACTCTCCATCAAAGTCTTCAAATAGCCAGAGAAGATGTCCCAACTTCTCAACATGGCTTTTGAGGCCTCTTGATCTAGACCTTGCCAGTGACGCTTACTTCTCAAGCTTAGTTTCTTCCCATTCAACATCTCAGCTCCAACCACGTTAATAAACTTATTCTAGTTCTCCAAACTATGGTATCTCAACTCCAGATCTTTACAAATACTGCTTTTTTTTTTTTTTTTTTGGCTTGACTAAATCCCTCCTATTCAATCTTTTCAACTTGATTTAGGGGTTTCTCACCCATCAGCATTTGGGCTGGATAAATCTTTCTTTGGGGGATGGTCCTGTGCATAGAATATTTTGCAGTATTCCTGGCCTCTACTCACCAGATGCCAGCAGCACACTCTTCTCCCTCAAGCTGTGACAACCAAAACTGTCTCCAGACCTTGTCAAATGCTTCCCTCTCTCTACCCCACCTCTATTTGAGAACCACTAATTTAGTCATTTCTTCAACACTTCCCCCAAAAGTCACTTTAGGTGCCACTCCATTTGCTCCCCTGGGATCCTGTTACCCTATGTAAATGCCCACCTCCACTACAGTGTTAACTCCTTGAGCATAAGGCTTATAATTTTACTAATCATTATAGTCTCAACTCCTAACCCAGCGTGTGGCATACAATGAGGTCTCAATAAATACTTGTGGATCAAATGGACAGGATCAGGATATATGGAGTAATATGGGAATTAAAGGAAGAAAACAATGTTGAAGGAAAGAAATTGGGAAGCTCAGGTTGTACAGAAAATAGCAAACATTTTCATTTGCTTGAGAACAGAATGGGTTAAAGAAAGTAACAGGATATGAGTTAAGAAAAATAGGGTGGAATAGCACAGAGTTATAAAGGCCATGCTAAAGAGCCTGAACTATACTGGGAATGAGAAATCAGGGGACTGAAACAGATGGTATTTGTTACAGTCCCTTCTACAAATGCCATTCCTGAGTTTATGTTATCAAGCATGAGCTTATATATTATGGCAAAAATGAGGCAGCACATCCTCTGGTGTTTCTTTGGTCAACTGCTGTTCTGTACAGAAGTCCTCTGCATGTTGAAAGCCAATGTGTGGAAATGTGTAAGTTGTAGAGTTTGGCATGCACTTAAGGAAATTAATCATTTCCACCGGTCCTTACTCTCTAGGATGGTGGAGTAGATTACAAATGTCCAACTTTTAGTGTGCTGAAATAGGATTCAACAGCTGTGAGCTTCAAGTCCCTTCACCAAGCTTGGTTCATTTATTTATTTATTCAACACCAGTAACTGAACATCTATTCTCTTCCAAGTACTGTGCCCAGGCCAGAGATGCAGTATTAAATAAGAGAGATGTAGCCCCATTCCCACTGAGTTTAAAGTCTCGCTAGAAATGCTTACAATTAGGCAATTATAAAACAGTGGAAGGTGAGTTATAGTGAGGAAGTAATTAGAACTTAAGGTTCTTTCATCAGTAAAATAAAGGGGTTGAATAGTGATCTCTCAGGACCCTCCCAGATCTGACATTCACTTCCAGTCCAACAGTACATAAAATTTTAAAAACTTGTCAAGTTGCTACATACTTTCCTCCATTTTATAGTAAAAAACAAGGACACAGATATGAAAAGGGCTCAGAAATGAATCTAATATACTATGGAACTGAGGGAAGGAGGATCTTAGTGCAAAAAGATTGGGTACATATATGAAAAGAGGACCTCTGTATTAGGAAAACAGGGACACAGACAAAGGTTCACACCTACCTCCTTGAACTAGTTAATGGACAAAACAGTAACATAAATATCACAGAGAAAATGTAACTATTGTAGGAAAATCTATGTTCCAATGACTTGGCATTTCAGCGGACATCTCTTACATATATTATGATAATCACCCATAAGAAGGTATTTCTATGATTGATGTTTCATGTATTTATTCATTTAAAATATAGGAGCAGTTGGTTAAACGTCCAACTTCGGTTCAGGTCATGATCTCACGGTGTGTGAGCCCACATTGGGCTCTGTGCTGACAGCTCAGAGCCTGGAGCCTGCTTCAGATTCTGTGTCTCCCTCTCCCTGCCCCTCCCTGTTCATGCTCTCTCTCAAAAACAAGAAACGTTAAAAAAATTTTTAAATATAAAGATTAAGTATCTTCTATATACAATAAATTGTACTAAATGCTATAGCTTAGCCAATCTACATCAGACATGGGTACTAATCTTAAGAAGCTCACAGTTTAGTGGTTACTAAAGGAGTTAAGCATTTTAAGGTTCTTTTTTTTTAATGTTTACTTATTAATTTTGAGAGACAGAGAGAGCGGGGGGGGAGGGGGGGGAGGGGAGAGCCAGACAAAAACCCAAGCAGGCTCTGCACTATCAGCACAGAGCCCAATGTGGGGCTGGAACCTATGAACTGCAACATCATGACCTGAGCTGAAACCAAGAATCAGACACTTAACCAACTGAGCCACTCACGTGCCCCAAAGGAGTTACACATTTTACAGAATTCTTTGTACAAACATCAAACAATATCACATGCAAAACATTACATAACCAAGGTATTCACAAGATCTAGCCCACTTAGCATCTATTTATTTACATTTAATGGTTGACTGTTTACTCAAATATGTATGTGAAATAGATGGTTATTTCTGAATATACATGGAATGTTAAGAGATTTTAATTATATTGTTTTTCCAAAAGATGCACCTATAATGTGGGGGTTTTTTAATTAAATGGGTTGAGAAGTTTGGGTTGTTGCTGGCAGGGAGCCTCTGGGTGAACAGTATTCAAGCTTTCCAGAGCTTCAATCGACTCAGAATACAGGCCATGAAGAATGCTTGATTTATGAGATCTCAGAGTAGCAAACTGTCTGAAGTCTCAGCATTCCTTTATGAACTACCAAATCATGAAAATGAAGTAAGAAACTCAAAATGCAAGCCATGTGTTTCCCAGTGTCCCTCCATTTTGAGTTTAACTCTCTCAATTTGCAGATGGTAATGAGGCCAAACTCCTCAGCCCCCAAATACTACCAATTCAACAAAAGAAAATACTAAACTGCAGAGTATCATTAGCTCCAGGTTTGAAAACATAAAACATATTAAATTATCCTATAGCAAAAGAAAGAGTTGTGCCTGACAGGTACAACCTAGGTGTGTTTGCAACCTAATGTAAGTGGCACCCACTTGTTAATGTTACTGTGAATGTTAAATGAGAAGGTATGGTAAAGCACCTAACATAAGTATATGACACTTCACTAAGAAAAAAAGATCCCGACCCCTAAGTGGCCTGTAAAGCCCATTCTGAAACAACCCATTCCAACTTCTCCAGTCCATATCTAAACTAAGATCTGTTAATAAATACTAGGATGATGGCACAAAAACAAACACATAGACCAATGGAATAGAATAGAAACCCCAGAACTAGACCCACAAACGTATGGCCAACTCATCTTTGACAAAGCAGGAAAGAACATCCAATGGAAAAAAGACAGCCTCTTTAACAAATGGTGCTGGGAGAACTGGACAGCAACATGCAGAAGGTTGAAACTAGACCACTTTCTCACACCATTCACAAAAATAAACTCAAAATGGATAAAGGACCTAAATGTGAGACAGGAAACCATCAAAACCTTAGAGGAGAAAGCAGGAAAAGACCTCTCTGACCTCAGCCGTAGCAATCTCTTACTCGACACATCCCCAAAGGCAAGGGAATTAAAAGCAAAAGTGAATTACTAGGACCTCATGAAGATAAAAAGCTTCTGTACAGCAAAGGAAACAACCAACAAAACTAAAAGGCAACCAACGGAATGGGAAAAGATATTCGCAAATGACATATCGGACAAAGGGCTAGTATCCAAAATCTATAAAGAGCTCACCAACCTCCACACCCGAAAAACAAATAACCCAGTGAAGAAATGGGCAGAAAACATGAATAGACACTTCTCTAAAGAAGACATCCGGATGGCCAACAGGCACATGAAAAGATGTTCAGCGTCGCTCCTTATCAGGGAAATACAAATCAAAACCACACTCAGGTATCACCTCACGCCAGTCAGAGTGGCCAAAATGAACAAATCAGGAGACTATAGATGCTGGAGAGGATGTGGAGAAACGGGAACCCTCTTGCACTGTTGGTGGGAATGCAAATTGGTGCAGCCGCTCTGGAAAGCAGTGTGGAGGTTCCTCAGAAAATTAAAAATAGACCTACCCTATGACCCAGCAATAGCACTGCTAGGAATTTATCCAAGGGATACAGAAGTACTGATGAATAGGGCCACTTGTACCCCAATGTTCATAGCAGCACTCTCAACAATAGCCAAATTATGGAAAGAGCCTAAATGTCCATCAACTGATGAATGGATAAAGAAATTGTGGTTTATATACACAATGGAATATTACGTGGCAATGAGAAAAAATGAAATATGGCCTTTTGTAGCAACGTGGATGGAACTGGAGAGTGTGATGCTAAGTGAAATAAGCCATACAGAGAAAGACAGATACCATATGTTTTCACTCTTATGTGGATCCTGAGAAACTTAACAGAAACCCATGGGGGAGGGGAAGGAAAAAAAAAAAAAAGAGGTTAGAATGGGAGAGAGCCAAAGCATAAGAGACTGTTAAAAACTGAGAACTGAGGGTTGATGGGGGGTGGGAGGGAGGAGAGGGTGGGTGATGGGTATTGAGGAGGGCACCTTTTGGGATGAGCACTGGGTGTTGTATGGAAACCAATCTGTCAATAAATTTCATTAAAAAATAAAAAATAAAAAAAATAAAATAAAAAATAAAAAATAAAAAATAATAATAATAATAAATAAATTACAAAAAAACCTACAAAAATCGTATTTACCAAGGCACTTCTGTTAAATAAAAATACTGTTTTATGTTTAAAAAAAAAATTAAAAAAATAAATAAATAAATACTAGGATGATAGTCCTTTCAGTTATATTCATAATTATTTTGTATTTTGTTGCTAAAACTTTCATTTTATTATTTTTTTTAAATAGGCTCCACACCTAGCACGGAGCCCAATGTGGGGCTTGAATTCACAACCCTGAGATCAAAACCTGAACTGAAATCAAGAGTCAGATCGACTGAGCCACCCAGGCACCCCTGAAACTTTCATTTTAACCAGTATATGTGTCTCAAAGCAAAGTAGATATGCTATTTAATACATACTAGGTATTTAATACACTATATTTGATAATCCTTTCATTAAAAAAAATGTTGAGAAATGAGTATAAAAGCACAAGCATACAACTAGTAGTCTTATTCCTAATAGTCCGAAACTGGAAACAGCCCCAAATAAAAATTGGGTTGAAAATTTGTTGTATATTTATAAAAATGGACAGCAATAAAAAATAATATACTACTGATACACACCACTATAACGAATAAACTTCAGAAATATGCTCAGTGAAAGAAGCAAGGCACATCAGAATACTTACTGTATATTCCATGTATATGAATTTTCTCCCCCATGTATATGAATTTTAAGGACAGGCAAAACAATCTATAATGACAAGAGCCAGCATAGTGGTTATCTGTACACGGTAAAAATCGACTAGAAAGGGGCACAAGGAAACTTTCTAGGGTGAGCGAAGTGTCCCACATTTGATGTTGATGGCATTTAAGTAATTGTATACATATGTAAGAATTTATCACTCTATACACTTAAGAAGTGTGCATTTTACTGTATGTAAATTATACTTCAATTAAAAAAAAAAAGACTCAAAGTCTTGTAAGTAGTCCAACCCTAGAAACCTATTCTTTATTACTAAACTGTACAGTTTCATGAATGTGAACCCAAGAGAAATAAACAGAAAGTTAAAATAACAGTGTCTGGCTACACTCCCTGCCCGGCATATTAAATTCATCTGCCTGACTACTTCGCTCCTTAGAAGTTATGTAGGGTTTGAAGGCCTCCCTTGTAAGAGGTACCATCATTTCTTTAGTGTCATCAATCAATCTCTGAGTACACAGATAGCCCAGCTGTTTTCAATACCCTCTCTTTCTTGTCTTGGTTTTCCCAGAATAGATGCTGTAATAAATAATGGTCCATCTCATGTTGAGACAGAGGGCTCTAAATTAATTTGCCAAAACCTTTCACTAGCAGTCAATTCATAAATAGATCAATTCACTGAATATATCAAATTTATACTCTCACTTTTTCAATATTTCAGTGAAATTTTAGAATTTGCTTCATAGCATTTTAAGAACTATTTAATTTGCAAAAAGCAAAGAGTTGTAGAGTGGTTTAGTTTTCTTATAAACATATTCTTCATGAATATATTCAATAGATGTGAATATATTCTTTATGATTATATTCATGAATATATCCTCCTTATAAATATATTCATGAATATATTCTTCTTTGCCCTATTGGGAAAACGTTTTAATGTAGTTTAAAATTAATGAATATCAATATATTCATGAACATTTCATAAGTTTATATTCACATTCATGAGCTATGTTCTTGACCATATTGGGGTATTTTTGAAGATGGTTTAAAATTTAATGAATATCAATATATTCACTAAGACTATATTCATATTTTCATCAGCATATATTCATATTCATGGCCTGTACTTTTAACCTATACTGGAAAATTTTGAGTTCAGTTTAAAACCTAATGAATATCAACAGATTCATTAAGAATATATTCATAAGACTACAATCATATTCATTGCATATATTCAAGAAGAGTATATTCACAACACAACAAACCCATCCGATAATTCTGACCTTTGACAAAACGAACGTTCCTTAAAACAGTGCTAAGAATATATTTGTTTTTATTGATGAACTGGCATCCTGCCTTCTAGAAGGGTTTTTATCTCCAACCAAGTACATATTGGCCCCAGGATTTACCCTGTGAAACTCATTTGGACATGTGCCAGTGGTGTCCCAGTATTTCTCAGCTCTCACAGGCTCTGTAACATCTATGTTTTTCTTATTTTACTCAAACTCATTGATTTGGAACATATACAAGACTAAATCAATGTTAAAACTTCCGGCAGCCCTATCAGCCAATTATTACAATCTACCTTCAGGTATAATTTCCATTCTACCTTTTAGAATTATTTTTCAACATATATTTTTTTTAATGTTTATTTTTGAGAGGCAGAGAGAGACAGAGTGCGAGTGGGGAAGGGGCAGAGAGAGAGAGGGAGACACAGAATCCGAAGCAGGCTCCAGGCTCTGAGTTGTCAGCATAATGCCCGACACGGGGCTCGAACTCACAAGCTGTGAGATCATGACCTGAGCCAAAGTCAGACGCTTAACCGACTGAGCCACCCACCCACCCCAAGAATAATAATTTTTTTAATGGAATTAATAAACAGAGAATACAAAATTCTAATTGGCTTAGAAATTTAAACAAAAAACAAAAGAACTAGAAAAATAATTTCATAATTTTGGGATGTTTAAGGAATTTCTCTTTAAGCATTATTTTAACATATTAATATGTAAATATTACAAAAATGTCATCATAGAAAGAAAACATTCTAGTGGAGCTTTTTTTCTAAATTTCTTACTATTGTCAAACATAGATTGGGGCGCCTGGGTGGCTCCGTCGGTTAAGCGTCCGGCTTCGGCTCAGGTCTGATCTCACAGTCCGTGAGTTCGAGCCCCGCGTCGGGCTCTGTGCTGTCGTTGGGCTCTGTGCTGACAGCTCAGAGCCTGGAGCCTGCTTCCGATTCTGTGTCTCCCTCTCGCTCTGCCCCTCCCCTGCTCATGCTCTGCCTCTCTCTGTCTCAAAAATAAATATAAAAACATTAAAAAAAAAAAACAAAAAAAAAAAAAACCATAGATAAAAGTTGACAGACTAATAAAGTGATCACCCATAGAACCCTCACACAATCAATTATTATCATTATCATAAAACATTAGAGTACAACCTTTAAATATTGTTTTTTCTTTATACCTGGTTATCATAAAACATTCATGTAACACAGCAAAAGTTATAACATGAATGGGCCTTAAAAACAGTATCGTGAGGCATCTGGGTGGCTCAGTCACGATCTCAAGGTTCATGAGTTCGAACCCCATGTCAGACTGTGCTGACAGCTTGAAGCCCGGAGCCCGCTTTGAATTCTGTGTCTCCCTCTCTCTCTGCTCCTACCCCCCCCTCCCCCCCCGCTCACACTGTCTCTCTCTCTCTTTCTCAAAAACAAATAAACATGAAAAAAAAAAAAAAAAGGGTCCAACTTTGGGTCAGGTCATGATCTCACACTTTGTGGGTTTGAGCTCCATGTCAGGCTCTGTGCTAACAGCTCAGAGCCTGGAGCCTGCTTCAGATTTTGTCTCCCTCTCTCTCTGCCCCTTCCCCTGCTCACGCTATGTCTCTCACTCTCTCTGAAAAATAAATAAACATTAAAAAAAAAACAACCCAGTATCCTAATTGAAATAGTTAAGTGATAAAGGCCCACACATTACATTTACATGAAATGGGTACAACAGGCAAATCTCTAGAGACAGAAAGTAGATCACTGGTTGCTTAGGACTGGGAGAAGGTCGGTGGAGGGGGAGGATTTGGGAGTAAATGCTAATAGATGCTAGGTTTCTTTTTAGGATTTTGAAAATTTTCTTGAACTGACTGTGGGTGATCAGGTTGCACAATTCTGTAAATACACTAAAAACCACTGAATTGTACAGTTTAAACATGTATATTCAAAGTATGTGAAATACATCCTAAAACTTATTAAAAATAAGAAATTAATTACAGCTACATCAATTGACTTTAAGAGTTCCCTATGCCATATTTGAGTAAGGAAAGAAACATGCAGAAAAGTGTGTACATGATTTCATTTTTGTAAGACAGTGACAAAACCGTATATATGAATATATGCATGTATGTAATTATAGGAACATGGAATAAATATGGAAGGACACATACTATGGTATCAATATGGGTTACCCAGATAGGGGATGCTAATGTGGGGAAAGGGTGACTAGAGTGGAAGGAAGTAGTAGCAACGCAATACAGGTTCTATTTAGACAAATTGCACTTAGAAATCCATGATGCATCACATCTGCAACTTACTTTCAAATGATTCAGTAAAAAAGTGTGTATGTGTATACATACATGATTTCACATGTAAACATACGTATACAACCAAAAATATGCATAAAGCAGGGGCACCTGGCTGGCTCAATCAGTAAGAACTGAGTTTTGATCTCTGAGCTATAAATTCGAGCCCCACATTGGGTGTAGAGATTGGTGGTTCAGTCAGCTGAGCGACTGACTCTTGATATCAGCCCAGGTTGTGATCTCATGGTTGTGATCTTGTAGTCATGAGATCAAGCCCTGCGTCTGGCTCTGGGCTGAGTGTGGAGTCTGCTTGGGATTCTTTCTCCTTCTCTCTCTGCCCCTCCTCTGCTCATTCTCTCTCTCTCAAAATAAATAAATAAACACTTTAAAAATAAATAAAATATTTTTAAAAAATGGGTAAAGCAAATATGACCAAATGTTAACAGTAGGGTTTTTTTTATCATAGTGATTTTTCAATATTGAAACAGTTTTGTGAATAGCCAAATTTTGTTGCAATGATTTCTAAAGGGCAACTTTGAGGGCCATTATTAAGAAAAGAGGTGCTACTATTCTGCACAGTTCTTGATTATCATTTTAGTGTACACATGAATCTCATTATGAAAAATTCATGGGCATTCTAGTGAAAGGCACACTTGCTTATCAAAGCACAGGGCAACCTATGCCATACACAGTAGCACACGGACAGACTGGAATAACTAATCCCACTAACATCGTGAAACCAGGCTACTAGAACACAAGCCCAGTTTTTGATACTGCAGTCCTAATTCCAGGGCTGAGCTACCAAATGCCGTGGTAATCTCACCACTGTTATATCAGAAACTTAAAACAGACTACCACCCCTGACCCCCAGGAGGCAACCAAGGAAATGACCACTCCAGTCCCTACTCTCTTATATATTGTGTTATTTCCCAGCAACAGAAAGAACAAGAGATCGAGCACTGGCTATTAGAGACCAGGGTCATATTAGGAGAAAAAAAAAGAAAAGGAATTTTCCTCTGGCTTAAGGACAAAAATTACATTCTCTTTGAATATATCTATAAATACTAAGTTAAAAAGAAAAGGCTTTACAAAAAGAGAAGATTTAAAATGCATCTGCCTTTAATTGTGGCAAATCTGGCATAATTTTTAAGACTGGAACGTATCTTTTATAAACTATAATCTTCTATCTATGACCCATCCTGAGGCCACCCAGAGATAGCAGCCTGCGAAAGACTGCAACTTCCAAGCCTCAATTCACCTCCTCCTCACCATCAGAAGTTTAAAAAATTAAAAGCAGCTCAATAATGCTAGGTATTTTTAATCCAAAGAGGTTCCCCAAGGTATCTATTGAGGCCACTAGTCTCCAATGAGAGGAATGTGAGGCTGTCCCTCAAAATGTGGTCTGTCTGGCAGCAGTAGCAGCAGCGGCAACAGCAAAGCTGAGGCTTCAATGGGCAGCATTTAGGGCCCTGGGTCTCCCAAATCTGTCCAGTTGAGCGACATTAACCAAGTCATGGTTTCAATATATCAACATTGAGCATTAACCTTTATACTGTGGCCCATTTCTGTGTATAATTGAAGTAAAATCCATCTGATAATAGATTTTTTAAATGAAATAAGATGTACTTAAAAACCTGTAAACTGTAAAGTGTTATTATACAAAAAGAACTGGCTCACCATTGGAGAAAACCAGCCTGAGTTACAGAGTATTTTTTTTCAAGTCTTTTTAACTTTCAGTATCTAAAATGGAACAAACAAGGGCGCCTGGGTGGCGTAGTCGGTTAAGTGTCCGACTTCAGCCAGGTCACGATCTCACGGTCCGCGAGTTCAAGCCCCGCGTCGGGCTCTGGGCTGATGGCTCAGAGCCTGGAGCCTGTTTCCGATTCTGTGTCTCCCTCTCTCTCTGCCCCTCCCCTGTTCATGCTCTGTCTCTCTCTGTCCCAAAAATAAATAAATGTTGAAAAAAAAATTAAAAATAAAATAAAATAAAATAAAATAAAATGGAACAAATTAGCACCTGATAAAAATCCTTGCAAAATACGCTTTTTCCTAAATTTAAAAAATGCCCTCATTGCCTCATTAAATAAGTAACACATGCCATTTTCTAAAATTGAAAAATAATAGAAAAGCTGGGTCACACCACCTAGTAAGACATTCACTATTAATATTTTGGTATTTTCCAAATGGTTGTTTGTATGTATGGTCAGTTAGTTTCCTTTAAAACAAAGTTATAATCAAACTATTACTATTTATATTAAGCATTTCCCATATTGCTATACAATCACTTGCTATATGTTATTCCATCAGCTATAACGCAAGAATAAGCTGAATATACAATATATAATGGAATTACTGACAGTTTCATAACAGTCTCTGAAATATTTAGTTACAGATAAACATACAAAGAATTTTGGGCTCCTAAGAGCTAAACTTAATTTCTGGCGAGCATGACTGGTAATTACAACCAAAAGCCAAATATTATGAAGTCCTTTTTTTAGACTAAGCAATCTTACCACTCAGCATATATAATCACTGAAACACTTCCTGCATAATATGTGCTCAGCTACTGGCAACTGTAAATATCCCTGAAAGCTAGAGAAATATAAAATTTTTCTAATATGATTAGCAAAATGGAAGTTATACCTGATAATTTAAAAGTATAAACTGGTCACAATATTATTCTAAGAAGTATTTACACAGTATTTATTCTAAGAAATACAATACATTCTGAGAAAAATCATACTCATATTTTACCGATTAAAAGTAACTATACAGACCATCACAAAAAAACAAAAACAATAACGATTGAAGATTTATCTGTTTAATAGTCTTGAGTTCACATAAGTACATAAAATTATTTTCAAATTCTATAGAAAATCGCTGAGGGGAAATTATTTAAATTTTCACCATCAAAAATACATACTTGAATATCCTTATAGTACTAGAAAATAAGGAAGCATTCAAAACACAAACCAATGGGAGCATGCCGAAGGGACACAGGAGCCAACTCAATGAGTTCTCAATGCCCAAATACAGTTTGGGCAATCAATAAAGTTGTATTGGATTATAAGCCAAACTATAAAATAAATAAATGATTGACTAGATAACTGGGAGAGAAGAGACAAATCTATTGTACAGAAGAATTCCTTCCCAAGAAGATGGAGCATAACTCCCCAACACTTAAGTGGGCTGCACATAATAACTTCCTTCCAAAAGGTAACATATGTGGCAGTGAGGGGAAGGACTTTACAGTGCAAGAACCTGACAAACATTACCTCAGTCAAGTGATCAAGGCATCAATAGCAATAATTCATGTTGATAACATGTACCATTGATATGATGAGAATGGCACTTTACCTCTGTGATCTTCTTCGCAAGAACCCATAATCCTCACTTAATCATGAGAAAAATATCAGACAAACCCATATTGAGGGACATTTCCATTCTACAGAATATATCAATACTCCTTAAAACTGTCATGGTCACCAAAACAAGTAAACCCTGAAAACTGTCACAGCTCAGAGGAGCCTAAGAGGGCATGATGATTAAATGTTATGTGGTATCATGAATGAGATCCTGGACAGAAAAAGGACATTAGGTAAAAACAAAGGAAATCTGAAAAAAGTATGGACTTTAGTTAATAGTAATATATCAATATTGATTAATTAGTTATAACAAATTTACCATACTAATGTTAAGTTAGTAATACAGGATTTCCGTAAATCTAAAACTATTCTAGAATTAAAAGTATCTACAAAATGTTTGAAATGGATATATAGGTACTGATAGATCATACACACATCTAAGTTCCAAGACAGCAGCAGACAGAGACTTTGTTTTGTTCACTACTCTGTACTCCACTATTAGAACACATTTAGGTAATCAATAAACGTTTTTGAAATGAGTAAATGGATATATTGGTTTTAAGACACCAGTTTTATTTCTATGATTCCATTCACAAAAGAGTATGTTGGAGATTTAAAAACAAAACATGAAATTCACAATTGCTTTGGATTATCATGAAAGTACACACCAGAAGCACCTCGTCTTGCATGAGATGGTAAGTGGTGAAGGATTCCCAGGCAAAGAAAGTCAAGCAAGCCCAAAACAACTGACACAAGGAGAGATAGAGAACATTTCTGTCTATGGGGCACTGGATGCCAGGCAAAGCATAGTGATGGACAGCGCTTGAAAGGCAAGGAGGTGTCAAACTATCTAGAGGTCTAGGGAGTTGATGGGGTGGGGGAGTGACTTCAATAGATCACCTCTCTCTGGAGGCAGTGGAGCAGGGTGTAGCTGAGTGATTGCTGTGAAGTTGTGAGAGTACAACAGGCAAGGATGGTGGCCTGTGACAGTGAGAGAACAGAACTGAGAACAATTTAGGAGCTAATATAGGCAGATTGGGCAATTATTAAATATGGATCACCATGCTCTTAACTCATTTCTCTACTTCAGCCTTTGCCCTGTTCAACCCGTTCCCCTACAACAGGCAGAATTATCTTTGTAAAAGATAAAGCAGGTCATCTCACACACACACCCCTTAAAACCTTCCATAGGTCTTCCCACTGCATACTCCAAAACTAAAGTCCTTAGTGTGCTCTCCAAAGGGCATCATAATCAAATTCTTGCTTTCTTCTCCAACTTCATTCTGTGTTACCTTCCTCCAGCTACAATGACTTTCTTTCAATTCCTTAAAAATATCAAGCTCCTTCCTGTTCTAGCACCATTTATGCCTGAAATATTCTTCTTCCTATTTGTTCCACAGATGTCAACTTAAATGTTACTTCCCAAGAGGCTCCAAATAAGGGAAGTCTCTGTCTTACCATTGCTAGTTACTCTCCATCATAACATCCTATTTGTTCTTTCTTTGCATTTAAGATACTTTGCAAGTACAGCTGATTCTTGTTATCTGTAGTAACTACGTTCTGTAAAGTCACTGCAAATACTAAATGCTGAAATTCCTAGAGGAAATATAGGGTTCCTCTGAGCCATTGGTCATAAAATTTTTGCCAACTGGTCAACATATAATCCTGTTTTATTTGTGTTTCTGTTTAAAGATACCTATTCATTAATTATTCAAGTAATTATTCATTACTGTATATGTTGATTCATTAACAGTGAGCTCATGGCCAACAGCCCTATAACTCATGTCTGAACAAAACTTATGTAATAAGTACTTTCTCCATAAGACAAATTACAGCCTTCTTGTGTTCAGGAACATTAAAAAGCACATTAACACTACACTAGAGGGTCATTTTAAACATTGAAATCACCATCAAAAAGCACAAAAATACAAAAAGTGTGGCATCACATTGAGCATGAAAAGGACACTTGTTTATAGTATGAGAACCAAAATAGAAGCAGAGCATTGCCTTGTTCAACCTCAGCTGGGAACATGTGCATCAATTCAATTTTTTTGCTGCTCTGTACATGTCTGCAAATGACTACAAAAGTACTACAAGTACTGATTTTGCAGTTACAAATTGATTTTAGTGAACAGGTAGTTTCACAAATAGAGAATCCACGAATAATGAAGATCAATTATATTTGATTACCATTATTTGCTTTATAATCTGTAAAACCACAACGATAGGGCAGAGGCCAGGACTGTCTGTCCTCTCAGCATCCAGCACACAATAGACATTCAATAAATGATTGCGAATAAATGAGTACCCAATAGGTAGGTGAATATATAAACCAGAAGGTCAATCAGAGGAGAACTTAAGATAAAAAAAAGACATGCTAAATAATCACAGATGTGATAAATGCTGAAAAGAATTTAAACAAACTGCTATGACAATTATAGGAGATCTAATGAGAATGGTCAGAGAAGGCCTTTCTGAAAAGGTGATTTTTTTAAATGTTTATTTTTGAGAGAGAGAGAGAGAGAGAGAGAAAACGAACAAGCCGGGGAGGGGCAGAGAAGGGGGGGTACAGTGGATCTGAAGTGGGCTCTGTGCTGAAAGCAGAGAGCTTGATGTCAGGCTTGAACTCGAGAACCACGAGATCATGACCTGAACCAAAGTCAGATGTTCAACAGACTGAGGCATGTAGATACCCCTGAAAAAGTGATTTTTTTTTATTTTATATATGAAATTTATTGTCAAATTGGTTTCCATACAACACCCAGTGCTCATCCCAAAAGGTGCCCTCTTCAATACCCATCACCCACCCTCTCCTCCCTCCCACCCCCCATCAACCCTCAGTTTGTTCTCAGTGAAAAAGTGATTTTTAAGTTGAGGATAGAGAAACAGGAAGGAGCAAGTCATGTAAAGTGGAGTGGGGAAAAAATGTTAGGCAAAGACAACACTAAGTATAAAGATGCTGAAGTAGAAAAGTGTCTTAAGGCCGAGTCAATACTATTTAAAAGCTGAGATGAAAAAAACAAGTACATAAACATATTAGTGCCTGAATGAGTTCATCACAAACACTATATCGGCTTCCTTATGTAAAGCAGCAGTAACTTCAATCTATTTAGCACCTCTCAGAGATGTACAAGATTCCTTTCTTTAAACCCTGTAGAACAATTCAGATAAATATGGACACCAAGACCACTGACAGCCAATGATTAGGATAGCACCGGGAGAATTCACTGATGGGGACACACCAAAATAAAAAACTTAAAAGAAGCCTCCCAATTTCTCCCACTCCCAAGGTCCGTAATGATAGCTCCTGAATCCCTTTGTCCTATTCCTTCTGTTCTATGCTCATCTAGACTCACTAAGTTTAGGGTCTATTTGTTCCTATTTTGGTTATGTAATGTAGTAAGTTTACAAAACAGCAACAATAATCAAGGACACAATGTGGCTTCTCTCATTCACAGGAAATAAAATTGTGCAATTCTGTGAGGACTAGAAAATTACATAAAAAAGAAATATGTAATAAATTCTCCTTCATATAATAGGTACTAGGCAAAATTACTTTTATATATGAATAATTGCAACAATAAACACCAATAAGGCAGGAGTAATGGCATCATTAGGAACAGCCAAATAATTCAGGCAATGAACAGACCACTCACTGGTGGTCCCCAGAATCAGTCCACTCCACCATTACTGGGAACATGCTATTATGAATAAATGAAAACCATAGGATATGCTAATTTTCTCAAGATTTGTATGCTTATAGGGAGGTCAAGTGCTGTGGATTTCAGGAAAGAATGTATTTCTAGTGTTTATGGACCTGAGAGGATGGGCAAAGGATGACTGATGGGAAATCAGACAGCAAAGTAGAAAAGGAAATGTGTCAATGTCAACTCATAGCTAGCCCAGTAAAATGTTCTCTGATTATTCAGTATATAGAACACACACCCAAATACCTTCACTGATGAAATGATCTCCGGCATACCAGTTACAGAATCAACATGTAGTGAGCCTTACATAGTATGTGCTATAATCTGCTGTGAAGGGGATTCTGGGAAATAAAACACGTGACAAGTCTTCACAAGGAGACCAAAAATGGTAAGTCAATTAGTTTAGAAAACAAATGAGGATTTTATCACAAAAGCAGTGCTATACAAATTATAATTAAGTTCTCAGGCGGCCCACCAAAATCTCATTTAACCCTCTCTGCTAACCAGAAACAGAACTAATATTGTTGCATACCACAGCCAACTAGAATTTTTATTATTATTCCTGTGAGAAAATGCAATTCTAGTTTACCATAGACAGCAAACTCTGACTCCTTTGTAGGCAGCAAAACCCTATCCAGCAACAACCCCAAGATGCCAGGGCAGCAGAGAGTCATTAAAGACTTACTAATTCTATTCTACAGTGGCTATTTAAACTTAAAATAATTAAAATTAAATATAATTAAAATTTCAGTTCCTTACTAGCCACATTCCAAGTGCTCAACAGCCACATGTGGCTAATGCTACCACAGTGGGAAGCGCGGAAAGAAAACATTTCCATCATTGCCTAAAGTTCTTTTGGACAGCACTCGCTACCTTCACATCTTTACGAATTAAAGATTCTCACTTTTCTAACAACATCATAAAATAGGTCTCTGAGGAATGGACAGTGGTGATGATAGCACAACAACGTGAATGTACTAAATACCACTGATGGTATATTTAAAAACGGTAAGATGGTAAGCTTTATACGTATTTTACCACAACAAAGAGGGGAAAAATTTTCTCAGTTACATTCTTTCCTTATATTCCAAGGTGTGGCACAAATTGCAACTGGTCACTAAACTGGACCCCCTTCAAGTATGAGACACACAAAAGCCAAGAATTTGTAAGTGGTTGTGAGCATACAAAAAAGGGGCAATTCCTGGAGTCCAGTTCTACTGCCCATGCTTTGGTTTTCTGAGTTTACACATGTCGTTAGTTGTGTCTTGGATCCATCCACATTTTATAGACCCCTCCTCAAATTTCCACCATGAACAATTCTGTCCTTCAGACCATGTTAATCCCTCAGCATGAACATCAGTGCCACCAGTGGCATCTTGTTGGCTTTGGGTATGCGGTAATGTGGTTGGGAAATGATCGATTAACACTGAAAAAAAGAGCTGAAATCAAAAGGAGAAATAAGATGGGGTGCTCCTCAATCATGAAATCTTACTCAAGTTTCCTGCCTTAAATCTATATGGGGTTTGCATATTATGCACACTCACCACTTGAGGCATATTTGATGTATATAGTGACTTCTAGGAACACAACTCCCTACATAAACAATGCCTATTCACCCATGAGGTCCCAGAATAAAAGCAAAGCCATCTAAATCAGAGCCAACTTAAAATGAACAAATCAGGAAACTATAGATGCTGGTGAGGATATGGAGAAAGGGGAACCGTCTTGCACTGTTGGTGGGAATGCAAACTGGTGCCGCCGCTCTGGAAAACGGTCTGGAGGTTCCTCTAAAAATTAAAAATAGAACTACTCTATGACCCAGCAATAGCACTGCTAGGAATTTACTAGAGGGATACAGGAGTGCTGATGCATAGGGGCATATGTACCCCAAGTTTATAGCAGTGCTTTCAACAATAGCCAAATTGTGGAAAGAGCCTAAATGTCCATCAACTGATGAATGGATAAAGAAGATGTGGTTTAAATTTTTTTTAACATTTATTTATTTTTTAGAGACACAGAGAGACAGAGCATGAGCAGGGGAGGGGCAGAGAGAGAGGGAGACACAGAATCCGAAGCAGGCTCCAGGCTCTGAGGCAAAAACACAGAGCCCAACGCGGGCTCCAACTCACGAACCACGAGATCATGACCTGAGCCAAAGTCGGACGCTTAACCGACTGAGCCACCCAGGTGCCCCAAGAAGATGTGGTTTATATACACAATGGAATACTACTTGGCAATAAGAAAGAATAAAATCATGCCATTTGCAGCAAGTTGGATGGAACTAGAGGGTATTATGCTAAGTGAAATAATCAGAGAACGACAGATATCATATGTTTTCACTCATATGTGGATCTTGAGAAACTTAACAGAAGACCATGGGGGAAGGGAGGGGGAAAAATAGTTACAAACAGAGAGGGAGGGAGGCAAACCCTTAAGAGACTCTTAAATACAGAGGACAAACTGAGGGTTGATGGGGGTGGGGGAGAGGGGAAACTGGGTGATAGGCACTGAGGAGGGCACTTGCTGGGATGAGCACTGGATGTTGTATGTAAGCCAATTTGACAATAAATTATATTTAAAAAAACAAATAAGGGCACCTGGGTGGCTCAGTCGGTTGAGCGTCTGACTTCGGCTCAGGTCATGATCTCACGGTTCGTGGGTTCAAGCCCCGAGTTGGGCTCTATGGTGATAGCTCGGAGCCTGGAGCCTGCTTCGGATTCTGTGTCTCCCTCTCTCTCTGCCCCGCCCCCTCTCGCTCTGTCTCTGTCTCTCAAAAATGAATAAATGTTAAAAAAATTTAAAAACAAATAAATCAGAGCCAACTTTATCACTGTATCTCCATCTTGAGTTTTGCTTTAGCATTTCTTTTAATATAGAGAGAAATATTAACTTCATTAACCATGCTTAGGTCATATACACTGAGTTTTCTATGGTTCTGCTAAACCACCCACACTACTTTCCTAATCCCATTTGTTAGCAGTCTGTAAACATGGAACAACTGGCCTTTGAAAGAAGCCAACTCTCTTGAAACAGCATCATATGTGTGACGTGGGCTCCAGTGCAACCATCTGGCAACACACAGATTTACCGTTGGATGTATGCTGAATGAACCTACTACACTACCTCTCATTCAATCCTCAAATCTTAAACCAAAGAGCTACTTGCAAATTTCCAGTCAGGTCAAAGTTCCTGTTAAATCTGTCTGTTAAGACATAGTTGGGCAAACTTCTAAGCTTTTTTTTTTTTAATAGAATTCAAGAAAATTTACAGATAAGTATCACCTCGTGGGGCTTATCTGCTGTACACAGTGGTTCGATACACTATGCACAAGGTCTGGCACCAGACAGACATGACTCAAATCTTGGCTCCAGCAATTACTAGCTGTATAACTTTGAACAATTTATGTAACCTCTGAGACTCAATTTTCACATTTATAAGATGGAAATAACAGTCACAATACCTTAGTTGTATAGCTGTAGCAAGATAACATATGTAAAAGACTGACATCACATCCAGCAAAAGGGTTATTTAAGAAACTTCTCTCTGCATGACTGCCACCGTCCGGTCCAGCCAACTGCCCCTCAGGTTTTGCTGTACATTCAGCACTCGCCCTAGCTCACATAGTCTGTCCTTAATAAATGGTAGCTATTATTTTTTATAGTACTACACTCGTCATCCAGATCAGTTCAGCTCTATCCCCTCACCTCACCTCTGCTCATTTGCAGATTTACTGACCCCGTCTACTCATTAATTATGGCATCTCAGGGCACACTCTACAGCCAGCCAGTGCCCTTGCCCCTCTCCAATTGGCACTCCAGCCCTCCGCATCAGTGCCTGTTAATACTAGGGACAGTTCCACACAAGTGTAGAGGTTATAGAACAACCTATACTAAAAAGATACTAGAGCATGTGCTTATATACACCTTCCAGAAAGATCTGTGCAAGGGCTCACTTTTAATTACCTTTAGAAAAAATATTTCACAAAGAAATTCCAAACTATCTTCCCCAGGACTTTCAAAAGCACAAAACAAGGTGAGGAAATTCCAGGCCAGAGACCAGATCTGATAAATGGCTTAAATTTCATGTAATCCAAGACAAGCTTCTAAAATGACACATCTACTGGTTGAGTCTTTAAAATCAACACATCTAATTATGCATGTATTGGAAAAGTCTCAACATCTTACAGGACTACCCTCCACCCTTAGAGTCTCATTCTTATGTCACTTCTCAAATTAGAAGTCATAAGTACAAAAAAGAAATCCGTTTCTGATGGGTGGCTGTGATGATAACTGGTTTTGATGGTAGGTGACTATGCTATGGCTAGAAAACATATTACCCAGCTGTCCTCACACAGCCCTGTATCTTGCTAAGTCAGGCCACCCAAAACTGTTAATTTGTGGATACCCCTACCATCCACTCAACTCTAAAAGCAGTCTGAGCCACATGAATTCAAATTTCCAGTCCATCTAATGTGATCAAAAGACAGATGACTAATGTTAGATCTACACAATAAGTTCCTGTACTGGTACTTTGGGCAGCTATTCCAAGGACCCACCAGAGGCTGAGCCAAGTCCTTCTGAAGCAGTACATTCATTTTACCCAGCTTCAGACTAGGGGCTGGCTAAGGGGGATAAGCTCTATGGCTATACCCAAGGAAGAAAGCCACAGAAAAGTAGATATGCCAAGGGGAGATGAGGAAGCTGATCCCAAATGGATCAACAAGGGCCAGGGTTCTAGGTCAAAGTACGCAATGAGAAGGCCTGCACATGGCAAGCTTATCATTTCTGTGGTATGGAACCAAAGAGTAGGGAATCCTGGCCTTTTGAAAGGTCTTAGGAGCTGAGATAGGTGTAGGAAAACAGAGACTGGATAGATATCAAATGTGACTCAGATAAAATGAAAGTAGGACCAGAGCTACTTAGAGATGGTAGAAATACTAAACAGAACAGGGTTAAGACTTGAGTAGCTGTGGTTGGAAAGTAGTACTGGGGATAAAGTACTAAATCAAAATATGAGATACCTTATCTACAACATGAAATACTAGAGAACAATAAAGATGGTCTATAGTTTCTTGGGGAAAAACTATTCAAAATCAGGATTCTGGGCCTCCTGGGTGACTTAGTTAAGCACCGACTTCAGCATAGGTCATGATCTGAGTGAGTTCGAGCCCCACATTGGGCTCTCTGCTGTCAGCACACAGTCCACTTCAAATCCTCTGTCTCCCTCTCTCTCTGCCCCTCCCCTGCTTGCTCGTGCACACACACTCTCTCAAAAATAATAAACATTAAAAAAATAAATAAAATAAAACCAGATAAAACCAAACAAAATCATGCCCAGCAATGATCATTCAAGTGGGTGGACAAAAATAAAGGCATATTCATTTAGGGAAGTTAAGGCCATAATCAGCCCAATGCACTTATACTGGAGGAAAAAAAAGAATAAAGAACATATTCCAGTGATATGAAAAATATGAACAAAGATTTCAAGCAGACATAAAAAAATGAGAAAAACACAATTAGACCTGAATAGATGTATTTTTTTTCAAATAGAGAATATACATTCTTTTCCAATGCCAATAAAACCTTTCTCAAAAATTATCATGCAATATGTCAAAAGAAATCTCAAAATTCTAAAGTGCGAAAGCCTTATTTATGACCAAAATGCAATAAAATTGAAAATTAGCATAATAATCAAAAGAAGAAGAAATCTTTAAAATACTATATTAGGGGCACCTGAGTGGCTCAGTCAGTTAAGCGTCCAACTTTGGCTCAGGTCATGATCTCACAGTCTGTGAGTTCGAGCCCTGCATCGGGCTCGGTGCTGACAGCTCAGAGCCTGGAGCCTGTTTTGGATTCTGTGTCTCCTTCTCTCTTTGCCCCTCACCTGCTTGCACTCAGTCTTTCTCTCTCTCTCTCTCTCAAAAATAAATAAACATTAAAAAAAATTTTAAATACTATTTTAAATAAGACACACTATTCAGAAATATAAAACACTGAGAATAACACACATTAAAATCCAAGGAGAATAGGCAAAGCAATGGACCCAGGAAGATGAATTGCCTTATATGCTTTTATTAGAAAAAAAACTCAAAATTGAAAAATAAGCTAACTAAATATTAAACTCAACAAGCTTGAAACATGATAAAAGAAACTAGAATTAAGGGCTTATAGGTAAAGGAGAAATTAATAAAACCAAAAAAAAAAAAAGATGAAGGAGGAGATGGCAACTGAAGCAAGTCAAAACATGAGGGGGAAAAAAAGATCAAATGTAGACATTATTTATTGGGCACATCTCAACTCCAACTACTGCACGACAGGTGCTAGGGGCAGAATGTTGAAAAAAAAAAAACCCAAAAAACACCAACATATGCTTGTCTGATCCAAACCATAGATGATCTAGAAAGGATTCCTAGAAGAAAACCTCAGGACCTTCGTGTTTCCAGTGTCCATTTTTAATCTTTATAGTTTGACTTTGTACTTATTGGAAAATAAACATTAACATTTACTTGTATTCAGTATTTTCTTGATGATCTGGATTTCTTCCCTTAGAATCACTATAATGAACAGTTACAGTAAAAAAGAGAATTGATATATTTCTCACAGTTTCAATAACCTGTTCATTTCTCTGTTCCTTCAGTTTCTTTCTTATCTGTGTTTCTACATCCTCTATCATTCTCCTAACTGTAGTTTTAAGTTTATGGATGTTAATTTACAAAGGAAGTCCACAACTTACTGTAAAAAAGTTAATCTAGGATTAATATACCCACTCACTCAGAGCATAGAGTATCATCATGTAGATGGTGGTAAAAGCATCAGGCATATGCTGTTGCTTTATCAGACATGATAAATAATGCACAACTAATGCAAAATATCAATTTCATTCTGTCTCTAGTTACCTGAGACTATACCGCATGCATTATTTTATCTACAACTGAAGATAGTACTTCTACTCAAAGCCATTGCTGAAGACAATTCAGCCATTGCTGAATTAAATTTCCTTGGAAGTAATATAGACATAGTATTTTATCTACCTGTCTTTTCTATTTCCTACCATGTTTTAAAAATATAAAAGCAATTTAACTTGCTGCTTTCTACATAACCAATTTTGTAAATTGGTGCGATTTTGTAAATCGCAAAAAAACTATTTTCACTTTGTCATTTTCCCAAACACACAAACTTAACAAATCCTTGATCTTAATTAAGATGACATATCACTGAAGGAACTGAAACACCTTTCTTCTATTATACTTGTCCACTTCCTGCAATGTAATATAATTAGGAACAAGACACAGGTAATGTATTTATATTAGCACTTACTAAAATAAAAATTAAATGTTTTAATAATCCAACAATTACATGAGCATAATCCAATGGGATCCAATTGTTTCATCAGAAACAAGATGGTACGAAAATGTCTTTGAACTCCAAAAGGTACACGAGCATTTCTTACGATAATTGACTTGTAAAAATAGTATGTATCTGCTGGAAAGGCCTCAAAGAACTGAAGGATTTGGAATTAATTTTCATGATAATCACACTTTACATAATATTTGCTCACTCAATAAATAATCACTGAGTACCTATGTACCAGGTACTGAGGAAGGCAAACTTTTGTTCAGAGTCATAAGAATAATTTAAAACAACCAATCCCTAAAAGCCTGAAAGTCATCTGTATTTGAGTTTGAAAAAGATTTTGCTACTGTGAAGTTATATTTAAACACCAGAACATGTGATGTCCTGGTAGTAATCAACACACAAAAACTAGATCACGAAATTTCCAAATGGATCCTGAACAGTATATAGTATGCTATGCATACAAGTTTAGACATCATAAAGGAGTATCTCGTTTGTGTTAAATCTCACATTAGCGAGGCACCTAAGTGGCTCAGTTGGTTAGACATCCGACTGTTAATTTTGGCTCAAAATTTTGGCTCAGCACAGAACGTGCTTGGGATTTCTTCTTTCCCTCTCTCTGCATGCACTCACATGCATGCAGTCTCTTTCAGAATAAACAAACTTAAAAAAAAACTCACGTTATTATAATAATAGCATACTTAGTAAAAGCCGCATGATGTTTCATAGAGCAATCAACAGAGAAATCATACACTAAAAACAGCAAAGAATAATATTTCATATGCTTTCTTTAGCAGTCATTTATTTTACTCTAAGATTTTTATGATTTTAGGTCTTACAAGGTGTTGTTACTGATTCATTTTAAGTTAATTTTCCTATTTCCTATTTAAGTTAAATTTCCTACCATACCTTACCTTATGGTATGAAGTAGGGATCCAACTTCATTCTTTTGTGTGTGGAAATATAATTGTCCCAGCACCACCTGCTGAAGAAACTTCTTTTCCCATTGAATGGACTTGGCACCCTTGTCGAAAATCAATCAGCCCTGGGGCTCCTGGATGGCTCAGTCAGTTAAGCATCTGACTTTGGCTCAGGTCATGATCTCACAGCTTGTGGGCCCAAGCCCCATGTCGGGCTCTACTGACAGCTCAGAGCCTGGAGCCTGCTTTGGATTCTGTGTCTTCCTCGCTCTCTCTGCCCCTCCCCCACTCACACTCTGTCTCTCTCCCTCTCTCAAAAATAAATAAACATTTAAAAAAA
Source organism: Prionailurus bengalensis (assembly GCF_016509475.1). Lineage (NCBI taxonomy): Eukaryota > Metazoa > Chordata > Mammalia > Carnivora > Felidae > Prionailurus > Prionailurus bengalensis. Next base: position 72,901,261 of record NC_057359.1, on the reverse strand, counting down.
ATAATAAAAAAAAGAAAATCAATCAGCCCTATATATAAGGATATATTTCTAGACTGTTAATTGCATTCCACTGGTCTATACTTCTATCCTTATGCTAATACCACACTGTTTTGATTATAATAGCTTTGTAGTAAGTTTTGAAATCAGGAAGTATGAGTCCTCCAATTTAAAAAATTTTTAATGTTTATTTATTTTCGAAAGAGAGGTGCAGAGTGTGAGTGGGGGAGGGGCAGAGAGAGAGGGAGACACAGAAACCAAATCAGGTTTCAGGCTCCGAGCTGTCAGCACAGAGCTCGACACAGAGCTCTAACTCCTAAACCATGAGATCATGACCTGAGCTGAAGTCAGGCACTTAACCAACTGAGCCACCGAGGCACCTACCAATTGTTCTTTTTCAAAATTGTTTTAGCTGTTCAAGATCTTTCGCAATTCCAAATGAATTTAGGTATCAGCTGTTTAATTTCTGTAAAAAAAAGGCTATTGGAATTTTGATAAGAATAGCTCAGGGGAATATTGACATATTAACAATATTAAGTCTTCCTATCCATGAACACAAGCTATATTTCCATTTACTTAGGTCCTCTTTAATTTCTTTCAGCACCATTGTTTTTTAATTTTTTTTTATGTTTGTTTATTTTGGAAAGAGAGAGAGTGTGAGTGGGGAAGGGGCAGAGAGGGAGACACAGAATCTGGAGCAGGCTCTAGGCTCTAAGCTGTCACCAAAGAGCCTGATGCAGGACTCGAACTCACAAACTGTGAGATCATGCCCTGAGCCACAGTCAGACGCTTAACCGACTGAGCCACCTAGACACCCCTCAGCACTGTTTTAAAATTTTCAGTGTGCAAGTATTTCATTGCCTTGGTTAAGTTTATTCTTAGGTATTTTATTCTCTTAGATGCTATTATAAATGGAATTGCCATCTTAATTTCCTTTTTGGATTGTTTCCTGAATATGTACAGAAATACAAGTGACTTGTGTGTGTTGATTTTTGTACCTTGCAACTTTGCTGAAATCATTTATTATCTCTACTGGATTCCTTGGGTTTTTCTATATATATATGATTAGGTTATCCATGAATAGAGATAGTTTTACCTCTTCCTGTGAATTCTGTGAACTCTAGTCACCTTGGCCTCCTCAGACTTCTATCCCTACCTTTTCAACTCAGCAAAACTGGCAGTCTCCACTTGAGCTCCCCCTCCTTGCACCACAGCCTAGAAATCCTTTCCAGGTAGTAAGCTGAAGCAGTCATGGGGTTCACCTTACTTGTTTCTCATCTCTCAGAAATCACTTGTATGTCAATGCCTGATATCCAATGTTTTAAAAATCACTGTTTAATATATTTTGTCTGGTTTCTTAATTGTTTCAGGTGGAGTAATCGTTTTATGTATCAACTTGACAGGTCACAGGGTACCCAGACATTTGATTAACATTATGTTGGTATGTTGAGTCTGTGAGGGCATTTCTGGATGACGTTAACATTTGAATCAGTAGACTACATAAAGCAGATTGTACCCCTTAATGTGAGTGACCTTATCCAATCAATTGAAGACCTTAATAAAACAAAAAGGCTGAGTAAGAAGAAACTCTTCCTGCTTGACAAATGAACTGAATAATCAGTCTTTTCCTGCATTCAGACTCTAAAAAAAAACACTGGCTCTTCTTGGGTCTTGAGACTTCAGGCTTTCAGACTGGAAAGTATACCATCAGCCTTCCTGGTTCTCAGGCCTTCAGACTTGGACTGGAACTACATCATTGGCTCTATAGGGTCTTTAACTTGCAGACTGCAGAATTTGGGAGCTCTCAGCTTCCATAATTAAGCGACCCAATTCCTTATAAAAAATATGTAAACAAACACATCCAATTGGTTCTGTTTCTCTGCAGAATTCTGACTAATAATACAGGTGGGGTGATAAATCTGCTCCCAGTTACTCTAGCTTGGCCAGAAGCAGAACTCTTTCCATACTTTGGCTATTGTTGATAATGCTGCTGTAAACATGGGGGTACATGTGTCCCTTTGAAACAGCACACCTGTACCCTTGGGTATTTTTAAGACAACGTTTTATTACAAGGCAAGCAATAAGAGTCATCAATACTTTTTCTTACTTTTCTACAAGATTCATATCTTTTTAACAGACATAAGGCGAAATTATTTGTACTGCATGAACAAAATTCAGGATATAGAAGAGCAGGAGGGCAGTGTGGAAAACAGTGGAGGGTAATGATTAGGAGATGTGACTTTATTATTAGGAGTAATTTTATAAAATATTTTCATATGCTTGTCTCTCATTTCATACTGTAAACAACTGTGAGACTAAGCTATTAGGTACTTTTAGTTCTATTGTACAAATATTGAAATTGATTTAGAAAAGTTAAGTAACTTACCCAAGGCCAATTAACAAAGGCAGGACCTATACTTGGCAGTGACAAAGAATGAAATAGGGCCTTTTGTAGCAACGTGGATGGAACTGGAGAGTGTTATGCTAAGTGAAATAAGTCACACAGAGAAAGACAGATACTATATGTTTTCACTCTTATGTGGATCCTGAGAAACTTAACAGAAGACCATGGGAAAAAAAAAAGTTAGAGAGGGAGGGAGCCAAACCATAAGAGACTCTTAAAATTGAGAATAAACTGAAAGTTGATGGCAGATGGGCAGGAGGGGAAAGTGGGTGATGGGCACTGAGGAGGGCACCTGTTGGGATGAGCACTGGGTGTTGTATGGAAACCAATTTGACAATAAATTTCCTATTAGAAAAAGAAAAAAGGCAGGACCTGAACTCAAAACTTTTTTAAACTTTTTTTTTTTTTTTAATTTACATCCAAATTAGTTAGCATATAGTGAAACAATGATTTCAGGAGTAGATTCCTTAGTGCCCCTTACCCATTTAGCCCATCCCCCCTCCCACAACCCCTCCAGTAACCCTGTTTGTTCTCCATATTTATGAGTCTCCTCTGTTTTGTCCCCCTCCCTGTTTTTATATTGTTTTTGTTTCCCTTCCCTTATGTTCATTTGTTTTGTCTCTTAAAGTCCTCACATGAGAAGTCATATGATTTTTGTCTTTCTCTAATTTCACTTAGCATAATACCCTCCAGTTCCATCCACATAGTTGCAAATGGCAAGATTTCATTCTTTTTGATTGCCAAGTAATATTCCATTGTATAAATATACCATGTCTTCTTTACCCATTCATCCATCGATGGACATTTGGGCTCTTTCCATACTTTGGCTATTGTTGATAGTGCTGCTATAAACATGGGGGTGCATGTGTCCCTTCGAAACAGCACACCTGTACCCTTGGATAAATGCCTAGTAGTGCAATTGCTGGGTCGTAGGGTAGTTCTATTTTTAGTTTTTTGAGGAACCTCCATACTATTTTCCAAAGTGGCTGTACCAGCTTGCATTCCCATGAACTCAAAACTTTTGACTCAAAATTACTTGCTCTGACATACAATTCTAAAGTCAGGAAATACTAGTTTTTGGAGATACCTGACTGAAGGGAAAATACTTGTAATTTAGAGTTAATCAGAGATCTGTATCAGAATTTCTTTCACTGACCAATTCTTTGACTCATTGGGACTCAAAGTCAATCCTACCATGTTTTCACTGTCCCAATGATCCATCCTCCCTTATTTCTTTATGCAACTTAGATTTTGTGGTATATCATTTAAAACAATACCTTGTACACACTCAATTCCCTCGTCCCTTTCTTTCTTCAACATAACCTAATGACTATTTTCACATTAAACTTAAGATCATTAAACTCAAGTGGATCCTCATGGCTATGTACTAATTTGTACTTATCTCTTTAGTCCGATGGCTCTCAAACTTTTTTGTGCATAATATCCCAGAAGGCTTGTTAAAACATACATTGACTGTCCTCACCTCCAGAGTTTCTGATTCAGTAGGTCTGGGATGAGACCCAAGAATTTGCATTTCTAACACATTCCCAGATGATATTGGTGCTGCTGGCCCAGGGATACACTTTGCTCAAATCTATTCTCTCTCTACTGTCCTAATTGAACAGCTCTTCAAATCTCCACTTCCTTCTGCTCCATCCTTACTCTCACTGAGGAAACATAAGCAATCAGAAGATAACTTTCACATGCTCCCAGTGTGCATCTACTTACTTCTCTGACATCATCCCCTTGTCTGTCACTCTGTTCCATCTGCAAAACCCTCCTTGCTCTTCCTCAAATGCATCAACCTTGCCCCCACTACAGGGACTGTGCATTGACTGCTTAGAATGTTTTTCTCCCCAGATATCTCTATGATTTGCTCCTTAACTCTGCTTTAGTGTCCTGTTAATAAAGATACCTTCCCAGACCACCTTATAAACCCCCACCCCAACATGTGTCTGGCACTCCCAAACCCCCCTATCTTGAATTATTTTTCTTCACAGCACTTATTATCACCTGATCATTTTCTTAGGTGTTTGTCTATTAGGTAGGTCTAATTTTGTGGAGACTTTTGAGTAGAAGGGGCAGAGACAGCCAAATTCCCTAAGATTAAAGAGAGTTAGTGATAAGAGAAAAGATAGCACCATAATCCATTTATTTAAGAATCTGGCTATGAAAGAAAGGAAATGGGAACAAGAAGTAGCAGGCAGGCTCAAGCACAGGTTTCTCAGTATGCAAAGACAAGGATGAAGGACCAGGGGCTAGGACCAGTGCGAAGAAAAAGTTTAAGGATGGTGAATATTGAAAGGATGCATGGGAGACAAGACTGCTTAAATATCTGGAAAGAATGGGCTCATGGGGCACAGGATTTTTACATTTGTTTTTAAACCAGGTATCTACTAAGAGGTTACTATAATGCAGAGCACTGTAGGAAACAGTTTATACCATCACATCTAATTTAGTTAATCTCCACAATAACCCTAGGAAGTAGGAACTTTATCTAGACCTTTTTGAACATAATCAGAGACCTCTACTAACAGATTTTCCCACTACAAAAATAACACAGGCTGGTGCTCCTGGGTGGTTCAGTCAGGGGTCCGACTCTTGATTTCAGCTCAGGTCATGATCTCACAGTTTTAAGATCAAGACCCATGTAGGGCTCCATGTAGGAGCTTAAGAGTCTCCCTTTCCCTCTCCTCCTGCCCCTCCCCCACTCACACAAGTGGATGCTCTATCAAATAACTAAATAATAAAACAGCTTTATTAAAAAATAAATAACACAGGCTTCTTCTCCAAATAATTTCATCCTTCCTTTTTCCCTTACCTTACTTATAATTGATCCTGTAGGATCTCTAACTTCAGGGCCTCATGGAGTCAAACATCAGATCTCAGAAGCAAAATTGTGTGGAAGAGGATGAACTACTTCTTTACCACCTCAGGTGGTTATCAAGGTGCCCACACAGGTAATCAACTGCTTATGCTCAGAGAATTCAGAAATCACCCTGACTCACAGGCACCAACCTTTGTTGAATGACTCCACAGTGTCTTCATACGATTCACCCTCAGTTGAACCCTTAGAGGTACACCACATACTTTTTCATCACAGCTACTCTAAATTCTTTCTTCTCGTTCTTCTTAGTTGCTCAATTTCCCTCTCAGTGCCCCCCTACCCCGACCCCCCCCCACCACTTTCTGCAGAAAGCCTTCATTCACCAAAAACTTGGAGGACCAACAGAAAATGTTTCAATCTCCCTTCCCTCCAATTTAAACTTTCATCTTATTCTCAAAAATATTCTTTTCCTTGGGGCGCCTGGGTGGCTCAGTCGGTTGAGCGTCCAACTTCGGCTCAGGTCATGATCTCGCAGTCCATGAGTTTGAGCCCCGCGTCGGGCCCTGTGCTGACAGCTCAGAGCCTGGAGCCTGCTTCTGATTCTGTGTCTCCCTCTCTCTCTGCCCCTCCCCCCACTCATGCTCGGTCTCTCTCTCTCTCAAAAATGAATAAAGGTTAAAAAAAATTTTTTTTTTAATATTCTTTTCCTCTATCCCATCACTATTCCTACAAATGGTGATAATTATATGGTTTCCTTTCTAATATCTATATCCATTTTTCTTGCCTATCTTAGGATTTGCAAAACAATGGTTTTGCATAAGACATACTTATCTTAACAGACATTCTGACTTAACCTGAAGGCCTTCAGTGTTTTCCTCATGTGGACATACCTTTACTACATCCATATGTTTTTAGTGTTTCCCCACTAAGAATGGGCCTGGCTTCTCACAACAATGCTTATTTTAAATGCTCAAAAATGGAACATCTACAAGGAGTCAGTCAGTTCAGGCTCACACAAAACCTCTTCTCTATAATAAAGTTATCCATATACTATTCTGCTAACAGAGAAGACATTAGACATAGCTACATTACTTCTTTTTTTTTTTTTTTTTAACACCATGTATAGTAGTCCCCCTTATCTGAGGTTCTGCCTTCAGTTACCCACTGTCAACTGTGGTCTTGAAGCAGATGATCCTCCTGATATAGTGTCAGAAGGTCAACAGCAGCCTAACACTGTGTCATTCACATCACTTCACCTCATCAGTTAGACATTTTATCATCTCACATCATCACAACAGTGAATGCAACACAATAAGATATTTTGAGAGAAACCACATTCACATAACTTTTATTATGTATAATGTTCTAATTGTTCTATTTTATTATTGTTGTCAATCTTTTACTGTGTCTAATTCATAAACTGAACTTTATAATTGGTATACACACACACACACACACACACACACACACAGAGTTTGATACTATCTGCAATTTCAGGCATCCACTGGCAGTTTTGAAATATATCCCCCCACGGGACAAGGGAGGACTACTGTATTATCTTTCTAGGCATTTTAATTATAAGTCAGCTATTTCTTGAAATGTTTATTTTAGTGTCTTTTTTACACAAAATAATTTTCTTTCTATAATAACTATAAATGCAGGCTATGTATGCTCATATGTATGCAAAAGTACAATATAGGTGACTAGCCTATAAAAGTGAATAATTTTTAAATTGAACCATATAGTTTAACTAGTGGCCAGCAGGGCCAAATAATCTTATACAAATCTTATTAGAAAAAAGAAAATTAGACAATCAGCTTTATGGTACACATCAGCCAACAGAAAACTGATTTCAAAAACAATTCTCAAATGTTTAATAATGTATATTTTTATGACATGACTTTCAGCTGTTGTTTCACCTTCCAGCTAGACTGAATCAGATTTTAACCACCCTCATGGCATTGTACATATGCAGGGAGCAAATGCAATCTATTGAAGCGAAGCAGTGTGTGCAAAAAGGGCTCAATTAAATTGTGGAATGTTTCTTGTAAATTAAAGCCCTATTGAATAATCATCTTCCATGCAAATTATCTTTCATGGGGTGTTCCAACAATGTGCCATCATCATATGTAGCCGCTTTAATACATGCTTATTTGTAATGCTTGACATAATGAATTCACCCTCTTTATTCTCACAGAAATGAGAATGAGAATTTAAGCTTTTAAATTTTTCCTTGCTAGACTGCCTTTGTGAATGTACCAGTAGTGAGACACTATTTTTTCATAACCTACAGTGCAGAAGAATGATTTAACCAGATGCACTACTCGTACATTTATCAGAAACAACAGTCTAAATGGATTTCTGATGGAAAAATATCATAGTATCCCCTCCTTCAAAAACGTAAATTTTCCCTGGAAGTCCATAAGTTCACTCTCCTAATTCTTATCTCAAACCTTTAAGGTTTCCATTCTTATGAAGACAGAAGAAAGTCACATGCTAAAGTATAAATACACAAAATAGAGGTTGTTAGCATAATGTGTCAGAAAGATCTAATTTTTTCCTAAAATGTATACAGAATTGTATGCTATATATGCAGATGTACATTTTCTGAGAAGAGAATCCAAATTTTTTATCCAATTCTCAAAGGGGTCAAAGACCCACAAAAAGATTAAGAATTACCAAGTCAAGCTAAAACATACAGTATCTCAGAGTCATACTTGATCTTACAGGAATATAAACTTTGACTGATATCCTAGTCAATAGAAATTTAGTTCCCCTGCTGCTAATGCAGTATATTTATCACACAAAACAGAAAGTCTTACTCAAAAGACTCAAACTAGAATATTCAATCATAGTCATTTCTTACAATCTAAAGAGAGATTCCATACATCCTTCCTGAGTATTCATATTAATTCTGTGCATTCGATACACCAACCCAACCCTGAAAAGAATAACGAACCCAACAACAAGGGTGTTAGGGGGAGTGTGAGTCATATGCTACCTCTTTGGACCAGAGCCTAGGGTAACAGCAGAGGGCTGGGAAAAAAAAAGGCTAATTCAGTGTCACAATTTTATGTTTCATGAAAGTCTCTGTAAATGTATGGCTTCTTTCCTCCCACCTCCAAATACTTCTAAAAGTCCTTAGCTTAAGTATTAACTAAATCATAAATACTGAATTGCATTTTTAAAAACTTTCTCAGTTTAATATAATGGACTAGGAAAGCTCCGAGGGACCTTCAGGTTCAATTAAATACCACAACAGCTACAACAGCAATGTCCTACTGAGCATATAAGTACCTGAGTTCTGTTAGGAACTCACTACCAAAACCACCACATTTCTAGTTAAGCACAATCCCTAGGTTCTATTCAGAATTAATGTGCCCACAGAAACCCTAAGTTATAACCAATGATTCTGCAAGGAAGGCAGAAACACTGCTGACTATATCTGCATTTATCCAGCTATGTTAAAAAGAAAAAAAGCAGCAGCTTGAGCAAGTAAAACTCCTGAAGACTTAGCACTGAAGAAAACAAAATCAACAGTGCAAAAAGATTTCAGATTTTTCCCACTAAAAAGTAATAGAATTTTATGCAACCCCCAAACAGTCACAAACACAAAATATAGTATGGACACAGTATGTATATAAAATCATCCTTCACTAAATTAAATACCACTAAGAAAAATATATCTAACTTTTTTTTTTTTCATAAATTGTCAAAGTACACTGTAAGTTAAATTCTGGGTTGTTTTTTTTTTCATACTTCAAATTTTAGCAAGCTTTATAATACATTTTGAAAGTCATTTTCTAGAAAAACTAAAAAAAAAAGTGTTAATTCTTAACTATATCCATTATTTGAGTTCATTGGTGCTCAGCCTCTCTGAGATTAGGGGCACTCAAATACTAGAATTTTGGTGGCATGCTTCAGAGGACAGGGTTACATCCTCATCACTCTCTACTTGATTCCCTTTCACCAATTTGTGTCTGTCTATGCAGAGTTCTTTACTGCCCTGTGTATGCAGAGTTCTTTACTGCCCTGACCTATATACGCACAAAGCAAAGCTCTTGCATGCTCCAGTAAACAAGCAATCTTTCCTAGAGCTGGCTGGACACTGTGCCAATAGCTTTCAGGCCAGCCAGTGGCCTTTTATCATTCATCCTGTGCTGTGTTTAGTCATGTGACCCACTCACTCAGGCCACTCACCTAAGTCACAGTATTTCTCCTACTGAAGTTAAAATAAGTATTCTTGGGGCGCCTGGGTGGCGCAGTCGGTTAAGCGTCCGACTTCAGCCAGGTCACGATCTCGCGGTCCGTGAGTTCGAGCCCCGCGTCGGGCTCTGGGCTGATGGCTCAGAGCCTGGAGCCTGTTTCCGATTCTGTGTCTCCCTCTCTCTCTGCCCCTCGCCCGTTCATGCTCTGTCTCTCTCTGTCCCAAAAATAAATAAAAACGTTGAAAAAAAATTTTAAATAAATAAATAAATAAATAAGTATTCTTCCCCCCAAAATTTGATAGCTGTGAAGGGTTTATAACATAAGTGCTACAACAGCACATGATTTGAACTCACTATGCTAATTAAGCTGATGTTAATTAAAATGTTAATAAATTGCTATTTGTTACCTATTAAGTCAAAGTAGAAAAACACATACAAACTTTCAATAACACAATCCAAGTACTTGTCGAACTCAAATTTCTCTGGTATCTAAGGCTCAAATACTTTCCCTTCCTGATATTTAAGCCTCCATAATAATTTGGCCTAGTTGCCTGGCATTCTACCCACATGAATTCATTTAATCCTCACAACAACCCTATGAGGTACATAGTTAGTACCAAATCATTTTATAAATGGGAGGTTAAGTACTAATAAGAGCCAGAAACAAACCCAGGTAGTCTGAGTCCTTCTATATATATGGTCTCAACCAGGGTGCTAGCCAAAAGAATTCATTATTAACACCATATTGGCTACAGGGGTTTTGGCACTGAGGAAATCTGGACAACAGATTTAAATTTCATTATTTTAAAAGGATTTTTTTATGTTAAAGATTAGATAAATTATTAATGACAAAAATCACTAAAATACAGAATAACCTCAGGTTAAACAGTGATGGAACATACAAACACATATGGAAAAAAACTGAAAGCCTGAGTTCCTTCACTTCTTCAGATCATTTCCTTTACCCATAAAACAAAAAATTTAGGGGTCTCCACAGTTCCTTCCGGTTCAAACACTGAAAAATTAATCATTAAAAAACCAGCAACTCCTAAGATGATTTAAGACAGTGCTGTCCACTGGCAGGCTACAATCAACCAGAAGTAATTGACTACTAAAGTATGCAAAATCCTTCAAGTTTCAAAATATGCATTTTATTATAAAAGATAGCTAAATTATACGAGGTTGACCATGATGCATCATCACTGCCACCCCCACCCCCATTACCTGTCCAACCTCATCCCTTGCTACTCTTCTCCCCTTCCTTCACTCTACTGCAGCCCTTTATCTTACTGTCGTTCTCAGAACACATCAAGCACATTTCCAACTTTGCTCCTTTATGCTTGATTTTCCCTCTGCCTCAAATGCTCTTCCTCCAACTCCCTGTATATCAAGCCCTTTCACTTATTTTAAGTCCTTACTCAAAAGTCATTTTCTCAAAGAAGGCAATCTAAAATATCAAGCCCTCACCCTAAAATATTTATCTCCCTTCCCTTTTTTTCCCATCTTAGCACTTACATCATACATATTATTTTAGATATTTATCTCATTTATTTTCTATCTCCTCCACTAAAATTAAAGTTTTATGTGGGCAGGAATTTTTGTCTTTACTGATTTGCCAGCACCTAGAAAAGTAGCTAACACATAGCAAATGCCCAATAAATATTTGCTGGATTAATAATCTCTATCATCATTTTACTATTTAAAACAATTTTTAACGTCTATTCATTTTTGAGAGAGAAAGACACAGAGTGTGAGTGGGGGAGGGGCAGAGAGAAAGACACACAATCCGAAGCAGCTCCAGACTCTGTGCTGTCAGCATGAAGCCTGGCGTGGGGCTTGAACCCACAGACTGTGAGATCATGACCTGAGCTGAAGTTGGCCACTTAACCAACTGAGCCACTCAGGTGCCCCTCTGTCATCATTTTAAATGACTATATCCTACTCCATCAAGTGCTTACACCAGGATTTATCTTGTAATTCCCCAACTGATGGATATACTGGTTATTGCTAATCTTTCACTACTCTAAATAATGCTCTGATGCAGGGGTCAGCAAGCTTTTTCTGGAGAGGGTCAGATAGTAAATATTTTCTGTTTTGCGAGGTTTCTACAACTAAACTCTTCCATTATAGCACAAAAGTAGCCACAAAAAACAAATGGTTGAGACTGGATGTGGGCTATAGCTGGCCAGATTTAGCTTGTGGTCTTTGATCTCTGTTTCACGGAATGTTTTTGTGCATGTATCTTTTTCCATCTTTTCAATTAGTAGAATTACTAGATAATTGGCGATAGATATATTTATGTCTCCTGATACATTCTGTCAAAATGCTTTTCAAAAGGATAATCATGAAGAAGTGGAGCCACTGGGACACTAACACACTGCTGATGGCAGTATAAATTGATACAATTACTTTGGAAAATTGGCAGTATCTATTAAAGCTGAGCATATATACCCTGACTCAGCAATCAGTCAGGATACTTTTTTTTCCTTCAAAAAGACTATGTCAGATACAGAAAGCAGTACAAGGGGTTCCTCTACGGTGCTGATAAAGTCCTGCTTAGTGATATGAGTGCTAGTCACATTTATACAATTTGTTAAAATTCAACTGTATACTCAATATGTTCATTATTGGTACACATTATATTTTGAAGGGGTTCAGAACATGCCACCCCAAAATCTGTCACTTTGGCATATTATTTTGGGCTGAAAACACTTGAGAAATAGAAAATTCAGGAAAGTCTCTCTGACCTCCCTCTTTCTACCCAAAAACAGGTCATAAAATTTCCCATGAGAAAGATGCCCTCTTTATACCAGAAGAGAAGAACATTCTTAGCACTAGAGACTGGGAGATGATGCCAAAATGGATCTGTACAACCAAACCTACTAAAATAACCCTTACCTTCCATTAGTCTCTCCCATATATTTTCTAGTCACTGTTTCACAATTTATGGCCTCTAGCTGAAACTCCTTTGCCTAGTCACTTCCCATCAAATTTATTGATTCTTCGTTTAAAACTTATATAAACTTTCTGAGATACTGGGTGGCTCAGTCAGGTGAGCATCCAACTTCAGCTCAGGTCATAAACTCATAGTTTGTGAGTTTGAGCCCCACTTTGTGCTGACGGTGTCAAGACTGCTTCGGATTCTCTGTCTCCCTCTCTCTCTGCCCCTCCCCCATGTGCACACACTTGCACTTGCACGCGCTGACGTTCTCTCTCTCAAAAATAAACACTAAAAAAAAAAAAAACTATATAAACTCTCAGTTCAACCCATTTCTTCAGGTCTTAATTTCCCTTATGAAGACCCTGTGTGCACATAAAAATATTAAATAACATCTCAGGGCCCCTGGGTGGCTCAGTAGGTTGAGCTTCCAACTCTTGATTTTCATGCAGGTCATGATCTCATAGTTTGTGAGTTCAAGCCCTGCGTTGGGCACTGTGCTGGCAGTGTGGAGCCTGCTTGGGATTCTTTCTCTTTCCCTCTCTCTCTGGTCCCTCCTCTGCTCCCAAGTTCTCTTTCTCTAAAAACAAATAAACATTTAAAAAAAAAATTTACTGTTTATTTAGTTTTGAGAGACAGAGAGACAGAGCATGAACAAGGGAAGGGCAGAGAGAGAGAGAAACGAAACTTGAAGCAAGCTCCAGGCTCTGAGGTGTCAGCACAGAGCCCAACGCAGGGCTCGAACTCAGAAACTGCGAGATCATGACCTGAGCTGAAGTCATATGCTTAATTGACTGGGCCACCCAGGCGGCCCCTGAAAAATTTTTAATATTAAGTTACATCTGTATGTTTTTCTCTTACCATGTTTATTACTCAGGCCCTGCCACAGAATTGAGCAGGGTAGAACCAAGTTTTACCTCCCCTACACCTTCAAAGTTTAAAAGAACAGGGGCACCTGGGTGGCTCAGTCGGTTAAGCAGGTAACTCTTGATTTTGGCTTGGGTCATGATCTACTAGTCATGGGTTTGAGTCCTGCATCTGGCTCCACACTGGAAGTACAGAACCTGCTCTGGATTCTCTCTCTCTCTCTCCTTTCCTCCCTCCCTCCATCCCCAACTCATGCTTTCTCTCTCTCTTGCTCTCTCTCTAGATAAATAAATTAAAAAAAAAATTAAAATTAAAAAAAGGGGAATTTCCTTTAAAAAAAAGTTTAAAAGAACAAATAAATAATTCTATATACGCATCGGCAAGATATGAGAATAACTTCCTCCCTTCTTTTCCCCCCACCAGCAATGGGCATTATCTCATTTTATATTTTTTGCTGATTTTTTAAAAAGCAAATGATTAAGAAACAAAACAAAGGAACACAGAAAAAGAGAGACAAACAAACAAAAAAGCAGACTCTCATATATAGAGAACTGGTGGCTACCAGAGGGGAGGTAGGTGGGGGGATGGCTGAGATAAAGGGGATTAAGAGCACACTTTTGGTGATGAGCACTGAGTAACATACAGAATTGCTGAACTAGTGTACACCTGAAACTGTATGTTAATTACACTGGAATTAAGAAAGCAAATTAAAAGAAAATGGATTGCTATATTATTTTTGCTTAATTATCAGTGAGGCTGAACATTTTTCTTGCTCATTTAACCTAATTGTCCTTGAAGTTTTATTAATTCTTTTGTAAATCATAAAAATAATACAGTGCCCTGAAGACCTCAACTCCCTATCATATTGCTACATTTTCTACAAACTATTGCCTTTCTTTTTAATTGCATTATCTTTTTAAAAACAAACTGTTTATTTGTGTGTTTATGTGTGTGTGTGTTTTGAGAGGGAGAGCACAGTGAGTTCAGGCGCGCCACACACACACACACAAAGGGGAGGGACAAGGGGAGAGGGAGAGAGACAATCTCAGTCTCCACACTCAACACCGAGCCTGCGCAAGGCTCAATCTTACATAAGTGACCATGAGATCATGACCTGAGCCGAAATCAAGAGTGGGACATTTTTTGACTTTGGCTTAGGTCATGATCTCAGTCTGTGAGTCTGAGCCCCACATCGGGGTCTGCACTAACAGCTCAGAGCCTGGAGCCTGCTCCGATTCTGTCTTCCCTTCTCTCCCTGCCCCTCCCCCCCACTCGCACTCTTGTCTCTCTCAAAATTAAACAAATATTAAAAAAAAAAAAAGAGTAGCACTGGGTGTTGTATGGAAACCAATTTGACAATAAATTTCATATATTGAAAAAAAATTAAAGAGATTACTTCCTTGAAAAAAAATAAAAATAAACATTATCATGCTTGTAAAAAAAAAAAAAACAACAAAAGAGTGCGATGCTTCAACCAAGTCACCCTGACACCCCAAAAGCAAACTTTTTAAAAGTTTAAGTTTTCACATAGCCAAACTGATGGACCTTTTCACCTATGTAATCTTTTCTCAAAAAAAAAAACCAAAACTATTATATAGAACTACATTCTTTCATTTTAAACAAAAATATTGTTTCTTACTACATAATGTATAAGGATATCCCTACTTCTCAGACTAATAGTATGCTCTTAGAAAGACAAATAAAATAACTATTTGAATGACTAACAGGAAGGCATCAACTAAAAAGGTATTAAGGCAAATCTACAGGATGAATTTTGACTCTAAAAATAAGTTTTAATAAGAAAAACCCTACGGGTGCCTGGCTGGCTCAGATGGTAGAGCATACAACTCTTGATCTCAGGGTCATGAATTTGAGCCCCATATTGGGGGGGGGGGAGGTTAGAGTTTACTTTATAAAGAATAAAAAGGGATGCCTGGGTGGCTCAGTTGGTCAAGCATCCGACTTTGGCTCAGGTCATGATCTCACGCTTCATGGGTTTGAATCCCACATCAGGCTCTGTGCTGACAGCAAGGAGCCTGGAGCCTGTTTCAGATTCTGTATCTCTCTCTCTCTCTGTGCCCCTCCTGCATTCACACGTGTGCTCACTCACTCTCTCTCTCTCTCAAAAAATAAATATACATTAAAAAAAAAAAAACTAAAGATTTGAGGCAATTACTTTATTAATGGAAAGTGTAGATTTTTTAAGTTTATTTATTTACTTTGAGAGAGAACCTGACAGAGAGAGAAAAGAGAGAGAATCCCAAGCCAGCTCCATGCTGTCAGCACAGAGCCTCGCGCAGGGCTCAAACTCACAAACTGTGAGATCATGACCTGAGCCAAGAATAAGTCAGACACTTAACCAACTGAGCCACCCAGGTACCGCAAAAGTGCAGAGTTTTATACCTTATCAGTGTATAAACACATGATCAGAGAAATGCTAAATATACAGGAAATATAATTTGCGGTAAGACTTTTGTCTGTCAGAAGTAAACCAGCCAGTTGGCCAAAAAACAATTTATGAGTACTGCATATTAAGAATATATTCACAAATACTAAATATATTTAACAAAATATATTCATTGGTAGAATACTATTCACAAAAATATATACTTTTCATTGAATATACACATTTGCATGAAATATATTAGAAAAAAAATATTTACAAAAAGACTATGCCATCATATAATCTTTGCTTTCAAAAACAGAACATTCCTAAAAACAAACAAAAAAACCCAGAACATTTCTTAAAATGCTGCTCTGAAGGTAGAATGGGAATACCTTCAGCTAAAATTTCACAGAAATATTCAAAGACTGTTTAAACAAGGTTTTGGTAAATCCACAAATTTGATCAATTTGTCAGTTAGGTGGATGGAATCTTCCTTGCATTTGTTGTAAGAAACCTGTCTAAAGTTGCAAAACTTCAGAGCCAGAAAGCTGAAGAGAATTTCAGAAACAAATTTCTTTATCTGCTTGTGTTCATCCAAATGCCAGAAAAGGATTCTTGGCAGATTTCCATAAGTAACTGAATTGCCACCCTTTATTTAAATTTAACCACAGATGGGAAACATTTTCCCTAAAAATAATTAAAATCTTAAGTTTTGTACAAGAAATAAACTTTAGTTATACAAAAATTCATTAATGTGGAGCTCTGTTTTCTCAAGATGCCAAAGTATACTTATTATTATTGAACCACAATTGTCAGGAAAATGTTAACAACCCAAGTAATTTACAAAAGAATTGAATTCTCTGAAACAAATCTATGTCAGCTTATCACTATATTATAAAGAAAATAAACTCAAAAAACTATTAATCAAATTACTGCATATCTTAACCTTTTTTAACCTAATATTTGTCCCCTTTGACCAACAGGAACAAAAAGTTTTCCATGATAATAACAAAAAAAATCATACTTAAGAATGAACAAGGGGGAAAAAAAGAATGAACAAGGAGTTCTAAGCAAGTTAAACAGTAGCAAAGGCTTAGTTCTGGATTCTCCTCAAATCTATTCACAAAAACAGATGGAATAGACCAAGAAACAGACCCATCCGTATGCTCAACTGCTTTTTTACAAAGATGCAAAAGCAATTCAATGGAGGAAGAACAGCTTTCTCAACAAATGGTGCAGGAGCAACTGGACATTCACAGGCAAAAAAATGAACTTCAACCTAAACTTCACACCTTAAATAAAAATTAACACTGGGGTGCCTGAGTGGCTCAGTAGATTAAATGTCCAACTTCAGCTCAGGTCATGATCTCACGATTCATGGCGTTTGAGCCCTGCCTCAGGCTCCGTGCTGACAGCTCAGAGCCTGGAGCCTGCGTTGGATTCTGTGTCTTCCTCTCTCTACTCCTCCCCCACTCACACTCTGTCTCTCTCTCAAAAATAATAAATAAACATTAAGAAAAATTTTTTTAATTAACACAAAACAGATCAGACTTAACTATAAAATGTAAAACTCAGGGGCACCTGGGTGGCTCAGTCAGTTAAATGTCAGACTCTTGATTTCAGCTCAGGTCATGCATGAGCTCACAGTTCATGACCCACATCAGGTTCTCTGCTGTCAGTGTGGAGCCTGCTTCGGATCCTCTGACTCCTTCTCCCTCTCTGCCCCTGTCCCACTTGTGCGCATGTGTACACACACACACACTTTCTAAAATAAATAAAATATTTAGAAATTAATAATAATAATAATAAAAATAAACTATCTTGGCCTACTTCCACCTCCATCACAGAAACCTTCTCCTAAAGTACAGGTGAATCCATCTAAATTAAACATGAACAAGAGAAAAGAATGGAATCTAATCCTATGTGAAGTACTGTGATAAAAAGACAAAAAGAACCAAATAATGCATTAACCAATGAAGGCACATCAGAAAAATATGGCCATAAAGTAGATAAGAACTGTAACATAATATCTTAATATTAATTAAAAGAAACTAAGAAACTGACAGGAGCTATAAAGAATAAATCAGAAATAGAAAACCTAAAAAAAAGAAAAGAGAGAGAGAATGTAGACATAACAAGAGCATTTACGAAAGCAATGACAAAATTCTGGACAGAATAAGAAAGAAAAAAAATTCAGAAAGGAAGACAAAACTGGAGGAACACTAGACTTAAAGGACAGATACCAGGGATACTGCTTAATAAAGGATAAAAACGAAAAATACAAAAATAAAGCAAACTTTAAAAATAAGATAAAAAGAATTTGAGGAAAGATGTAGATATAAAAGACAAGCAATGAAGATCCAACATACATGTAACAGGAGACCCCAAAAAGAAAATGAAAGCAATGAAACGTTAAACACTAAAATCTATCACTGATGAAAATATTTATGAGAACAGCCAACACTTTATACATATTCTAGGGGCATCTGGGTGGCTCAATTGGTTAAGCGTTCAACTCTTGATTTTGGCTCAGATCATGAAGATCTGCGCTGATAGCACAAAGCCTGCTTAGGATTCTCTCTCTCCCTCCCTTTCTACCCCTCCCCTGCTCATGCTCTCTCTGTCTCTCCCTCAAAATAAATAAACCTTTAAAAATACATATTCTAGTAAAAGTATCGGTTTTTAAAGATTAAAAGTCCTTTGGGCATCTAAGAAAAAATTAAATTCACTTTTAAAAAATCACAGGTATTAGACTCTGACAACAACACTTTTTACCAGAATACAATAGAATAGGGCTCAGCAAACTATGGCTTGGGTACCAAATCCAGCCCACTGTCAGGTTCTGTAAATAAAGTTTCTCTAAACACAGCCATGCTTGCTCATTTACATACTCTATATGGCTGCTTTTGCACTACAGTGGCAAAGTTATGTAATTTTGACAGTGACTTATGTTCCACAAAGCCTAAAATAATTACCATTTGGCCTTTTACAGAAAAGGTTTGCCAAACCCTACCAGAGAGTAACATATTTAAGAAACCTGAGGAAAGAAAATGTGAGCCAAGTACTTATATTCAGCAAAACTGACCTTTTTTTTTTTAATTTTTTTTTTCAACGTTTATTTATTTTTGGGACAGAGAGAGACAGAGCATGAACGGGGGAGGGGCAGAGAGAGAGGGAGACACAGAATCGGAAACAGGCTCCAGGATCTGAGCCATCAGCCCAGAGCCTGACGCGGGGCTCGAACTCCCGGACCGCGAGATCGTGACCCAGCTGAAGTCGGACGCTCAACCGACTGCGCCACCCAGGCGCCCCTGACCTTCAACTATGAAAGCCACAAACAGTTTTAACCATGAAAGACAGGACACATTATTCACATGAGGCATTTATGAGGGTTCAAAGAGCTTTAAACTATCAAATGATGACTACAGAAGCCTTAGCATAAGGACTTGTGTTGTGCATTGAATATATTTAACTGTAGAACCAAGACCAATGATAGGCAAAGGTGACAGAGTACTATGTGATCTGTATGGGGCAAACAGAACTGAGAAATCTTGGGAAGCAGGAACCAAGTAGTCTAGGGACTTGATTATATCACACATATGGAGTGAAGTAGGTATGCATGAAAGGCAATGAGTGGAGGAATGGGCTGTATTATGAGCTGAATTGTTCACCCCCTGCCCCTGCCAAATTCATATACTTAAGTTCTAACACCCAGGACTTCAAAATGAGACAATATTTGGAGACAGGGCCTTTAAAGAGGTAATAAGGTCATTTGGGTGAGTTCTAAGGTGATGACTTGATGTCCTATAAAAAGAGGAATATAGGACACAGACAGGCACATAGTGAAAATATCTGAGGAAGACTGCCATCGAAAGCCAAGGAGAATCCTTAGAAGAACCCAACTCTGCCAACATCTTGATCTGGGACTTCTAGCCTCCAGAAGCGTAAGAAAATTTTGTTGTCTAAACCACCCAGTTTGTCATACTTTGTTATGGCAGCCCTTGTTAACTAATACTGGCTAGGAAGAGGAAGTAGTTCTGGCTAGACAGGAGTTCACAAATACTGTTAACTCTGTCCCAGAAGTATGAAGTCTCAGAACAGCAGAGCTTTTGATATGTGGTGACTATGCCTTAAATAACACAATGATTATTATTTTTTTTTATTTTGGGGGGGGGCACCTGGGTGGCCCAGTTGGTCAAGTGTCCCACTTCAGCTCAGATCATGATCTCACAGTTCATGGGTCTGAGCCCCAGGTGAGGCTCTGTGCTGACAGCTCAGAGCCTGGAGCCTGCTTTGAATTCTGTGTGTGTGCCCCTCCCCTGCTCATGCTCTGTCTCTCTTTCTCTCAAAAATAAACAAACATCTATTTTTTTTTAATGTTTATTTATTTATTTTGAGAGAGAGAGAGAGAGAGAGAGAGAGAGAGAGAGGGAGAGAGAGAGAGAATGCATGAGGGGAGAAGGGCAGAGAGAGAATCCCAAGTAGGCTCCACAAAGTCTGCACAGAGCCCAATGTGGGGCTCGAACCCACAAACCCATAAACCCGTGAGATCATGATCTGAATGGAAACCAAGACTCAGATGCTCAATCAACTGAGTCATCCAGGCACCCCAATTAAAAAATGTTTAAATAGGGGCACACAGCTCTTGCTTTTTTTTAATGTTTGTTTATTTTTGAGAGAGAGCGAGACAAAGAGAGAGGGAGAGAGAGAGGAAGGGAGGGAGAGGGAAGGGCAGAGAGAGAAGGGGACAGAGGATCCAAAGCCAGCTCCGCGTTGACAGCGGACAGCCCCATGTGAGACTCAAATTCAAGAACCCTGAGATCATGACCTCAGCCGAAGTCAGATGCTTAACCAACTGAGCCACCCAGGCACCCCTGGAGCACAAGACTCTTGATCTTGGGGTTGTGAGTTTGAGCCCCACATTGGGCGTGGAGCCTACTTAAAAATATTGTAAAGAAAAATAGGGGCGCCTGGGTGGCTCAGTCAATTAAGCGTCTGACTTCAGCTCAGGTCACGATCTTGCGGTCCGTGAGTTCGAGCCCCGCGATGGGCTCTGGGCTGATGGCTCAGAGCCTGGAGCCTGCTTCCCATTCTGTGTCTCCCTCTCTTTCTTCCCCTCCCCCGTTCATGCTCTGTCTCTCTCTGTCTCAAAAATAAATAAACGTTAAAAAAAAAGAAAAGAAAAAAAATAATAATCCAAAAAAAAACTTTAAATAGTGAACATTCAAGAGAAAACATAATGGACACAATATTTGCAACTTGAAAAGCCCGGAAACATTTCAAGTAGTGTCAGTTCTAAGGAAAACCAAGAAGAAGGAACACCCAAATAAGATACGTCTTATTCCTGAAATCAACTAAAAAAGTAAGTAAATAATACATAAACAATCCTGCCAAGCAAGAGAAAGTAATGGCAGCAACTTTGGATAATTCTTTAGAATTCAAATTAACTTTTTTTAAAGTAAGCTCTACACCCAACATGGGGCTCAAACTCACGACCCCAAGCTGCATCCTCTACCCACTGAGCCAGCCAAGTGCTCCTCAGATTAACTTTAAAAAATTTTCAGGGGCACCTGGGTGGCTCAGTTGGTTAAGCACCAACTCTTGATTTCAGCTCAGGTCATGATCTCACAGTTCTTGGGATCGAGCCCCATGTCAGGCTCTATGCTGACAGCACAGAACCTGCTTAGGATTCTCTCTCCCTCTCTCTCTTCCCCCCTCCCACTTGCACTCGTTCCCACTCTCTCTCAAAATAAATAAATAACTTGGGGCGCCTGGGTGGCTCAGTCAGTTGGGCATCCGACTTCAGCTCAGGTCACGATCTCAAGGTTTGTGGGTTCAAACCCCGCATCAGGCTCTGTAAGACAGCTCAGAGCCTGGAGCCTGCTTCAGATTCTGTGTCTCCTTCTCTCTCTGCCCCTCCCCCACTCGTACTCTGACTCTCTCTGTCTCTCAAAAATAAATAAATGTAATAAATAAATAAATAAATAAATAAATAACTTTAAAAATTTTTTTTGCTAACAGAATCCCTGACGATCAACAAACAAAAACAGTTGCAAGCATCAAATGAAAAGATAGTTTCAGTGAGTATTAATGAAATTATGGTTCATTGCAAGTTTTTTTTTAAACAAGTAATAATCAACTAATAATTGAACCTATATTATTTCTTGCCCTGTATCTAAAACTATACAGGCCATAGATTTTGAGAGGACGGTAAGGTAAAGGGGAAAGCTATTTTCCAATTTGTAGCTACCTAAAAGAGACTTGCTCCCAGGTGCTGAGGGGGCCAAAGTTCAGGCAGATCAGAGGGGAAATAGCTAGAGTCAAATGCATCATTTTACAACAAGACTTTTAATGTTTTTAAAAGTTTCTTAAATGTTTTAATGCCTTCTTAAAGTTTTTAAAAGTTGTATTTCACATGAAATTGCACAAGTTAGCAACATATATGTTACTTTTCTTTCAGTACAAAAGAACCAATTACAGATGTCCTACACAACACTTTGCTATCTATATTAAAGTGTGACAAAGTTTTGAAATACATCTTGTCACTAAAGCCATTGGTATTACCAATATAGAATAGTGAAAAGGCTCTCCAACTGTTTCAAGACTTTACAAAATACACTTGAATACTGCTGCATAATTTGCCTTTCTCCAGAAAAGCATATTAAACTTTGTTGACATTGAATACAAAATAAAATTCAAAAATCTGCATCTTGAGTACTTTTGGTTTCTTGACCTTTATTTGAATTTGAAACTAAGCTTTACCAAACAACAGAATTTACACTGTAACTAGCCAACCACAGTCCTCATTATGGAATCTATGCAGTACATTTGTTACCTAGGAAACAGATCAGAGCACAGGCAGAGTGCAATTTCTGTATAGCAAAAGAATTCTCCAATCATGCTGGTAAATAAAGTCCATAAATCAACTAATCAAAAGCAAAGTCAAGAAGTATCACATAAGAGTTAAGCTCTATGGAAACTTTTTTAAAGGAAAAAAGAAACCTGTGGGGCTTCCTCA
Organism: Prionailurus bengalensis; assembly: GCF_016509475.1. NCBI lineage: Eukaryota > Metazoa > Chordata > Mammalia > Carnivora > Felidae > Prionailurus > Prionailurus bengalensis. The sequence goes on along the minus strand of NC_057359.1, from coordinate 72,878,616 downwards.
GGCAACTATGTAGCTCTCTTAAGTAAATATTATGAGCAGGTTTCTTTACAAACACAAACTGTCAAAAAATAAACTGTTCAAAATAAATGGCTTCTCTCCAATCTTCAGCTTCTCTATTTTTGACAGTATTTAAAAGAAAAAGCTTCTTCAGAGCCAGCCTCGTACATCTGGTAGCAGAATATTAATCCAAGAATGAATTCCACATTTTCCAAGAGCAGCACGAGTTTGTGCCGTTCTTAAACAATGCAGGACGATAAAGGCTGGAATGAGAGGTCACTGTCCACACTTCTAACAGTCAAGACCTGCTTCCACACCAGGCTACAAAAAACTTCATGAAAAAGAAGGATCTGAAAGTCACAGGTCTATTATAAAGAATAAAATTGCTACTTTTCAGCTTCCATTTGGTTATTACTAATGATAATACTAGTCCTTTGAGGGTTCCAAGTAATCTCAAGTGGCCATTTTGGGTTTCCTTTAATGGTAACACGCTGGTAACTAACAAGCAGGAAAAGTCTATAGATTTTCAAGCCTATCAAATTTAACTGGACAGCTTAGTGTTGTTTAAAAAAAAAAAAAGAAACTGGTAAGTGTCAGTTTATATTGCTCAAGTATATTTAAAACCCAACTTTACATAAAAATTCAAAATTTCTGGAAGTAACATTTAGTAGCTGAAAAAAATTTCAACCATGAAGACTAAAAAATAATTTATATGCCTTCCTAAACACCGACATACCAAAAGAGAAATCAATTGAAAATATGTAAGGTTCTCTGCACTGCTGATTACACTAAAATGTTACTGCTAATTATACAAAAACCAAAAAATATCCACATATCAGAGCCAAAAATAAAAACAAAGCAAAAAAAACTAGGTGTTATCTTTTAGCCAGCCCACGTAAAGACACTACACTGCCAATCCCAGAAAACTGTTAGGCATAACTACAAGTTGCCAAGCAATTCTCAAAACAGGCCACACACTCTTAATGTTTAATTTACACACTGACTCTTTGTTAAACCTTATCCCTCCAATTGCCAGTCCTATAAATAAAGACATAAACAAGCAATTCAAGTTGTTATTTTCTTTTTTTGAAACTTCTAAGAACTGACAAAGAGTGTGTAATCTAATAGCTGAAACTCTGGGAGTGTTTTCGAATTCCATCCCATTCCTAATACAAATTAGGACAATTAAAAAAAACAAAAACAAAAACAAAAACAAAAACAAATTAGGACAATAAGCCCGAACAAATTTCAATACCCATGCTCTTTAGGCCATCCTTATTGAAAAAGAAGAACCCTGCTCAAGAGCTTACTAGTGCCTTGCACTGAGCTCTATGCAGCCTAATTTGGTTTAGCTAATCTAAACAGGAAGTCAAAGCAGGAATATAATTTGATCAATTCAAAGGGGCTGGTGAGACAAATGTTAGAAGTAGCCTCTTCTAGGTTTTAAGTGTACAAAAATGTACACTCCAGGTATACATAAAATTAGGCATGCAATAATATTAATCTGTTAATGTAACTAGGGCAAGAATCTAGGATAAATTTTTCTCCTAGAAGAAGATCACTCTTTTTGGCATACTAAAATGGTCTCCTCTTCATAAGGACAAAAATCAGTTTGCCTAATTAAAACTGCATTAAAACTGTGCACTGCTGGGGCACCCGGGTGGCTCAGTCAGTTGAGCGTCCGACTTCGGCTCAGGTCACGATCTCACGGTTTGTGGGTTCGAGCCCCGCGTCAGGCTCTGTACTGACAGCTCAGAGCCTGGAGCCTGCTTCAGATTCTGTGTCTCCCTCTCTCTCTCTGCCCCTCCCCCGCTCTCACTTTGTCTCACTCTGTCTCTCAAAAATAAATAAATGTAAAAAGAAAACCTTTCTTTTTTTAAAGTGTGCTCTGCTTTCTGATGAAAGCACATTGCATCTGTAGAAGCACATTGCTTTCTGTATCTCATTTGATGAAAATTTAAATATTTTGCACCACTATGTTTTTCAAGGAAAGCCTCTGTTTTCTACATATAGCTGTATATATAACTGAGTGTACCCAAAACTATTCTTTTAATCTCCTTGATAAGTCAGATTTAAATTTGTCAACATGGATTCCAAACAATAGACAAAAAGAAAAAAAAAAAAGTCTCCAGAAGTGAGTAAATTGAGATTAATATAAAGATATAAATCTGTACCTGCATTAAAAATCTGTGCAATATTAAGTTTCTGGGTACTTATTCAACTTCACTTACAATTTGGATATCTACAAATATATATCAACTCTTCATAAGAAACTCAGATAAATAACATAAACCGGAAATATCACCCACGGTACTTTTCAAAAAATTATATCCACCAGTGCAACCCAATCGTTAGGTTTTGTAAAGAGAGAATACATAAAAACATAGAATAAAAGAGGGAAAGAACAATCACAGGGAGAAAAATCAGTTCTAACATTCACGTTCTCCCCATACGCTGTGGAAGATCTCATACTTTAAACCAGCAAAAATAAAGGTTTTAGCCTGAACGGAAAACTAGATGTTTACTGCACTCCAACTTAACCTCCACTGTGGAAGCTATCACTATCTGAGTCGCTTGTTAACTGTTTACTTAATAGGTAGAAGAGTCGGTCAGGCTAATCCTAAGGAGTCTGGGAAATAGCAAAACTTTACCATCAAACTTTAAAATATGAAGAGATACCCAAAAATTCCTAAAAAATCACAGCCATGTTCATCTTTGATTTGCCTGAAAGTCCCAACCTAATCTTAAGAAACAGAAGAGGAACCACCTGGAAACCAGAAACCTTCTCTGATCTGGGTTTGATTCTGGTCAACCCAGCCTCCTTGCACCCAGGGAATACATTTGTCGATGTATTTGATAACAAACACAAATCACTGCGCGCAGCCTCGGATGGGGGAGGGGGCGGAAGAGCGCTTCGGAGAAAGCCCTCCTCCGTTAGAAACAATAAATAAGGGACCGAAGCGATGCACGTTCCTCCACACACGCCCCACACGCACCTCAGCGTGCCTCTCGCGAGGGAAACAAGTCGGGCAAAGACCCGAACCACCTCTCTCCCTCTCTCCACAACCATCTCAACACTTGGAAACTAAGAGGGCAGATCTTTTCTTTCTCCTTCCCGCCCTCCTTCCCACCTCCAAACAGACCCAAGAGCAGGAGCAGGCGAGCCAGACCCACGCAGCGCGCCCGCGGCGGCGACAGGAGATGCCGGGCGCCGCGCCGGCCCCGCGAAGGCTGACCAGAGCCTCGGCCGCCGAAGCTCGCTCCCGGAGCCCGCTCGGCCGCCTGGGGTCTCACCCGTCGCGCCCCCAAGCCCGGCGACGGCTGGCCGCCCGGGTCGCTGCCCTGACTCTCGGCCTTCCCACCCCGCCCCCCCCCCCCCCCCCCAGAGAAGACAAAAGAGGGTTCAGCCGGGTCACTGCTTGGCGGCCGAAGGGGAGACAGCCCGGACCCCAGCGCGGCCGCCCCCCACACAAAGGGGCTCCCCGGCCCAGGTCGCAGCGTCGGCGCGCTCGTCCCCGCCCCGCGCGCGGGCTCTCACCCACCTGCAGGTGTCTGTGCGTCTGTCCATAGGAACGCGGGCGGCGGGGGGGGCCTGCGGGAGCCGGGCAGCCCGGGCTGGACGGGGCGGGACCGAGGGGAGGGAGGGAAAGCGGCCAGAGGGCCGGGGAGCGGCGGCAAGAAAAGCGGGGAAGGCGCCGGGCGGACGGAGGCGCGGAGCGGGGGGCGGGGGCGCCAGCCTGGCTCTCCCGACCGGCGCGCGCCGCTCCGTGCGCCCCGGGCTCCGCGCGCCCGGCTCGGAGCGCGGCGGGCTGGGGGCGGGGCGCGGGCGGGGCGGGGCCGGCGAACGGGGCGGGGGCTCGGACCCCGGGCTCCAGCCGGCACCGGAAACGCGCCGTGGTCCGCGAGACCTACAGGAAGTGTGTAACGACACCTCCTACGAAGCGCTCCGAGCTGGCGGTCGTCGCTGCCCGGAGGGGGTGTGGACCGACCCTCCTACCACACACCGGCGCGCACGGGTTCGGGTCTCTGCACCCAGACAGGTGTGAAACCCACTATCCCCGCTACGCTCTGAAGTGGGCAGCTCTCCGTCCTGCCGCGGTCCCCACTGCTCCTTGGAGCTCCATGCAGCTCCACCTAAACCCAAGGAGCAGACCTTGCAAGAACCTGATCCGTTCGTCTGGTGTGTAACATCTGTTTTAACGCACCGAGTAGCGTCACCTCCACACCCAGGCACGTCCAGGGACACCTCCTGCTGACACATCTAACCCACAGTCACCACAGCCCAGTAGAAGTTACCAATCCAACTGCCACACTCGCATCCATCCCAGAGAGAGAGAGGGGCAACTTAACACCTAAAACACACTAGAACCGGGGAGGCGTACAATAGTATCACCTAGACAGCTTGGTACAACAGAGGTAGGGCTGGCACCTTCCACCTTTATTTTATCTAGCACACTCTTTTATAGCACTTAATATGTGTCCGGGGTTAACACTAAGTGCTTAGAGAATATTAATTTGTTTAATCCGAAGAACTCTATGCAGTGAGTGTTGTTAGCATTACCAGTTTATGGATGAAGAAACTGAGGCACAGAGAAATTAAGACATCTTCCCAGGATCAGATGGTAGCTGGAGGAACCCAGATTCATCCCAGATAGTTTGGCACCATGCTCTTAACTCCCTTTCTACTCATAGCATTAAGTATCTCCAAAAAATAATAGTGGTAATAAATAACATTTAAAGCATATCTTATTAGCTATGTGGTGCTCACATCCTTGCCTCACCCCAGTGACAAAGGACACCTTAGTCCCTTTTACGCTTGGGGTATGTGAGGAGAGAGAAGAATATGAGGCAGAGAAAGAGACTAACTTCTAAACAAAGAAGGATTCTTAACACCTTGCTCTATCAACATCAGGACTCCTCCTGGCATAGGCTAATTAAAAAAAATCCATGTGAACATTTTTGACAAAATAATGTCTGTCCAAAAAACAAACAGTTACTTGCCACATGTTTCAAGTATGTTATCCTGTGGAGAAATTGGAACCCTGTGCACTACTGATGGAAATGTAAATGGTGTAACCACTATAGAAAACAGTATGGAGGCTCCACAAAAAGAATAAAATTATGAGCCAGAAATCCCACCTCTGGGTATATGTCTAGCAATTAAAGCAGAAACTTGAAGAGTTATCTGCACACCCGTTGTCACTGCAGCATATTCACAATGGCCAAGAGGTGGAAGTTGCCCAAATGCCCACAGTTGGATGAATAAATAAACAAAATGTGGCATGTACATACAATAGAATCTTATTCAGACTTAAGTCTTAAATTTTAAGAAAGAAATCCTGTCAAATGCTACAAGAGGAATGAACCTTGAAAATATTCTAGTAAAATGTGAAATACTTCACATTCTTGTGAAGTAAACTAGTCACAAAAGGACTATTGGAATACTGCATGATTCCACTTATGTGAAATACCTAGAGTTGCCAAAATCATGGAAACAAAGTACAGTCTTATGGCTGGTGCCAGGCACTGGGGGAGAGGAACATGGGGAGTTGTTCCACGAGAATAGAGTTCCAGTTTAGCAGAATGAAAAAGTTCTAGAGATCTGTAACACAACAATGTGAATATAGTTAACACTACTGAACTGCAAACTTAAAGGTGGTTAACAGGATAAATTTTATATTACATGTTTTTGTTTTGGTTTTATTACAAATAACTTTTTAAAAATGCAATCCCTGGGGTGCCTGGGTGGCTCGGTTGGTTAAGCATCTGATCTTGATTTTGGCTCAGGTCATAATCTCACGGTTTGTGAGTTCAAGCCCCACATCTGTGCTGATAGCACAGGGCCTGCTTGGGATTCTCTCTCTCCCTCGCTCTCTCTGCTTCTCCCCCCACTTGAGCTCTGTCTCTCTCAAAATAAATAAATAAACAAAAAGAATGCAGTCCCATTTAAAGGATATTTCCATCATGATGAATTTCTTCAATGATGCAGGCTTTCAGCTATGGTGGGATACTTTGTTGAACAAACTACTTCTCCCACTAAGGACTGTAAAATCTGTATTTAAAACATTAAAACAACAACAAAAACTGTTTAAAGCTATTGTAGAGCAACCTAGGCAACCAAGGCTTGAGAGTGCCAGAGCTCAGCAAGAAGGGAAACACATTGAAGTGAATCCTATATTCTCAATCACTTTTCCTTCTTAGGGCATTGTTGATTTGTGCCTAGGAGTATAGAAACCAGTGAGGAGCATCCTAGAATTTTCAACAGTCTGATTGGGCTATGGATACAAAATTTGGAGGTCAAGTCTATCAAGGCAGCTAGGACTTAAGAGGCCAACATCCGGGGCGCCTGGGTGGCACAGTCGGTTAAGCGTCCGACTTCAGCCAGGTCACGATCTCTCGGTCCGTGAGTTCAAGCCCTGCGTCAGGCTCTGGGCTGATGGCTCGGAGCCTGGAGCCTGTTTCCGATTCTGTGTCTCCCTCTCTCTCTGCCCCTCCCCCGTTCATGCTCTGTCTCTCTCTGTCCCAAAAATAAATAAACGTTGAAAAAAAAATTAAAAAAAAAAAAGAGGCCAACATCCCAGAGAAAAGGCAATCATGGCAAAAGGAGTCAATCACTCTATATGTCATTTGCTTTGTACACACAACAGGCATTTGCTTTGTGCACGCAACAGGCAAGAAGCCATGAAACTGCTGAGTACCTCCCCCCCCCCAAAAAAAATCTTGGCAACAACACTTGACTGTCGTATAGTGTTAGAGAAAATTAAACAGGAAGGAAGGGTCCCAGTGAAACCTCAAACTTGCAGTTGAGACCCTTGAAGAACTATACCCTAAGAGTAAAATATCAGAAATAGCACTAATAATGCCTGAAACAGCCTGAACTATTTATTTTTTTTTAACTTTTTTTAATGTTTTATTTATTTTTGAGACAGAGAGAGACAGAGCATGAACGGGGGAGGGTCAGAGAGAGGGAGACACAGAATCTGAAACAGGCTCCAGGCTCTGAGCTGTCAGCACAGAGCCCGACGCAGGGCTTGAACTCACAGACCGTGAGATCATGACCTGAGCCGAAGTTGGGTGCTCAACCGACTGAGCCACCCAGGTGCCCCAGCCTGGACTATTTAAATGACTAGGTGGGTCAAGATGATCTTTCCATGTTCTATGTGCCTGCAGGAAAAAAAATCTTCTTTGAAGAATCTTAATATTTCATATACAATATCTAACATTCTATCAATAATCACCAAATACACCAAGAAAAAACTAACTGCACAAAAGCCAAGAAGAAGAAAAAAAGACTTTAGAAACAGGGGTGCTTTCATGGCTCAATCAGTTGAGCATCCAACTCTTGATTTCAGCTCAGGTCATGATCCTAGGATGGGGGGATCGAGTCCCACATTAGGCTCCACACTGAGCATGGAGCCTGCATGGGATATTTTCTCTCTCTCTCTCTCTCTCTCTCTCTCTCTCTCTCTCTCCCTCTGCCCCTCTACCCCACTTGTGCTCTCTCTCTTAAAAAAAAAAAAAAAAGAGGGCGCCTGGGTGGCGCAGTCGGTTAAGCGTCCGACTTCAGCCAGGTCACGATCTCGCGGTCCGTGAGTTCGAGCCCCGCGTCGGGCTCTGGGCTGATGGCTCGGAGCCTGGAGCCTGTTTCCGATTCTGGGTCTCCCTCTCTCTCTGCCCCTCCCCCGTTCATGCTCTGTCTCTCTCTGTCCCAAAAATAAATAAACGTTGAAAAAAAAATTTAAAAAAAAAGGACTTTAGAATTAGATGTACACATGATCCAGATACTGTAGTTTTATATGCAACTTTTAGAACAATTATGGTTAATACGTTCAAGAACATCAATAACAAAATGGAGAATTTCACTAGAGAGCTAGAACCTTTAAAAAAGAATGAAATAGAGCCATCAGGGAGACACAAATCAGAACCACAATGATATCACTACACACCAAGATGGTTATAATGAAAAAGATAGACAATAACAAGTGTCGGTAAGGATGTGGAAAACTGAAACCCTCATACACTGCTAGTGATATTGTTAAAATGGTGCAGATGCTTTGGATAACAGACTGGCATTTCTTCAAAAGGTAAAACAAAGCTACTGTATGACTTAGCAATTCTTCTCCTAGGTATATACCCCAGAGAAATGAAAACATGCACACAAAACTTGTACATGAATGTTCATAGCAATATTATTCATAATGACCAAAAAGCAGAAACAACCCAAATGTTCATCAACTGCTGAGTGGATAAGTAAAAAATGGTGTGTTCATACAATGGAGTATTATTCAGCCAATAAAAGGAATGAAGTACTGTACATGCTACAATTTGGATCAACCTTGAAAACATGCTGTGTGAAGAAAGCCAGTCACAAGAGACCATATAGTCTATGGTTCTATTTATAGGAAATGTCCAGATAGGCAAGTCTAGAGACAAAAAGTAGATTAGTGGTTGTCTAGGCCTGAGAGGCTTTGGGGGGAAAATGGGGTAACTGCTAAAAAATAAAGGGTTTCTTTCTGGGATGATTAAAAATTTTCTAAACTTGATGCTGATGATGGTTTCACAACTCTGAGTATATGAAAACCACAAGATTATACACTTTATATGGGCGAATTATATGGTATGTGAATTATACCTCAATAAAGCTGTTACAAGAAGTACTGCGTGCCTGGATGGCTCAGTTGGTTGAGTGTCCGACTTCAGCTCAGGTCATGATCTCTCATGGTTCATGAGTTCAAGCCCCGCATCAGGCTCGCTGCTGTCAACATAGAGCCCACTTTGGATCCTCTGTCTCCCTCTCTTTCTGTCCTTTCCCTGCTCATGATCTCTCTAAAATCTAAAATAAGTAAACTTTTGGGGTGCCTGGGTGGCGCAGTCGGTTAAGCGTCCGACTTCAGCCAGGTCACGATCTCGCGGTCCGGGAGTTCGAGCCCCGCGTCGGGCTCTGGGCTGATGGCTCGGAGCCTGGAGCCTGTTTCCGATTCTGGGTCTCCCTCTCTCTCTGCCCCTCCCCCGTTCATGCTCTGTCTCTCTCTGTCTCAAAAATAAAATAAAAAACGTTGAAAAAAATTAAAAAAAAAATAAGTAAACTTTTTTAAAAAAAATAAAAAAAATTAAAAAAAAGGTGGAGCGCCTGGGTGGCTCAGTTGGTTGAGCATCTGGCTTTGGCTCAGGTCATGATCTCACAATTCGTGGGTTTGAGCCCCACCATCGGGCTTGCTCCTGTCAGCACAGAGCCTGCTTTGGATACTCTGTCCCCCCTTTGACTCTCCCCCACTCGCTTGCTCACTCTGTCTCTCAAAAGTAAATAAACATTAAAAAAAAAAAAAAAGAAGATAGTACCAAAAAAATTTTTCCAGAACCAAAAACTGTACTAACTAAAATCCTAAATCCAATAGATGTTTAACAGCAGATTGGACACAGCAAACATGAAAATTAGTAAACTGCCATAAAACACCCTACCATATTTCAAATTCAGATACAATGCCACTTGATACTGGCTCCCATCCTCTGCCCAGCTCCTATTCTCAAACTGGGGAGAATTAAAGTTCTTGTCTCCTAGAGGGTAGGGAATAGCTGGGAAGTGATTTGATCCTTTCTTGGATAAATATATGGTCAACTGTGTATACTTTTAAGTTTCACTAACTTTACTGTCATGCTTTTTTGTGTGTGTTTAAACAATGTTTTGCATTAACCCTACAATAATGAAACCCTCAAGTTATATTATTGCAAAGTTTTAATAGGTTATATTATACATTTCAAAGTTCTATTAGATTCTTTTTATTTTTAATTAACCTGTTTTAGATTACTAGTTACTAGTAACTCAGGAACAGCCAGATGGAAGATATGGAAGGTGTGGGGAAAGGGTGTGAGGCTTCATTGCCTTCTCTAGATGTGTCACTCTCCATGTGTTCATCAACCCAGAAGTTCCTCTTACGCTGTTTTTAAAATCTGCTGTTTTCCAATAAATGATGCTGGAATAATTGAATATCCCTAGTTAGAAAAATGGTCTACACCTTTCAACATGTACAAAAATTAACTTGATTTGTATCATAGACTTAAATGCAATACTTAAAACTATAAAACTTCCAGAGTTTTCAGTTAAGCCAAGATTTAATTATGACACCAAAAGCATGATCATGATTCATTTAAAAAATTGGATAAATTAAAACTCCATCAATATTAAAAATGTATGTATATAACTGGTAAGAAAATGAAAAAAATAAGCCATTGAAAGGGAGAAAATATTTGCAAATATCTGAAAATGACTTGTATCTTGAATATATAAAGAACTACCATAATTCAATAAGAAAACAATGTAATAAAATATGGACGAAAGGTCTGAGCAGACACTTCACCAGGAAGGTATACAATGTCAAATAAGCACATGGAAAGATGCTTAACATCATCACGGATATGAAAATTAAAATACAATGAGATACCACTATATACTAGAATGGATAAAATTTAAAAGACTGAACATATCAAGTGTTGATGAGAATGTGGAGAGATGAAACTCTATACATTGCTAATGGAATGTAAAATGGTACAACCACTTTGGAAACAAATTTAGCAATTTTTAAAAAATTTTTTTAATGTTTAATTTTGAGAGAGAGAGAGAGAGGCAGAGAGGGAGACATAGAATCGAAGCAGGCTCCAGGCTCTGAGCTGTCAGCACAGAGCCCAATGTGGGGGCTCGAACCCACAAACCATGAGATCATGACCTGAGCTTAAGCCAGAATGCTTACATCTACTGAGCTACCCCAGGCGCCCCAGCAATTTTTTAAAATTAATTAATTAATTAATTTTTAATTTACATCCAAGTTAGTTAGCATATAGTGCAACAATGATTTCAGGAGTAGATTCCTTAATGCCCCTTCCCCATTTAGCCCACTGCCCCCCACACACAAACCCCTCCGTAACCTTCTGTTGTTCTCCATATTTAAGAGTCTCTTATGTTTTGTCCCCCTTCCTGCTTTTATATCATTTTTGCTTCCCTTCCCTTATGTTCATTTGTTTTGTATCTTAAATTCCTCATTCCAGTCATATGATATTTGTCTTTCTCTAATTTCACTTAGCATAATACCCTCTAGTTCCATCCACGTAGTTGCAAATGAGCCCTGGAAATTTCTTAAGTTAAATATACACTTACCATATGATCCAGCCATTCCATACCCAAGAGAAAACAAGGGCTTGTACATAAATGTTCATAGCAGCTTTATTTCTAATAGCCAAAAGCTAGAAACAACCTGAATGTCTGTCAACAAGTGAATGGATAAACGAATTTGGTATATCCATATAATGGATACTCAGCAATACTACTCAGCAATAATAAAAAAGGAATGAACTATTGATATATGGAGGAACATGAATAAATCTCAAAATAATTATGCAGATTGAAAGCCAGAATGATAGAGTATATATTGTATAATTCCATTTATATAAATTCCAAGGAAATGCAAATGAATCTAGTGATAGAAAGAAGGTCAATAGTGGCAAGGAATGGTGTGGAAGATGAGCATAAATGCCTACAAAGGGGCAGAAGGAAACTTTTGGATATGTTTATTTTTGGATAGTTAGTGATGGATATATATTTACAGTGCAAATAGTAAACATATGGATAAATTTAAAAGGCATTTCTCATTTTTTAAAAATTTTTATTTATATTTGAGATAGAGAGAGACAGAGTGTGAATGGGGAAGGGGCAGAGAGAGAAGGAGACACAGAATCCGAAGCAGG